>NC_041227.1:58556967-58573069 GCF_002837175.3 Physeter macrocephalus
CGGCTGGGCCCGTGAGCCATGGCCGCTGAGCCTGCGCGTCCGGAGCCTGTGCTCCGCAACGGGAGAGGCCACAACAGTGAGAGGCCTGCGTACCGCAAAAAAAAAAAAAAGCAAACAAATTCCCACTTTGTAGAGAAAAAAAATTATTTTTCCCAAGCCTGTATTTTTCTTCTTGATTTTTTCTTGGCGGGGGGGGATTTTTTTCCATTGGAGTCTATCATCACTAATTTGCCAGGAAGCACCAGGTAAGGCCAAAAGGAATACATACGTAGCAGCTGTTGATTAACATTTAATCTAAAAAGAGCTTATCTTTTATGGTTCTGTGTGCTTATGGCTGTCATTTTCTCTTGAGGTTTGAAATTTCAAAGTAATTTTTTAAAATTAATTAATTAATTTATGGCTGCGTTGGGTCTTCGCTGCTGCGCGCGGGCTTTCTCTAGTTGCGGCGAGCGGGGGCTGCTCTTCATTGTGGTGTGCGGGCTCCTCATCACTGTGGCTTCTCTTGTTGCGGAGCACGGGCTATAGGCGCGCAGGCTCAGTAGTTGTGGCACACGGGCTTAGTTGCTCCGTGGCATGTGGGACCTTCCCGGACCAGGGAATGAACCCGTGTCCCCTGCATCGGCAGGCGGATTCTTAACCACTGTGCCAGCAGGGAAGACCCTGAAATTTCTAAGTAATTTTATATTTCACTATATAATTCTGTGTTAAAATATAGAGCTTAAAAGGAATGAAATGTTATCAGCCCCAGGGGTCCCGGTATAGAGTATAACATTGCCCCATGGATGGGAAGTTGTCTAGGGAGATGACAGTTATCACAACACAAAAATATTCTTCAATGAGACAACTATTTAGGAAATCAGACCCCACTGAAACATCTTTCTCTGGTCTGCATCACTGTTGCCCTCCGACTCAAAGGCTTCACCTTGCCAACTATTGGGTGTCAACATCCATTGTCTTGATACAAACACAACAAAGTGGCAGCTTTGTAAAACTGTTGATTTCCCTGAAGGTGCAATGTCACATGTCCATGCCCTCTGAAAGGCCACAGAAAGTCAGATCAATTCACAACCAAATATCAGAGTCATCAGGAAAGGTAACATAACGGGGGCTTTGAGGCACTGTGCTAAACGCCAAATAAGTAAAAGCCTGTGGCAAAAGTGGTGATCTCTCCAATAAGTCTGCAAAAATTATCCTCTTACCCTACACTGCAGAAATCAAGCATGACATGAAGAATGGTGTCTTATGCTCTCACATGGTTCTGTCCAAAAAAAAAGTTAAGGCAAAAAAATGAATTAATTTTATACTCAATCTAAGAATTAGCATCTAGTTGAAATTACCACCAAATTCCTATTACATGTAAAATAAATAAGCCTGTGTTCATAATTTGCAGTGTCATATTTCAAGCCCGTCAAGCCCCCTTCCCCCTTAATCTACAGTGCCTGTTTTAAGGGATTTTTTCTGGAACCAATTATTTTCAGATAGTCAAAACGTCCTTCATTTCATGCCATCCAGCTCAGTTAGTGTATGAAGGTTTCATAGCAAAATGTTAATGGTGGTGATCTCTGGGTGATAGAATTATGGGTGCGGGTATATTCTCTTTTGCTTAAATATATGTTTTACTTTCTCTAGAATCAATATATAAGATTCAAGTTTTTTTTTAAGTTACACATATATATTTTAAGAGCACTATGGCAGTGCTTCACTGTCACTCCCCCCTTCCCCTTTGCTAACGAAATTTTCTTTCATTCTGGTATTCAGATAAAATGTGTTTAGTGGGAGCTCCCTCAGCTCCAGGAAAGAACCAGGAATAGTCCAAACCAATCATAAATGTTCCAGTCCTCTTTGCCAATGATTGGTTTAGAGGTTGGCATGTGACCAAGTTTTAGCCAATCAGGCATAAGGGATGCCTGCTGAGAAGCTTCTGGAAAAGGTTTTCCTCTCTGATAAAAAAGAGACATAGGAAAAAAAAACCTAACCCTCCACGTCCTTCATGCTTTTGGATATTATCACATGAGGATGTGATGTCTGGAGCTATGGCTGCCATCTTGTGATCATGAGGAAGTAGCCAAGAAAATCCCAAAAAAGTCTGGTTTTGAGCTGCTGAATTAGCTAAGCCTGAAATCATCAACCTTCAGACTATTTGCTATGTGAGGTAATAAATTCCTGTTGTTTAAGCCACTTTAATTGGCTGCTATGTTTCTCGCAAGCAAAAGCACCCCAAATGATACAAGCACTGTAACTTTGTGATGTTCAGCTTCCCAAAGAGGTGTGTGAACCACCATTTTATACTTTTCCATTAAGGGAGACGACAGATGATTTTTTTTCACAAAAACACATACCTAACTCCAAGAGTCATCACTTTACACCCTGAGATTGTATCTCCACAACCCTCTTTGCAAGGCTCCATATTCTGGCCTTTGGAGGTAATGGTAGTCTCTCGTCTAGAGTGGTCCAGCTTGAGTCACACCTGTGGGGTTTGGCTAACCCTGTCAGTAACCCTTGGGGAACTTATACCTGAGCCCCTCTACCTTGTGGGGTTATATCTCCTAGGCACACCTGGATCTCTGCCCTCAGGAGCTTCCAGAACTGGGCTCCTTTCAATTCCCAACTCAGAACATTCCTGGAGGAAGATATTCCAGGGGTTGCAAAGTCAAACACAGGGGCCAGGCAGTTAACACAAAAAAGTGCATCAGGCCAGGTGAGAACTGGGGAACTGGAGAACTCATACCCCCTCTAAAGGGGCAGCTGACAGGTGGGATCACATGTTGCCAGACGTTCCAATACTTTCAAAACAACCTAGAAATCTGGCTTTTTATGTACAATCTCCAAATTTTTAAAAGTTGGCAACTAATTTAGGTATCCTTAAAACTCCATGTGGACCAAACCAAACTTATCTGAGGGCTGGATCCAGCCTACCAGTTGCCGTCTTACAACCTCTAGACTATTCACACCTAAAAATCACATGACAATTGTGCACAGCTTTAAAACTGCCAAAGCTCTTTTCTGTTGCCCTTTCCCAAATGTAAGGAGAGCAGAACTCCTGTATCTCAAGACCAGATCCATTTATATGAGGAGGTATTCCATTTATGGGAAGAGGCATGAGGGAACTTTCTGGAACTATTTCCCATCTTGGTCTGGGTGGTGATTATACAACTGTAGACATGTAAAAATTAATTTTAGGCTGGACACTGAATTCGTGTACTTTTTGCATTCTACTGTATGTATCTTCTACCTCAGTAAAAGTTATTAATGATAGTAATAATAATAATACATAAACATGGAGGTAATATGCAAAGGTCTTCAGTGTGGAAAAGCCTGCTTTACAATCTTCACCACAAGCTGAGAGATGGATCCTATCACTCTCTTTTCACAGATGAGGAAACTGAGGCTGGAGATGAAAAGACATTTGCACAGGATCCCGCAGGGTGTTAGTGACAGCTGGTTGCAAATCCATATCTGGTTGGCTCAGCACCAGGGCTGTTCCCCACCCACTTCCCTTCCCAGGTGAGAGCATCCTACCATCTTCCAGACGGCTGGCCTGCCGAGGGCCTCAGGCAGCCCGGGAGAGGGGAAAGCGAGCTCTGGAGCGGAAGCCAGAGCGGGCCCATGCCCATATTTGCCCAAGCTATCTGCCCTCCCTTGCCCTCCCGGGCCGCAAACACAGATGTTCAGCTTGCTTTTTCCCTTTTTCAGTCACAGCCCTCCTGAGGCCCAGTGCTGCCTGCCAAACTCTGCATTCTTGGCGAGAACTGCAGTCAGGCAAGACAGGAGGGGCCCGGGGAGTGACTGTAAGCAGCCCTGGTGGGCTCCCTGGAGGAGGAGGAGCTCCATGCACCCACGGGCAGCTCACCTTGCAGCATGCTCCGGTAGGCCGTGTCGGCGATTGCGTAGATGTGGGGGGGCATCTCGTGCCGCTTCTTGCCCTTGTACATGTCGATGATCTTCTCCGAGTAGATGGGCAGCTGCTTGTAGGGGTTCACCACCACGCAGAAGAGGCCCGAGTACGTCTGCCAAACAGAGAACCCATCTTACTTCCAGAACCCAGCAGGGACGAGAGCTTGGACAAGCAGCCCATGGGGGCCGGTCATGAGAACACCCACCACGGCCTGCATTGTCTGAGCACCACCATGTGCATTTTCTCACTTCATCCTCACAGTGGCAGCCTTAGACAGATGTGCTCAGAGTCTCATTTTAGAGATGGGGAAACTGAGGCTCAGAGTCCCGGGGGAACCTCTTGGCATCACTGACTCTGGATATAGGGTAAAAGGAGCAAGGAGCAAGGGGCAAGACTGGATTTCTAGGGCACCTGTGTTATAGTTTATAAGTTCTGCATTCAGATCCCAGCTCCAGTGTCACCACTGTTGCTTCACCTCCCCGAGCCTCGCGGGCTTAAATAACGTCTACCACTTCTGGAGCATCTATTGTGCGCCGGCCACTGAGCTAAGCACTTCACAGTCGTCGTCTTCTTTAATCCTCACATCCACCTTGTGACAGGGATATTATGATTTCCCTGCTACCCATTTGACAGATGAGGAAACTGAGGCTCGGTGAGGTTGTCACCAGGTCACACAGCTACTGGGGAATTCGGAACGAAAATCGCGACTGCTAACCCCAGAGCTCATACTCTCGACCATGAACAAAGCACACGCTCCCTTGTCTGTAAAATGGTGATGAACACAGCTGCCCTTAAATAGGAATGGTCCTGACACGTTACAACACAGATGAACCTTGGAAACATGACACTGAATGAAAGAAGTCAGACACAGAAGGTCACGTATCACATGGTTCCATTTATATGAAATGCCCAGAACTGGCAAATCCACAGAGACAGAAAACAGATCTCTGGTTTCCAGGGACTGCAGAGACATGGGAATTGGAGTGACTGCTAGCTGGAATGGGTTTCTTTGGGGGGTTATGAAAATGTTCTGGAACCAGACAGTAGTGATAGTAGCACTACATTGTGAGTGAGTGTATTACTGCCACTGAATTGTTTCCTTTAAACTGATTAATATGGTGAATCCATATTATATGGATTTTATCACAGTTTTTTTAAAAAAGTCAGGAATTCCCTGGCAGTCCAGTGGTTAGGACTTGGGGCTTCCACTGCTCGGGGCCCGGGTTCAATCCCTGGTCGGGGAACTAAGATCCCGCAAGCCACATGGCGCAGCCAAAAAAATTAATTAATCTTAAAAAAATTGTCCTATATGTATATGTATAGCTGATTCACTTTGTTATAAAGCAGAAACTAACACACCATTGTAACGCAATTATACTCCAATAAAGATGTAAAAAAAAAAAAAAAATTGTCCCGCCCTACCAAGCGCAGAGGAGCATGTGAAAATGATCAGAACAGGGAAGGGGAGTGAAGATGCTCGCACACCCTGCCGTGCTGTTGCCTGGGGAAGGCGCTGTCCGGGTTCTTACTGTTCCTTACTGTACGCTGGCCTTTCCCATGGGCTGAGGTCACAGCCCAGGAGGGAGGCACCAATCTGTCCCACAGGAACTGCTTTACCAAACAATAACATCAGTGCCGCCCAAGGCTCTGATGGCCAGGAAGCATGTCTCCCCTCCAACTCCCCCAAGAAGTGACTAAAGGAGGAGGAGCAGATATTCCATCACTGGGTTTCACTCAGAGCAGTGACCAAAGTCACTTTCACTTGACCAAAGTCACCCAGCAAGACACTGGCAGCACTGAGCTCCAGCTTGGCCCACTCCGAGGAGTGGACACTGTCCATAAGGCTGTGGACCTATCCCTGTCCTACAGAAAGAAAAGATCATTTGTTCATTCATTTACTCATTCATTCATTCATTCATTCATTCATTGTGTGTGCCCTGGACACAGTGCAAGGCTCTGGGGTTATACTGGAAGACAAAACACACAGGTCCTGCCCACAAACGGCTTCCAGTCATGCTGGCAACTGGTTGAAGAGTGGGAGCCACCTCCAGCTCCTCTCAGGCCGTGCCCACTTCCACTGCCATGTCCTTTCCAGAATGTGTCATTTACAACCCTAACCACGCCTTCAGGGACCTGGAGGCAGTAAAGGGCAGTGGTTAAGAGTATAGGATTGACTACCAAGGATTTGTTGGAGCTCTCATTCTGCTACTTCTTGGCTGTGTGTCCCTGGGCAAGTCTCTTAGCCTCTCGGAGCCTCAGTTATCCTCATCTGCAAAATGGGCAGGTATAATAGCAGCTCCTTCATTGGTTTGTTGTGAGATAGCCCTCGTGAAGCATTTAGCACAGTACCTGGTATGTAACAGGGGCTCAATAAATGTTAGTGACCATCCAGTGCTCCCTTTGTTTTATGATGATGAAAACCTTGCCACCTTGGAAACTTCAAATGGAATGTCCTCTCTGCCTGCAACACTTCTCCCTGATCTTCCCAGAGCCATTTCCATCTGCTCTTTCAGGGCTCAGTCTAAATGTCCCTCCTAGACTGCAAGCTGCACACCAGTATATATCTAGCACCCAGCACAGGGCCAGGCACATAGCAGACACTCAGTAAATATTTGCTGAATACAATGAATAAAATAAAGAAGGGAGGGAGGGAGGGAGGGAGGGAGGCATGGCTCTCCCAACTCCATCATCAGCTTCTGAAGGAGAAATATCACCTTCCTCCTGTTTGCCTAGGACACCTCCTGGTGCTATGTACACAGCAAGCACTTAATCCATGCTTCCAGACAGATCTGAATCTCTGTCCAGTTCAGTACATCTTTCCAGGGCACAGTGGTCCGACAGGAAGGACTAGGAAGGCAGTAGCACACCCCACACAGAAGCTGGGCTTCAGAATCTGGAGTTTCAGTCTCCATTGCTCCAACTTGGTTGGTCTCACCTGACCCAGCCCACCTGCACTTGATTGTGCTTCTGCTTCCCCATCCCCACGAGTCCCTTTCCAGCTGGTCAAGTTCAGAGGTTTCAACATCCCCGCCTCCCATATCCCAGCCGGCATCTCAGGGCCCGGTGCCACAGCAGGTCCCAGCTGCAGGCCAAGGGTCTCCCTCTTGTGACCGTATTAGGAAGTGACTCCACTTTTTCCCTAACACTTTATATGGTCAGCTGTGGAGGCTTGAGCTCCCAAGGCCTCCAGCAGAAATGAGGAACAGTGGGGGAAGGTGGAAGAGATGCAGGCTTTAAGTCACAGAGGCCTGGTTGAACCTCAGCCTTGCCCTCATTGCCTGTGTGACTTGAGCAAGAGGCCAAACCCCTGAGCCTCTTCTTCCCCACCTATAAAACAATGGATAACCATACTTTCTTTACCAGGTTGTAGTGCAATGTCATGACTTTCTGAACATGTATCCTAGAGGAAGACCTGGTCCACCAAGAATGTGATCTGCTACAGCCTTGATTTTAAAGGGCAAAAAAGACTAGAAACAACCTAAATAATCCATCAGTGGGAGACTGGCTCAATAATTATGGCACACTGCCCTTTAAAGGAATACATATGTGTGTATACAAATATACATATATTTGCCTCTATATGTATAAAATATTGCTGGAAGGCTACATAAGGAACTGGTGACCATGGTTTCTCTAAGGAGGGGAACCAGAAGGTGAGGAATGGGGATGAAAGGAAAAGTTCTAAAATACCCTTATATACTATTTTATTTACTATTTGCATGTGTTGTCTATTCAAAAAAAATATTTTAAGTCTGAGTGGTTAGATAGTTGTGAACAGACACAAGTAAAAGCCACAAATAAATAAATAAATAAGAAATTCCCCATTTCCCCCTCCCCCAGACCCTGGCAACCACCATTCTACTCTCTGATTCTCTGAGTTTGACTATTTTAGATTCTCACGTAAATGGGATCCTGCAGGATTTTCCCCTCTCTCTCTGGCTTATTTCACTCAGCATAATGTCCTCCAGGTTCATCCATGTTGTTACAAATGTCAGGATTTCCTTCTGTTTTAAAGCAGGGTTATTACATTGTATGGTGTATTTACCACCTTTTCCTTCATCCATTCATCGTTGTAGAATCTATGTTACATATCTGCATCCAGCTCAAGTGTGCCTTATCTTCCTCCCCTCAGTTATCAATCGGCCTCAGGGCGAGGACTGGGCCCTGTGACTCTCAGCATCCCACAGAGAGGGAAGCAGGGGAGCCAAGAGCACTTAACGGGCAAGCCAGAGTCTGATCCGGTCCCTCCCCAGGCAAGTCTCGTCACCTCTCTGCCTCGGTCACCTCGTGTGCAGGGTGGGATGTGAGCTTCACTCTCGCCAGAGGGCTGGGACTTGGGACGGTAGCCAGTACAAGCAAGGCCCACATCTTCACTGAGCTTCCTCTGCCTGAAACCCCTGTCCCATCTCCCAGCCCAACACCAGGGACAGAGCCGACTGCTAAGCAGTCGTGAAAAATCCCAGGCAGAGAGAAGCCAGCCAACAACAACATCCAAAATAGCAAGAGAGTGCTGGACCAGGGATCAGAGCCACATGCATGCCCCACATGTGCCATCAGTGATCTGTGGCAGCTCAGGCAAGAACCTGCATCTCTAAGATTAGGAGACGGGACCCTCTGGCTTCTACCTCTTCTAGACCCAAGAGGACAAGACATCAGCCAGGACCTAAGCAAAAGTGCCTTGTTCGAAATAAGCCTTGCAGAATGGAAGGGAAAGTTCTCTTCTTTATCAAGGGCAAAGTCTGGCACGGCCAGCTGCCTGAGCATCACCTGCCACCCACCTGTAATAAGGGCTGCCCCTTCCGCTATCACGCGCCGGGTGAATAAGTTGCTGTGCCCCCCATCTCCACCCCTGTCCTCCTTTATCTCCTCTGTCACGGACAAAAGTTTCTATTTAAGTGATTAAACTGACCAGAAAGGAAGGAGACAGAAGTGGACGTGTGGTCGTAAGACTGAAAGGCTTTTCATCTAATCTGTCCAGAGAAGCATAGCAGGAATTTGAAGATTTGATTCATTTTTTAATCTGTTGTCAGAAGATAGTCTGGGTCTTGGAACCTTCATAAGCCCCTGATTTTTCCTGATTTCTGTTTTGGGCTCAAACATCTGTGTCAGAGTATAGCAGCCAAGATTCATATCCAGGCCCATCCTTGACCTCCTTGGATGAAGATGACTCATCTTGGATAGGAGACCCACGGGAGCCCAGCTCCCCTCTTGCTCCCTGCAGATTGGTGTCCTTAGAAATATCCACTCTGTACCAACACCCCCAGGTTGATAATGCTTCCAAACAAGGAGTGGTATCGACAAAAGGGACTTTCCCTGCTTACTTAGATAGCATCTTAGACTATCCTTAGAGAGTCTTTAGTACTCTGAGCCTCAGCTTTAATTAGCACAACATCCACTGAATGAAGTATGCTTGTCCCATCTTACAGACGAGCATACTTCATTCAGTGGATGTTGTACTAATTAAATGAGATAAAGAGGAGGCATTTGTAGAATTATGAGTTGCCTCCCCGTCCCCCCTTGGCTCTTTAAAAAAAAAACCCATTGTAAACCCCTCTGAACAATCCATAAGAAGAATAGATCATTAATTATGGTACATCCATAGGATAGGCCACAAAGCCCATAAAGGGGCATTTTGGGTTTATGAATGAGCAGTGGGGATGCTCATCACTGACTTGTACGTAGAAAGAAGAGCAGGTCCCCAGCCTAGGTGCACAGGCTTTTCAATACGTAAACACGCACTATCCTCACAAAGAAACACCAGGAATGCACCAACATCTTATCAGCTGTTATCTCTGGGGGAGGACTGATTTTTGTGTTTACTGTGCTTTTCTGAATTTTCCAAATCTTCTGGAATGAATGTGCCTTATTTTCCTAATTAGGAAAAAAAATCTGCAGGACATTTTTAGAGATGACAAGCGAGTTTTGTAATTTTCACATGGTAAAACACAAAGGGGAGGACCAGAGGGCCTAAAGATGGAGGTGACTGTTTCCCTAAGTGTGCAAAGAATCCAAGAACATCTGTCTGGTAATAACAAAAATGACCATAACAGCAACAAAACTAATAAAAACAACACCTAGCATGTTGAGTGCTTACAACATGCCAGGAAGCATGCCAAGGGCTTTCTTTTCAGAGTAACCCAGTCTATGAGGCTGGTACTATTCTTGTGTTCATTTTACAGAGAAGGAAACAAAATTTCAGAGAAATCAGATAACTTGCCCAAGGGATGAACATACCCTTTCTGAGAGGCAAGAGAGACAAAGGCTGGACTGGGGGACCCTCTGCCCACCAGTTTGGCTTAATGGGGTTACCATGTCCTTCTATATCCTGGAGAGCTGGCCCACCCCACAAGGAACCTGTACCCGAGTCACACATCATCTAGTCCAGACTGTCCCACAGAGCTTTCTGCAGTGATGGGAATGTTCTATACTTGCGCTGTCACAGGTATATAGCAGCCACTAGCCACAGGTGGCTGTTGGGCATTTGACATGAAGCCCAGTACAAGTGAAGAAGTGAACTTTTAAGAATTGATGCTTAATTAGTTTACATCTGAATTTAGTTAGCCACATGTGGCCGGTGGCTACCATATTGGACAGTGCAACTCCAGTCCACTCTGATCTGCACAGTACACCCAGAGGAGTCCAGGTCAATCTAGGCGTTTCCATTTGGGACAGGGAAGCCCTCCACCAAACCTCACCAAGGTCCTCATGTCTCCTACCTACTTGACTGCCAGGATGGACCAGCCTTCCCAAGGGGGTTAAGAGCTCTTCTTTATTTCCAAGATGGAGGAAGAGCAGGGAACTACTTCACTGAAATCCGTTGAGCACTGACCAAGCGCCTATGGGATCACAGGGAATCTCTGGATCTCCTTTACGTGGGGAGGGTGACTGTTCTCATTTTGCAGATGAGAAAACTGAGGCTTCAAGAGGTGACATAACCTGTTCAATGTCACAGAACTAGGTAGGGCAAGGTGAATGGGAACCCAGGTCTGGACGATTCCATCCCACCATGAAGCCTCCCTCAGTGAAAACTTCAGCCTCCCAACCTGCACCCCGAAGACATCTCCAAGCCTCTCCCTTCCCTCAGGGGTGCAGGAGGCCAGCAAGAAGTGACTGGTTTCCCCAAGATACTCACGTATATGAGTCCTGAGAAGTACCTCTCCCTCAGGTTGTGTAGCACGGAGGCTTCATTGAGACACGTCAGCTCTGCCATGTCCTCTACCTTGGAGAACTTGGGCGGGTTCATCTTCTGGATATCATCTTTGCTGACCGTGACCTTCTTGCCATTCTCCACTAGCTCCACGATCACCTCATCCCCCTTCTCCTCCTTGATGCTGGCCGCCTCGAAGCCCTGCTTCTCCGAAGGGACCCACACCAGCTTCTTGGCGGCCCAGTCAGCCTGGGCCACTGGGTTGTTGATGAAGTTTTTGTCCACAAAGAGGAACTTCTCGTCATCACTGAGCTGGTCCTTCTGTGCCATGGTGCCTGGTTGGTCCCCTGGGGAATAAGGCTACAGGGTCAGAATTAGACCAGAACCAAGCCCTAAAGACAGATAAAGCTCTCACCTCATCATGTCTGGGAATGCAGTCTGCAGAAACATTCCATAGAGTACAAAGGTGTTCCCTGCAGGATGGTTTATGTTGTCAAAAAATGGAAACAACCCAAAGGCCCTTCAGAAAAGGATCTCCAGGGGCTTCCCTGGTGGCACACTGGTTAAGAATCTGCCTGCCAATGCAAGGGACACGGGTTCGAGCCCTGCTCTGGGAAGATCCCACATGTCGCGGAGCAACGAAGCCCGTGCGCCACAACTACTGAGCCTACGCTCAAGAGCCCGCGAGCCACAACTACTGAGCCCACGTGCCACAGCTACTGAAGCCTGTGTGCCTAGAGCCCGTGCTCCGCAACAAGAGAAGCCACCGCAATGAGAAGCCCGTGCGCTGCAACAAAGAGTAGCCCCCCCTCACCGCAACTAGAGAAAGCCCGTGCAGCAAAGAAGACCCAACGCAGCCAAAAATAAAAACAAATAAATAAATAAATTTATTTATTTAAAAGAAAGAAAGAAAGAAAAGGATCTCCATCATTGACTGTTGTCCATCAACATGGCATGGGTACATAAACCATTATATTTTCATACAATGAAATGCTACCCAGGGGTTAAGATGCAAGAAATATGTCAAGGTGTGTTGACACAGGATGATATCCAAGTCTTATAGTTTACTGTAAAAATAAAAGGGGGGTCCTCAAATGGTTAAACAGAGAGTTATCATATGATCCAACAATCCCATTCCTGTGTATATACCCAAGAGAAATGAAAACATACCTCCACACAAAAACTCATAAGCGAATGTTCATAGAAGCATTATTTCTAATAGCCAAGAAGTGTCAAAAAAACCCCAGATGTCCATCAACAGATGAATGGGTAAATAAAATGTGGCCTCTCCATATAATGGAATATTATTCAGCCATAAAAAGGAATGGGATACTGATATACACTGAGCATTAATGAATCTTGAAAACACTATGCTAAGTAAAAGAATCTAGTCACAGAGGACAGCATATTATATGATTCCACTTACTCAAAATGTCCAGAATAGGCAAATCCATAGAGATAGAAAGTAGATTAGTGGTTGCCAACAGCTGGGAGAGAATTAGAGAGTGACAGCAAAGGGGTACAGGGTTTCTTTTTTTTTTTTTTTTTTTTTTTTGTGGTATGCGGGCCTCCCTCTGCTGCGGCCTCTCCCGTTGCGGAGCACAGGCTCCGGACGCGCAAGCCCAGGGGCCACGGCTCACGGGCCCAGCCGCTCCGCGGTATGTGGGATCCTCCCGGACCGGGGCGCGAACCCGGTTCCCCTGCATCAGCAGGCGGACGCGCAACCACTGCGCCACCAGGGAAGCCCCAAGGGTTTCTTTTTGGGGTAATGAAAATGTTCTAGAATGTACTGCAGTGATGGATGCACAATTCTGTGAATATGCTAAAAGCCATTCAATTGTACAATTTAAATGGGTGAATTGTATGGTATTTAAATTATATCTCAATAAAACTGTTTAAAAATGAAATATAGGGAATATTGTAAAACAGTAGGTATAATAACCCATTTTATTTAAAAATATTTAGAATCCATATAGACAGAATAACTGGAGAAATAAGCACTTATCAATATAGTTATGAAGGGATTTTTACTTTTTATGGGTTTTTTGCCAATTTTTTATTGTGGTAAAATATACATAAGTATATTATCTTACTCATTTTATGACACTAAGTTCAGTGACATTAAGTACATTCATATTGTTGTGCAAGTATCACCACCATCCAGCTCCAGAACTCTTTTCGTCTTGCAAAACGGAGACTCCACACCCATTAAAGACTAATTCCCCATTGCCTCTTCCCTCCAGCCACTGGCAACCACCATTCTACTTTCTTTTCTTTTTTGTTTTTTTTTTAGTTTATCTTTTATTATTATTATTATTATTAATTTATTTATTTTTGGCTGTGTTGGGTCTTCGTTGCTGCACGCGGGCTTTCTCTAGCTGCGGCGAGTGGGGGCTACTCTTCGTTGCAGTGTGCAGGCTTCTTATTGCGGTGGCTTCTCTTGCTGTGGACCATGGGCTCTAGGCGCGTGGGCTTCAGTAGTTGTGGCACACGGGCCCAGTAGTTGTGGCTCACGGGCTCTAAAGCGCAGGCTCAGTAGTTGTGGTGCATGGGCTGAGTTGCTCCGCAGCATGTGGGATCTTCCCAGACCAGGGCTTGAACCCGTGTGCCCTGCATTGGCAGGCAGATTCTTAACCACTGCGTCACCAGGGAAGTCCTCTACTTTCTATCTCTATGAATTTCACTACTCTAGGAACCTCATACCAGTGGAATCATACAGTATTTGTCCTTTTGTCATTGGCATATGTCTCTTAGCATAATGTCCTCAAGGTTCATCCATGTTGCAGCATGAATCAGAATTTCCTTCCTTTTTTAAGGCTGAATAATATTCCATCGTATGGATATATGACATTTTGTTTACCCATTCATCTGTTGATGGACACTTGAGTTACTTCCACATTTTCTCTATTGTGAATAATGCTACTCTGAACATGGGTATACTTTCTATTACGTATTTTTGCCATACTTATAGTTTTATAACTTTTATGAAATTTATGATCAACAAAAATAGATACTTTAAAAACACCTTCAAATAGCCAATCCACATAAGAAAAAGATGTTCAGCCTCACTAGTAAATGAAGAAATACAAGGTGAAGCAGTGAGATATTGCTTTCCACCCATAGCTTGGATAAGATGAAAACCACTGATAATATCCAGTGTTGTCAAGAGTGTAGGGTCCAGGCCTGTGCATACATCGCCCTTACAGATGGAAAGTTCCTAAAATTCATGCATACACCCTGACGTGCAATTCGATTTCTAGCAATTTAGCTTAAGGAAACTGAGAAGTGCTAACAGATGTATAAATATGTGCACTGCAGTGCTATTTGGAACAGCAAAATCTGCAAGCAATCCAAATGGCTTCAATGAGTGCCTTGTTAAATTACAGAGCATCCAGGCAACAGAATCCTATAATTCCACCCAAAATTCAAGATGTAGACTTAACTATGCCACACAAAGATTTTTCCCTTTCAAACCCTCCTACACTGTTGGTGGGAATGGAAGTCGGTACAGCCACTATGGAAAACAGTATGGAGGTTCCTCAGAAAACTAATTACTATATGATCCACTAACCCCACTCCTGGGAATATACTCAGACAAAACTATAATTCAGAAACATACATGCACCCCTATGTTCATAGCAGCACTGTTCACAATAGCCAAAACTTGGAAACAACCTAAATGTCCATCGACAGATGAATGGGTAAAGAAGATGTGGTACATATATACAATGGAATACTACTCGGCCATAAAAAAGAATGAAATAATGCCATTTTCAGCAACATGGATGCAGCTAGAGATTATCATACTAAGTGAAGTACGTCAGAAAGAGAAAGACAAATACCATATTATATCACTTACATGTGGCATCTAAAATATGGACAAATGAACCTATCTACAAAATAGAAACAGACTCACAGACATAGAGATCAGACTTGTGGTTGCCATGGGGGAGAGAGGGAGGGAGAGGGATGGACTAGGAGTTTGGGGTTGGTAGATGCAAATTATTACATTTAGAATGGATAAACAACAAGGTCCTAATGTGTAGCACAGGGAACTATATTCAATATCCTATGATAAACCATAATGGAAAAGAATATTAAAAAAAAGAATGTTAAAAAAAGAAGAAATTATAAAAGTGACAATTCATAGACTTAATGCTGGTTACAGATTTGTACACAATTTTTGAACATTAAAATACTATAAATTAATTAAAATGCAAATTATAGATTTGAAAAATAAAAAAATTAAAAATTAACAAAAAGATTTTTCCCTTTCATCTTAACATATTTATTTGTCATTTACATGCTTTAAAATCCTCTCATTGTAAATGCACAATTCAGTGAGTTTTAGGAAATTTACAGAGTTGTGCATTTATCATGATGCTAAATTTTGGACCATTTCCATCATCTCAAACAGGGTTTCCTCATGCTGGTCTGCAGTCACTCCCCGTTCCTACCCACAGCCCTCGGCAACCACTAATCTATTATCTGTCTCTATAGATTTGCCTTTTCGGGGCATTGCATATAAACGGAATCACACAATGGATGACTTTGGACCATGCAAAGATGTATTTATGATATCTTTTTAGGTTAAAAACAATATGAATAAATGGAATACTCAACAATAAAAAGGAACAAACTACACAATAAAATAGACGAATCTCAAAAGCAAGCTCAGTGAAAGAAGCAAGACCCAAAGTCTACATGCTCTATTATTCCACTAATGTGGAAGTCTAGAAAAGGCAAAACTATGGTGACACAAAGCAGATCAGTGGTTGCCAGAGGCTGGGGAGGCCACTGACGCCAAGAGGCACAAAGGAAATTTGGGGGTGATGAAAATGTTCTATATCCTGATTATGGTGGTGATTATATAACTGTATACATTTGACAAAACTCATTGGGCTGTACACTTAAAAATCAGTGAATATTTTTAAAAATGGTGAGTTATATGTAGATTATACCTCAATAAAGCTGATTAAAATATTTATAATAGAGTAATTCTTGTCATTTTATGTCTGTGTATCCTTTTTTTTTTTTTTTTTTTTTTTGCGGTACGCGGG
>NC_041227.1:58573148-58647085 GCF_002837175.3 Physeter macrocephalus
CATCGGCAGGCGGACTCTCAACCACTGCGCCACCAGGGAAGCCCTGTGTATACATTTTTAAAAGTCTAGAAAACTACACACTAAAATATTAAACTAGGGTTCTATTTGGTCAAATATGGGACAAGAGTTGAAAGGTGAATATGTTTAAATCCATGAGCTCATAATGATTAAAAAAAATTCACAAGTCATCCTTGTAAGATGCTGGGGAATCAACCCATTGTATTGAGAACTGGTAAAGAAAAAGGGGAAACTGAAACACTGATGCTGCCTTTCTACAAACTGTTCCTCAGGGTCACTAAATAATTGACAAGAAGTCTGTCTTTATATAAAATGTCAAGTCATTAAATGTCCTCTCAACATGGGGAGCCCATTTGTGACAGATTTTCCATTCTGTTTTCTAGATGTGTTCATGAGACAAGGTGCTGAGGCAACAGACTCTTTATAGGCCGATCCAAGGGCCCATTCCAGACCCTCTGACCATACCTGAAAGAGCTGCCCTGCTCTAGTAACACTTGCTCTCACTCAGCCCCTCCAACCCACCCCATCTCTCCTCCCCATCCACTGTTGGTTCCAAAGAACTAAGGTGCAAGCTGAGTTAGGATGTACAGCCACCAGGACGTACTGTGTGGTTGATCCCCCTACTTCAGCAGAAAACAACGCATAACTCGTTTGAATTCACCAACATGATCTCCACACTTAGGCCAACAAATCCCACGGAGATGGAGTAACCCCCATATCCCATCAATGGGCCCCTGGAGCTGGGCAGCCACCTCCTAAAATGCAGACTTTGCAAGGCAAAAATCAGAGGGGCAGTTACTCCCACTTTTCTCTTCTGGGGTGAAAATAACAATAATACAAACCAAAGGCTGCCAACAAATTCACTCAATCTCGAACTTATTTTAAACTAAAAATACAAATTAAAAAAAAAAAAACCAAAGGCTGATTTGTTCAGAAGGGATGGTTATTTCTCCTGGGAGACCTGATCTAGTAGCTCATTTTTTAAAAAAAAAAAAGATGGAGAAATGGGTGAATCATTCCCTAAATCTGAATAATCACTTCAGTTATTCCAAAAAGTGAACTAAAGAATAGTAGAGAATGTGCACTGTCCCAGGTTTAACAATCACATTTCCTGCATTTTTAAATTGGTATTGAATTTCTCTTGGGATGTAATGAGTCCAACATCCTCCCTTCACCTCACTTTCACTGTTTAAAAAAAAAAAATACTACCTTCTACTTAGAAGAATTCCAACCAATAAAGGTGGAAGAAATGATGAAACTAAAATGTAGCAATTTTGGAACTCTGAATAAAATAATGGGTCTTGACAATGACTATCAATGTTGCTAAAACATCAGACCATTGATTCTCAAACTTCCTTGTGCACCAGCTTCACCCGGGCAGCTGTGGAATCACAGATGGCTGGGCCCACCCCAGAGCTTCCGAGTCAGTAGGTCTGGGATGAGCCCAAGACCTGCATTTCTAACAGGTTCCCAGGTGATGCTGAGGATGCTGGCCTGGGGTCCACACTTTCAGACCCACTGTATTAGATGAAAAGCAGACGGCAAACTTCATAATGGATGGATCGGGCTGGCACCACCTATACCTGCTCATTAACCTTAACGTTGCAAAAACAAAGTTGATCAGAGGTTATGTGCCTCCAGAGGGGTGGCTCTAGGAAGTGCCACCACCACCAATGAAATATTCTTACAAAAAGGAAAATGGGGTGGGGTTGGGGGACCAAAGCCAACAAAGCCTCTGCATCTAACACCTATTTAAGGGAAACATGCCAAACAAGGTCACGGGCATGTGACAAAGCCCACAAGGTGGGAAAGCATAGGACAAATGACTCAGTTTCTTTAACAGGTAAAGTATTTTTAAAAAGGGTAACCTGTAGATTAGAACTTAGGGACTTTGGGACCCACAAAAGAAATGGGAGGAGGGTGGGGGTGAAATGATTGGCCTCATATGGAAGGTGAGTGACAGGAACCCAGGGGTACGTCATACTGTTCTCTCCACTTTTGCATATGTTTGAAAATTTTCATAATGAAAAAGTCTAACAAGTACAATAAAAGACGAACACTGATAGAGGCAGAGAAAGAACTCCCCTATCCTGTTAACATGCACATCCACACACAGAGCAAATGAGAAATAAAGGTACATTTTGCTGTCTTAAAAAGCCACGCTTTAGGGACTTTCCTGGTGGCGCAGCAGTTAAGAATCCGCCTGCCAATGCAGGGGACACGGGTTCGAGCCTTGATCCGGGAAGATCCCACATGCCGCGGAGCAACTAAGCCCGTGAGCCACAACTACTGAGCCTGCACGCCTAGAGCCCGTGCTCCGAGAAGCCACCTCATACTGTTCTCTCCACTTTTGCATATGTTTGAAAATTTTCATAATGAAAAAGTCTAACAAGTACAATAAAAGACGAACACTGATAGAGGCAGAGAAAGAACTCCCCTATCCTGTTAACATGCACATCCACACACAGAGCAAATGAGAAATAAAGGTACATTTTGCTGTCTTAAAAAGCCACGCTTTAGGGACTTTCCTGGTGGCGCAGCAGTTAAGAATCCGCCTGCCAATGCAGGGGACACGGGTTCGAGCCTTGATCCGGGAAGATCCCACATGCCGCGGAGCAACTAAGCCCGTGAGCCACAACTACTGAGCCTGCACGCCTAGAGCCCGTGCTCCGAGAAGTCACCGCAATGAGAAGCCCGCGCACCACAACAAAGAGTAGCCCCTGCTCGCTGCAGCTAGAGAAAAGCCTGCGCGCCCCAAGGAAGACCCAACGCAGCCAAATAAGTAAATAATTAATTAACTAACTTTTTTTTTAAAAAGCCACCCTTTAAATGAAAAGCTTTGAGCAACTGAATGTAATTGTCAGAAAAATAAAATTTACTTGACAACCCCTCCAAAAACAAAAATGGATGAGCTAATCAGGGAAATTTGAACATTGACTCAATATGTTTTATCCTAGGGAATTGGTTAAATTCTTTGGTGTGAAAATGGTACTGTGATTTCACCTATTTAGAGAGTCCTTTCCTTTTAGAGAAGTATTTCCTTTTAGAAAATCATGAAGGGACTACCCTGGTGGCGCAGTGGTTAAGAATCCACCTGCCAATGCAGGGGACACGGGTTTGAGCCCTGGCCAGGGAAGATCCCACATGCCGCGGAGCAACTAAGCCTGTGGGCCACAACTACTGAGCCCGTGTGCCACAACTATTGAAGGCTGCGTGCCTAAATCCCGTGCTCCGCAACAAGAGAAGCCACCGCAATGAGAAGCCCACGCACCACAACGAAGAGTAGCCCCCTCTCGCCGCAACTAGAGAAAGCCCATGAGTGGCAATGAAGACCCAACGCAGCCATAAATAAATAAATAAAAAAGAAAATCATGAAGTATTTATAGATGAAATGATAAACCTGGGGTTTACCTCAAAATAATCAGGGCAGGGAGGAAATTTGGGTGGAGCCAGGATCGGCCCAGCATTAATTGCTGGAGTCGCGTAATGGAGTACCTGTAGCAGGGTTAAACTCTTCTGTCTACTTTTGCATGATTGACATTTTCCTTAAAAGGAAAGATATTACTATGCAAAATTTATAAAACTATCTTCTACATGTAAGCAGTGTCAATATCACACCATCTCCCACTTGGCTGTATGTCATACCCAGGACAGAGTTTTTTGAACACCAAACAGTGATACTTAACACTTCTGGCCTCCTCACAGGCCCTGGGCTAAATCCTTCTTCACATGCAGGATCATTGAGCGACACCACCACAGCCTTAGGAGTTCCGTTTGATGGTCAGCTCCACCTTACAGACATGGAAACTGGGGCTCAAAGAGGTGAAGGAATCTGCCTGAGGTCACACAACTAGAAAGTGGCAGAGCTGGGATCCGAACCCAGGTCTGATTCAAAGCCTGTGCTCTCCTGTCTCCTACACAATCTTGATGGGCTTGTCAGAAGCTCAGTGGAGTATTTGCAATCAATGAACCGACACTTTAAGGCACCTAGCACAGCGACCAGCACATAATAAACGTTCAAAATGGGACCCAAATCAGATGAAGTGAACTATAACTCCACCGCGATAAGAACAAACCTCACAAACACTTGTGTGAAAGAAGGCAAACACAAGAAGGACATACTGTGCGATTCTGTTTGCAGGCAGAACTTGAAGATGCTGCGAGCTCAGTTCCAGACCATCTCAGTAAAGCAACTATCACAATAAAGCAAGTCACATGGATATTTTTGTTTCCCAGTGCTTATAAAGGTTATGTTTACACTATGCTGTCATCTATTAAGTGTGCAACATTATGTCAAATGTCTAATTATGTCAACATACGCACCTTAAAAATACTTGATTGCTAAAAAATCTGAGCCTTCAGCGAGTCATAGTAGCAACAGCAAAACCACTGATCACAGATCACCAAAACAAATATTGTAATGAGAAAGCCTTAAATATAGCAAGAATTACCAAAATGTGTCACAGAGACACAAAGTGAGCAAATGCTGTTGGAAAAATGGCACCGATAGACTTGCTCGACACAGATTTGCCATAAGCCTTTAATTTGTAAAAAACCACAGTATCTGTGAAGCGCAGTAACATGAGGTGTGCCTGTATATGAGGTTCAAAACCAGGCAAATCTAACCTAAGGTGGTAGACGTCAGATGTTGGAACTGGAAGTGTAGGACATGACAGGGGTTTGTGGGGTTGATGTTCTGTTTCTTGATCTGAGTGCCAGTTACATGGGTGTGCCCACTTTGTGGAAATTCACCAGGCTGCATACCCACAGGGAGGTGTACTGTTCTGATATAAAGTATACTTCAATGAAAAAAATTTTTTTTCTTTTTATCTTTAATTATGGTAAAATACACATAATAAAATTCACCACCTTAAGCACTTAATTGTGCAGTTCGGTAGTATAAGTACAATCAATGAAAAGTTTTTGAATGGTAGCCGAGTATACTCAAGAGGGCCAGGAGACATGTTTTATTTGTTTAGAGCAGCATGACAACTAAGTGGGCTCTTTCTAATTATGATGTTGGTGAGTTGCCTTACAAATCAGAAAAAAAAGCAAAAACTACAACAGAAAAATAAAAGGACAGAGGAATTCCCACTGCCACGAACCCTGCCTAATCTAGGACTCAAAAATGCAAACAAGATCAAGCACAAAGATTCAGTCTCTGTCCAGAAAAAGGAGAGAGGCTGGGTTGCTTCCCATGTCTTTGAAGTCTGACAGTCATGATGTATGAAATCTGCTTTGGTCAAAAGAAAGAAGGAAAAGGGAAGAGGAGCTTGGCTTCACCCTAGAATGGCGTTTCTCAGAGTGTGTTCCTTGGAACCCTAATCCCTCAGAATATTTGGGGTGGGGTGGGGCAGGATTCAGGGAGGTTGAGACACTCTTCAGAAATAAATTCTGGGGACTTCCCTGATGATCCAGTGGTTAAGACTCTGTGCTTCCAATGCAGGGGACGCAGGTTTGATCCCTGGTCAGGGAACTAAGATCCCACATGCCTTGAGGCACGGCCAAAAAAAAAAAAAAAAGAAATCGATTCTGTGGTCAAATCCATTTGAAAAGCGCTACACATCTACCCACCCCATCATTAAGAGGGAGAACTCCCATCGGGATATCCGAGGTCCTGACATCTGAAAGCTATTTCACTACTTTGAGCCCCTGGCTCTCAAAAACATTTAGCCACAGACCTCTTTTCCCACCAAACACTGATTAAATCCCATAGATTTGTCCTTGAGAAAATGTGGTGAGCCTGGCAAATTAATATTAGTAATCATAGCTCCTGCTCTATCTTATTGAATGCCAGCTATTAGCTCATTTAATCCCCTCAAAAAGGCTATGCGAAGCACCATTACCTCTGGTTTACAGATGAGGAAACTGAGGCACAGAGAGGTTAAGTAACTTATCCATCATGGCACAGCTAGTTATGGTGGAATCTGAATAAAGATATATTTTCAAAGTGATCTTTTCTGCTTTGTCTACCTTCTTTGAAATAGGGAGAGAACTTGAGACTGAAAGAAATACAGACACACATGGGACACACCCTGCATCGGTCTGTGGCAACTTGAGGTGTCCAGATAACTTGGTTTTATTGCCGCAAGGACTCGCCTCAGCGTGCATCCAGAGCCTTGAGTTTTTAAAATTTGGGGTAGTGGACAATCAGGCAAAAAGTGTCAGGTCAGACATTAGGTGAGGCACAGTGGGGAACGCAAAGCAGTTTGCAAGACTGCAGCAGTGATCAGAGAGCACAATTCTCCATGCACTGAATGGAAGGAAAACTTGGTCTGCACCTCCCTGCTGCTACAAGAGGGTTTCTCTCAACCTCGGCACTGCTGACATTTGGGGCTGGATACTTCCTTGTTGGTGGGATGGAGGGTGGGCGGAAGCCATGTAGCAGAGGGGGAGTGGTGGGCAGGCCGAGAGTGGGGGGAGGGGGACTGTTGTGTGTAGTTTAAGGCCATTAGTAGCATCTCTGGTCTCTACCCAATAGATGCTAGTAGCCCACCCTCCCCGCCCCAGTCATGACAACAAAAAATGTCTCCAGATATTGCCAGATGTCCCCTGGGGGAAAAAATTATCCCATCCAACCTGGAATGCTACGTGTAGAAGGTCACATGGGTGGAGTGTGAGCACATGAGAGGAGACAGACACCCAGACAGCCGAACCTCAAGGAGACCCCCCACTGACCTGGTTTCTTCCTCTCAAGCCTTCCTCCCCCACCACCCCCATCCAATGTCCTGCATCAGCTCCGAGAGCTGAAAGGACACCTTCAGGATCATTATACAGGACTGATGGATACTACCTCCAGTGCATGATCAATGGCATTAGCAACGCCTGACACGGCCGAGTGTGTCGGCTCCATACACAGTCCTGTATTCCTCACCAACAGCACCCAGCTTCGTTCCTTGAGCGCAGACAAGCTGTTCGTTAGCCTCTGTAAGACCACAGGGTTACAAGTCCCTGCTCTGTGCCGAACCTGCTGGGTGACTCTGGGCAAGTTACTCTCCCTCTCTGGGCCTTGTGCTTTTCATTTGGGGATAGAAATATGGAGGGCTGGCTAGCTGTAACATTTTATGATATCTGTGATTCCAGATCAAAGGGTTGAAGTTGAACCAACTGAGAATGTTTAACTCTTTTAGCTTGTTTTAGCATCGGTTTTATTTTCCCCAGGGGAACTCAGGGGTAAAAGATCTTGCCCCTTCTGCTTTTGTATTAATGGAAAATGAATAAAATACCTCAGAGCCCAAACAGTAACAGGATTTGCGCATCATCAGGCCTAGTTAATAGCTTCCCTCAGTATTTTACTGCCAAGATTTTAGACCAGAGACACCAACCCAAATGTCCCTGGGGTCAGGTGAGCAATGCAAGGTGACCCAGGCTGGAGGTGGCTGGACAGAGCCCTCTGGTCCTGCCCAAAGAGCATGGCAGCTTCTCAACTCCCGCTGGGGTGAGGGAGAATGTGGGCCCTGCATTGCCAGATTTCCAACAGACCCCGAAGTCTGCATTTAGGAATGAAATACCCACCCCTAAAGTTAAATCACTGCACATTTTGAATGCCACGCAGGCAAAATGAAAACCCTCTGGGCTTGATCTAGAACACGAACCACCAGCTGGCGGGACCTCTGCAGAGGAGCAGCTATTTCAAGGCCTGGCCCAGGTGTGGGAGGAGCCAAAGTGGAGAGGGAAGCAGGGAGGGGGTGGGCCCCCCAGATGCACCAGATCTCCAAGCCCCAAACTGTCCCCACAAGTAATCGGGACTCTAAATCTGTCACTAATAATAGGCACAATTATCACTGTGCCCTTTCTATTCATGGGATATCGGGCCAGGCAATTTATTATATACACCATCTTGCTATGTCTCCTAAGCGTCCAGCAAGGTGGGCATTATTTATTATTCTTATAAGACTATGGAGGTCCCGGAAGGTAAGTGAAAGTAAAGGCTTCTGCTTGTAAAAGTTGGAGCCGAGATTTGAACCCAGATCTGACACCTGACCTACTCTTAGCAAAAAGTCTCTTCCTTGCATGGACTGGGCCTAGTGCCACCCCCCCCACCAGCTGCACCCCCTTCTGATATCTGCCTAACTCATTAGAATACTGTTTTTAAAGTACCTCCAGAAGGAAGTTCTTATAATCAGTAAAGCTAAATTATTTTTACCTCCCCAAGAGAACTTGGTTAGCAAGAGGTCTGGTGGCTCTCACGGAGGGTGCTTTGAGGATTAGAGAGAACTGACCATTTCTGGCCCTAAAAGCCCTACTGTGTCTTGTGTCTTGCAACACTGGCTTACCACAGCTTAAAAGAAATGTAGTCTCCTATATGCCCATTTGAAGTTTAAATTTACAATGTCTTTAGAGGACTGTTTAGCAATATCTATCCATTTTCAATGTGCATGCTCTCTAACTTAGCAAATTACATTGCTGGGAATTTATCCTACAGATAAACTCATGTAATTAGACATAAATAGATACACAAAGATGGTCCCTGAAGTCCTGTTTATATGGTGGAGTGAAGCTGGTATGTTTCAATAAGAGGTTGTTTCAGTAAGATGCTGTCCTTCCACATAATAGAATATTATGCAGATGATAAAAAGAAACACCACAATGTGCTGATATAGAAAGATGAAGATATGTAATCAAGTGAAAAAAACCCACCTAATTTACAATGCCAATATTCGTGCAAAAAAGGAAGATTTGACATAGAAAAGTTTTGGAAAGATGTGCAAGAATACATTAACCATGTTTATATCAATATCTAAAGATGGGGAAGAGTGGAGAGGTGCGGAAGGAGAAGGTGGGTCAGGAATTCTACCTGGAGAGGCATTCTACCTGGAGACCAGGGAATGGCTATAATGACCCACAGGGGTCTCAGACCCTGGCCCCTTCTGAGATTCTGTATCATTTGCTGCATGCTTCACCAGCAGGGGGGAGGAAGTTCAAGCCTGCATGGGTGAGCAGGAGGCGGCCCTATGGTCCTTTCTTAGGGACTTTGATGAGGGCTGTTCCTCCTTAAGCCCCAAATCACTGATGCAACTCAGAGACCCCAACCTCCCCCTGCAGGAACAACGGGCAGCGCTAGCTTCTTCCTCCATCATCTGATCCCTTACAAAAGTTTCTTCAAAGTCAACTATTCAAAACAGAACAAAACAAAAATTTCCTTCAAATTCCGACTTGGCCCTTTCCAAACTCAGCCTTTCCCCCATGGTGTGGCCATAGTTAACTGTGTTTAAAGGTCAGGGGTAGAGGGAAGAGACCCCTGGTAGCAAAAGAGTCACCGTGGAAGCCAGACAGGCTCCTCCCACTCACAGGTGAGCTCTTAAAGGATGCCCTCGAGACCCTAAATGAATCAAAAAAGGGCCAATAAACCTGGTATCAGTCATGTTCCTGACACAGGTGAGGAAGTGTGTCTCTATTCGAGTGGAAGAAGAATAGGAGCTGAGTTTATGAAAAGACATTACACAAACAGAAAACTACGGGCAAGTTTCTCTTTTATGGAAAGACTATACCATAGGGTTCCTGGTTCTGCCAAGTACCAGATGGGCTACACTGAGCAAGATCCTTAAGGTCTCTGGTCATGTATGTTATAAATAACAATCCACAGAAGTTCACCAGGGCCAGACACTGTGCTAAATCCTGCATATGCATGATCCCCTTGAATCCTCCCAAAAGGGCAATCCCTTAGTCTCTGCAGTTAGAAAGAGCCAGGTCTGTAGAATCTGGTCTTCCTCACTGGCTAGTCGAGCTACCTTGAGCAAGTTATTCAGACTCCACATTTGTAAAACAGGGCCAATAATAATAGCATCCATTCCAAAGGGCTGTTGTAAAGACTTAGAAACATGATGCCTGTAAAGGATTCAGTGTGTTGTCCAGCAAAAGTGATCAACTAACATTAGCTATTCTCATGAGCCCCATTTTACAGATGGGAAAACTGAGGTTTGGGAAGGTCAACCTGGATGATTTCTAAATTTGCTTGTGATGTTCTCGGATTCCAGTGGATTTAAAATTGGATGTAGTTTTCCAGAAAAAATCTAATGTGTACCCAATTTTAGAAGTACATGGTTGTGCCTACAGCATAAAATCCACCTGTTTCGATTCAATACACTGAGGAAAGGAGAAGACAATTTTCCCACCCCAAAAATAAAACTTCCAAATAAGAGAGAGTAGGAAAAGGTGATTCCCCCTTTCCTCCCAAATGTTTTCTCCTCCGGACTCTCCAACTTGTTCCCAAATGGGAAGGACAAGGGCAAAGAAATCTCCAGAGGCATGACCAACAAAGCTGCAATACAAGCCTAATTTGTGAGGGGGCCCGAGGATGGCCTCATGGAAAACGCTACCATAAATGGGCATGTTTGCCTCAATCTCAGCCCTCACACAGGAAAGTAAGGATAACAAATCCATAACAAATACCTTGTACGGAATAACACGTCTACTTCAGACATGATAATAAAATACATAGTGTTTACGAGCCCTAGAAGCTTCTCAAGGAAGGCCCGGCTAGTTTACGTTTTGGACTCTTGGGAAGGCAGCCCACCTAATCTAGTCATCGGGCCAACTAGATGACCCCGCCACAGGGGACAAACAGTGCATTTTATTTTAAATTTGCAAAAAGTCAGTTTATGTTTTCTTCAAAGAGATAAGCACTTGCCTTACTGGATACATCTGGTCCCATCAGAAACCTGATTCCAACAGAGTTTTTGTTCATGGTAAAGAAAAATGATGGTGGGGTCAGGGGTATAGAATTAGCATCAGACAGACACAGGAATGGGATGCACCACTTGTTAGTTGTGAGACACTGGGCAAATTACTTAACCTCTCTGAGCCTCAGTTACCTTGTATACTAAACAGGCATCATAATGCCTCCCTTAAAAGGTTGTTGCACTGATTAAATGAGATCAATTACGTCAAACGCTGCTACAGTGCATGGCAAATAAGTGCTCTTTCAATGGTAGTTTATCTCAATGGGAAAGCACCACGGAAAGACTGCATTTCCTTCCATGGATCTTCAATATCCTATTACACACACTGCTATCTAATAACTTTCAGTTCTGCTTCTTTAAGCTCCTTCTCTGTATAAAATGGCCACTTTGCAATTTAATCTATCAATTCTTAATACTGTAATAAATGCTCCCTTTCTTGGGGTTTCTAAATATTTACTTTTACTTCTTGATAAGTATGGCTTTGAATGCTGCCTTTCCTCAAGCAGCCAAATCCCCACCAGCTCTCAGTGCAGAGAGAGAACATACAACAGGCAGTAGCCACTTTCTCTCACTTTGCCCACTTAGTGGGACATGAGAGTAACATGTGTACTGGATGCTCTGCAGGAAATCCCAGCCCAATCTTAGCTAACGCACCTGCAGACTTTGTAAGCAAATGTGGACTCTGGCAACCGTCTGAGTATTTGAGGCCCTTGGGGTCAACCTGGATGAGATTTTAAAAAATCTGGAGTGGGGGGGATGTGTCTGGAAGAAAATCAAGCTGTAATAAATAAACTGGATCATAACCAGCCTATCACTCAAGGGTTATCAGCAGGCATCCTCTAGAGTGAGGAAAAAACACTCCCCTTTCTGCCCATGTGTTTTTAACTGATATAATGCATTAACAGAACTAAGCAAGCTCCACTGGAAGCCGTACTTTGCCTGCCTATGTGATAGGAAATGACTTTTCAGTGAAGCTCAGCTGCACTCATTTTGTGCCCAGAATAAAAGAAGCCTGGCTGTTCAAGCTGGACCTCTGTGATTTCTAAGGGAGCACATCTCTCAGATTTGCCTCATAACAAGAATCATCTGGGACTCATATATATAGGGAACAGTTTTTCTGAAGATTCTAGTGTAACCGAAGTTGGGCCCGGGCATTATCTTTAATAAGTACCCCCAAGGTGGTACTTATTGGTTTCCTTGGGAGATGCTGGTTTGGGGGAAATCTAGGATGATGGGGCAGAGAGAAATGAAAATTGTGAACCCCCAGCCCCATAGTCCTTAAGAGGAGGACAACAGATGCTCCTCACAGCTCCCCAGCCCCTGTAGGATGTCTTCTAGGATCCTTAAACCCTCTACTCAATTTCCCTTCCCCCACCAGGACCACATACTTACAGATCTCGAACTGGGGGGAGAGCGGAGAAGAAACTGGATGGAGAGCTCCTATCCGGCACACCTCCCAGGCAGGGGCGTCCAAACCTCCCCGCTTGCCTGGGACGCCTCTCTTTATAGACCCGGAGCTGCCTGCGGGAGGGAAAGGGGAGGCGGCGGAGGGGGGCGGAGTGGGTGTGAGTCCCGCGCTGCTCTCTCCGCAGCGCCACCTGCAGGGTCCGAAAAGCGCGGCTTTGGTCCAGGCCTCGCGCGCACCTGTCGCGGCGCCCGTAGAGGGGGGCACCCGGGCGGGGGCGCAGGGGGGAACGGGGGACCGCAGGGCTCCCGGGAAAGGCGCAGCGGGCAGAAGCGTTCGGGGCCAGTGTCTGACCCCGGCTCTGGGACAGTCACCGAGACTTCGGGTCCCTAAAGAAAGGGGTTGAGTGGCCGGCGTCTATAGGGGATGCTTGAGAATTTCTCCCTTGAGTCAGTTCCAGCCGCACGGGCTTTAACCGCTTCCTCCGCGTGGGGGGAACTGTGGGCGGCCCTAGTTGACACCTCCTCTCCCCGCTCCCCATTTTTCTTCGCCCCCCACTACCTGGAAAGGGCCCGGCCGTGCTGCGTGAAGGGTGGGGAAAGGGGATTTTTTGAACTTTGCAAAGTACAAGGCAAGACCCCCCAACTCTGCTGGGAATTGTGCAGAAAGGGGAAGTTTTTACTTTTCCCAACTTGGCATCCCCACCTCCACCCACAAGCAAAAAAAAAAAAAGGCCCAATTGTTGTGACTTCATGCCCTGGGTGTGCCATTCTCTGGCCGTGTGACCTCAGGCAAGTCATTTCCCTTCTCTGAGCCTCAGTGTCCGAAGCTGAAAGGGGTGTGTGTGTGTGTGTGTGTGTATAATTACGTAATTTGCAAGGTGCATGTCAGGATCCAAACAGAATGTGGGTGCCACGGCGCTCTTGAAAGTTCTCTTCACCTGCTCCTCCCCGCCCCAAGAAATTCTTGAAAATGAAGTTCCCTGAAAGTTTTCTCTCTCTCCCTCCCTCTTAGTGCCACTCCCTTACCCCGTGTCCGCCCCAACCCCTCCTGTGTGTCTGACCCCGTGTCTCTCCATCACCTTTTCTGTCTTGTTCTGCCTTTTTTCTATGTCTCCATCACTCTGCCCACCGCTCTTTCTGTCCCTCTGTCTCACTCTGTCTCTGGTCTCTGTGTCTCTGGCTCCAGATCTCCCTCCCTCTCTCGCTCTCTCCATCTCTCTCCACTCTGTCACATGCACGCACACAGGCCATAAAAGGAAGCCGCGGCGGTGGGCTGGCCCCGCGCCAGACCGGGGACCTGCGGGCAGCCGGGCGCCCCGCTCCCCGCCTGGCCCGGCTCCGAGGTTCCCGGCCGGTCCTCCCTACCCGGGCGGGCGGGAGACAACCCAAAAAGGGCAGGCGCAGGCTCCTTCCTGCAGGAATTCCCAGCGCCGCATACCAGCCCGGGGCTGCCGCTTCCCCTGACTAAATATGGTGCCGAGCGGCCTCCCGGCGCCCCGCGGAGTTTGAGGGGGTGGCATCCGAGGCCAGCGGGGTGGGAAGGGGACCCTTCTGCTCCCGACAGAGCCAGAAGGGGGCAGCCCCCAGTCCTCCGTGGGTCCCAGCTGCTTCCAGCCGGAGGGTTTACAGACAGGGTTAAAGATGTTGGAAGACCCTTACCAGGCTCTGTGCTTGGCACTCGCCCCAGTCTTATCCAACAAACCCTCCCCCAGCCACGAGGCCGGGTGATGGTGGGGCCTTTATTAATACCCCAATTTTGCAGGTGAGAAAACTGAGACCCTGGAGGAGTGAAGGGATTGCCTGAGCCCTCACCGGGTCCGGAGCCCACTGTTGCCATGATTCACTTCCAAGAGAGACTTTAAGGGGAAATGCCCAGGACAATTAGCCTTGAGGCTAAAGACTCCTCTCTGAGGTTAGATAACTAAGTTTGAATCTGCCAATGTCATTTTCTAGCTATTTGGCCCTGTGCCTCAGTTTCCCTACCTGTAAAATGGGAGGAACATCAGTCACTTCTTTACTTCCCAGCTGTTTGTAAACAGTCCTTGAGATGATCCATGTAAAATGAACATAGTACACTGCTTCATGTTAGCTGCTATTATTCAAAACAAACATGAAACCAAGCAGAGTTGCACCAGGCCTGGGGGATGTCATAATGGTGACAGCCTGTCCTGCCCACTGTTTCCTGCAGGCTACCAGTCTCCTCTGTAGAGTTCTGCATCTCAGACCCTCTCGGTCCCTTCATTCCTTCAACATCTTGCCTGCTTTTCACCCCAGGCCCAGCTCTCTACTCGACAATGGGCCTAAGTCAGAGAGTCAAAAACAGCCAGCATTCAGTTGGCTGGGACGTTAGGGGTAAAGTTCTTTAGAAAGCGATGAATGCGCTGCTTCCCCATGTGCCTTTTAATGTCTGCACTGTAAAAGGAGTGGAAATTGTCTCTGCGTTAGTACAGTGCTGATGTGGAGCAGAGAATAGGAAGGGGGAAAAACTGAAGTTGATCATGCCCTTCCCATCCTGGAAAGATAATCCAGAACAGGCCGTCAGTCTAACTTGCTGGCCTCAGAGTAAAAACGGGCACTTTTCTGGAGGCGTTAACATTGATATTCCAAAGGGGTGCATTTGATTCTTTAAAGAATTTGGTAACTTTTGAAAGAGAATAATTATAATAAATTATCAATAAATGAAGGCTTTATAACAGACACTGAATTGTACCACATTATCTCACCTAATCCTTATAAAAACCCTATAAAGTGCTTAAACTTTTTTTTCCCATTTTGCTGTGGAGAAACCAGGTTTGGTGAGTGAAATAATCAGCCAATTTAGCACAGCTTGTTAATGGTAGAGCAGGAATCCCAACCCTGCCTCTGTTATGGAGTCTAGGGTAAGTAGATGAGAAGTTTGAGGTTTTTAACTCATGATCTGCTAAGCACCAGCCAGGCAGCCACAGGATTGTCAGTGAACCTCTCTGAGCCTGTGTTTTCTCAAAGCACAGATGGTCAGAATCTTTGCCTCAACATGGAAAGTGTTTCATACCCTTCTGGTATACTCTAGAAGTACTCAGGGACAGTGTTTGCACATAATGGTCATTCAATAAATATCTGTCCAATGCAGAAGCTCAGATGTTTGAATCTTCAAAATCAGATGTCTCCATTTTATTTCTCATGGCTCAAAAAGCCAGTTAAAGATAGAGGGGGAAAAGTTACTTTCAAAAAACATTACTGTGACTGACTGAGGGCTGTCAAGTAAGTTTCCCTGGCATGTCTTCTGTGAGGCGCTGTGTACTGGGAGTTTCCATGAACTCATGGAACAAGATAGCAGTAGGGAAATTCCACTCTTAGAGTCTTTTTTTTTTTTAATCAAATAGCTTTGATTTTGCTACTAGGTTCAAAAACTTCCAAAGTGTGATTCCCTCCAGTTTTGGGGGTTTTTTTTGCGGTACGCGGGCCTCTCACTGTCGTGGCCTCTCCCATTGTGGAGCACTGGCTCCGGGCGCGCAGGCTCAGCGGCCGTGGCTCACGGGCCCAGCCGCCCCGCGGCATTTGGGATCCTCCCGGACCGGGGCACGAACCCGTGTCCCCTGCATCGGCAGGCGGACTCTCAACCACTGCGCCACCAGGGAAGCCCCCTCCAGTTTTTAATAACATCAAAAACTGGGTCCAAGCATGGCTCCTGCATGTCCTTCACAATTATTTAAAAGTGCATCAGGGGCTTCCCTGGTGGCGCAGTGGTTGAGAGTCCGCCTGCCGATGCAGGGGACACGGGTTCGTGCCCAGGTCCGGGAAGATCCCGCATGCCGCGGGGCGGCTGGGCCCGTGAGCCACAGCCGCTGGGCCTGCGCGTCCGGAGCCTGTGCTCCGCAACGGGAGAGGCCACAACAGTGAGAGGCCCTCGTACCGCAAAAAAAAAAAAAAAAAAAAAAAAAAAAAAAAAAAGTGCATCAGCACTCGAGTCATCCAGCTCAAGATCTGCACAGGACCTCTTCCTCCTTGCGAATAAAGGGCCATATTTCCTGACCACAAGCACGGCTCTGCTCCAACTCTCCTGTGCATAAGCACTTCGTTTCACTCATCATGGTCCCCACGTTTCTCCAGGTTCAAGACTGAATCACACAGTAACTTGCAGTGCTCTTTCCTTTATCACCAATTTCCAGCTCTGGTGTGTTGGTAACTCCAGATTCTCTACCTCTATCAGGAAAGTCCTAAAATTCTCAATAAAAATAGTTTTATAGTTTCTTACAAAGGTAAACATATTCTTACCATATGACCCAGCAAGTCACCCTCCTTGGGATTAACTCAAATGAGGTGAAAACCTATGTCTGTACTAAAACCTGTACTCAGTTATTTAGAGCAGCTTTCTTCATTAATTGCCAAGACTTGGAAGCAACCAAGACGTTCTTCTAAGTAAGTGAACGGATAAACTGTGGTACATTCAGATGACAGAATATTACTCAGCACTAAAAAGAAATGGGCTATCAAGCCATGAGCAGACATGGAGGAAAGAAAAGCATATTACTAAGTGAAAGAAAACAATATGTAAATGCCACATACTGTATGAGTCCAACTATATGACATTCTGGAAAAGGCAAAACTATGTAGACAGTAAACAGATCAGTGGTTGCCAGGAGTTAGAGGAGAAAGGAGCGATGAATAGAGAACAGAAAATTTTTAGGGCAGTGAAGTTACTGATACTGTAATGGTGGGTGGATACATGTCACTATACATTTGTTCAAACCCATAGGCTGTACAACACCAAGAGTGAACCCTGAGGTCAACTATGGAACTTTGAGTAATAATGATGGGTCAATGTAGGTTCACTGATTGTAACAAATGTACCACTTTCGGGGGTCATGTTGATAACGGGGAAGCCTGTGAGTGTGTGGGGACAGAGGGTATGTGAGAACTCTGTACTTCACACTCAATTTTGCTGTGAACCTAGAACTGCTTTAAAAAATTGTCTATTTTTTTAAAGATAATTTTACCTCACTTTCATTTTAAAAAAATTAATGAAGACCACACAATCCTTGCAGAATGGTTGTTACAAAAATGAAATGCCAAGTGGCTGGGAAGCATTGTCCTAAATGCCTTTAAAGGCATATTTTCACAAATGCTAATCATTCTTGTACACTTGGCTTCAGCTTAAAAGAACACATCAAATTCTACATAATCATACAGGCATGTGAGTCATATATAAATGTGTTCTTGCACATAATTATAAAGCTATTAGTTTATTCTAAGCAAGCATATATGCTACGCTTAAATTTATCATCTTCAAACGCCACCTCTGCTCTTGCTATGAGTTTTTACATTGCCAAAGTTTTAAATGTCTACTTTTCCTAAATCCCTCTTCAATTCCAATTCCCATCCTATTTTTGTATAAGTTTTCTCCTAAAACTTCTCCTGCATGTCTGGAGGAAAACTTCTCCCAACAACCTCGTGAAAACCACCAGCAACGATGTACTAATTTAGTTTATGAGTTCGTGAGAAGAGTTTGATGGGTCCTCTATGTTTATTTTTGTCTTTTCCTTCCTTGAATTTAAGTGTCTCAGCTCAGGAACCTATTTAAACTACTAGAACATATGGGAATTCCCTGGCGGTCCAGTGGTTAGGACTCGGAGCTTTCACTGCCAGAGCCCGGGTTCAATCCCTGGTCAGGGAACTAAGATCCCACAAGGTACGTGGCATGGCCAAAAAAAAATAATAATACTAAATGCACTTTTTCAAGCCATATGTGGCCCCACAGATTATGATACTGTCCCCTCAGAGAATAACACCACCAGCCCCTACCACTGCCACCCTATGAAGAATAATCGTCCCAGGGTGATATGGCTGATGCCAAGTACCCTCAACCTTACTCTGCACCCTCCAACAACTAGGTTCCTGGAGATCCCGAATGAAGGCCTAGGGAGCCATCGCCAAGCCTTCTTCTGGTTCCAGTGGACATCTCTTGATGACAGAACAGTCAGAGGAACGCCCTTTGCACAAAGGTGAGTTGCTTAAATTTTTTTTTTTTATTAAATGATACACTGAAAGTATAATTGTTGCCTAGGTACAAACCAGTTATAGAATAATGCATACAAATGTGCTATAGACTACATGTGACAATTCTGTTGAGCTTCTATTTTGATGATTTTATATGAGTATCCAAAATGACAAACTCCAGCATTTTTTCTTAACCTAGTCCTGCATGATTGCAATTCCTGAGGTAAACAGTGTCCACTACCAACAGCCCTGCATGTAAACTAAATCCTCTGAGAAGCATTCAGATATTTATACTCCCCATACAATACAATGGAATTCATAATTGTAATCAGGTACTACAGATTTCATTTAAAAAATGGAAATGAGCCCTTATAATACTTCTACATCTGTATATGTAATTTTAGCCCACCAATAGGGCCTCTCAAAATCCTTTGACTTGTAAAGTATGGTTTAAGGCAATTTCTTTAATAATTTTCTGCATTCAGATAAAAATTCTTGGTTAATCTGTAAGGACTGAACCCTGACTAGCACCAAAAATAAAATCAAGTTTCAATAGTTTCCGAAAGCAGCACAGAATCCATACCCTGAAAAGAATGCCAATTCTGTCAACTACAGCCCTTATCACCTTCCCTGTCGAAAATGTTTAAGCTAAATGTTGTCAGTGTACAGGCGCCCATGTAGTTTTGTTCTGAATACACCTTATGATTTGTGCCAATCAGATGTCTACTATAATAGTTTGTTGTTTTCAGTGAAGTCAGTCTGAAGACTCCACATTATAAAAATGTCAATAAATATCAAAGTAGCATTTTAGAGATGGCACTGTAAGAGCTCTTACTATTTTTCTACCCCAAGAATAAAAATCGACATTTAATAAGACATTCAGAGCCCATACAAGTAAGGGTTGGCCCTCTCATAGCTCATCTTGTAATTGCACAACTGAAGGCCACATGGAGGTTAAACAATGCCATCTTTTAAAAGGTACTTTATGGTATTTCTCATAAAGCCTGTCTCTTCATGTTTATTCCACATTCTTCACATAATAAACTCTTTGTTTTACTTAAGAATTAAAAGAATTATTCCCCCCCCCACACCTCTTAATTAAATCTTCTAGGAGAAGCCAAACTGTCTAAAGAAAGAAAAAGTACGTCATTACCAAGTTTTAACGTTCAAATTTAGGTAGTAATTCAGATATTTAAACCTAATTATAAATGGTTATCTGAAAAACAGCTAGTTCCACCCCAAAAAACAATCAAACTTTATAGGAATTATAGTTTTTTCTGGTTTTGGTGTTCTTTTAAATTTTTTTTTAAACATGAATGAATTTTCCTATAAATCCACATAATTCCAGCCTGAAGGAAATTTAATTAATGTGCCATGATAAAGAACAGAGCAGGGAATTCCCTGGCAGTCCAGCGGTTAGGACTCAGCGCTTTCACTGCTGGGGCCTGGGTTCAATCTCTGTTTGGGGGAACTAAGATCCTGCAAGCCATGTGGTGCAGCCAAACAAAGAACAGAGCATATGACTATAAAGACCTGATTTTTTTTTAGAAGAATTTATAGGGTACTAAAAAACCCTTTCATTTCTCAAAATTTAGGGGCCTTTAAAATCTTCCTAAAAACAACACATTTTCTTTCAAGTCAAATCTGGTAAGCTAGATGACAGAGTTAGCTTTTATTCACAAATGCAGTAAAACACAAGGGGCTAAAGGTTTTGCAGAAACTCACATTTCCACAAAGTACAAATACTAGTGATGAATTCTGGTAACATTAGGAGAATAAATAAGTTATTTAATGCATACAAGTTTATAAAAAACACCCCAAATGGAAATGTCATCTCTTCATTGCGGGAGAAGCGTGCAGGTTTTCAGTGTTAGTGCTCCTCCCCTGCTCCTTCTGTAGGTGGTCCTCTGTAACGAACAGAAGCAAAGGTCAGTACTCATCCCAAGTAAAAATGGGCAGCAGGCAGACTTATCTACATATATTATAGGATGTTCTATATTTAATATTGTGTGAGTTCTTTAGATGGCTTAGGACAATTTAAAAAAGGGTTTTTTTTAAACACTATTGAAGAAATCAGAAATGTTTAGTACTAGGGACTCACTCTAACTTTTCACAAGTGTTTCCTGACTTTTTTTTTTTTTAATTTTATTTATTTATTTTTGGCCGTGTTGGGTCTTTGTTGCTGCGTGCGGGCTTTCTCTAGTTGTGGCGAGCGTGGGATACTCTTCACTGCGGTGCGCGGGCTTCTCACTGCAGTGGCTTCTCTCATTGTGGAGCACGGGCTCTAGGCGCGTGGGCTTCAGTAGTTGCGACACGGGCTCAGTAGTTGTGGCACACAAGCTTAGTTGCTCCACGACATGTGGGATCTTCCCGGACCAGGGATCGAGCCCGCGTCCCCTGCATTGGCAGGCGGATTCTCAACCACTGCACCACCGGGGAAGCCCCTATTTTTTTTTAAGTGAATAGAGTACACCCTGGAGTAAACCCATGGATAAGTACTTACAAACTTACACTGTATGTAAGGAATGGGAATTCACAAGAAAGGACTGTGTATTCAGTTAGTATTTTGAGGGATGCCAAAGCTCAACTAAAAAGAAAAAAAAACAAAAACAAAAACTTTTCTTCAAATAGAAATCCTCCCAGCAGCACCCTCTTGCGGCAAGAAGAAAACTAGCATGGTTTACAACTTCCTACCAAAATCAGAAAACCCTCCGAGAAATTGCAGAAATTGTTCTTCAGCCAAAAACAAAACAAGAAAGTTCCATGCAGGTTCAGAGGAGCCCAGAGCCCCTGTGACCACACACTGTGCTCCAGAATAGTAAAGAAAGGGCCCTAGTTATGTCTGCTCCATTTCTTTTGTCCTGGGGGAGAGGGTAGCAGGCAGAAGTATTCTCGATTAAAAGAACCTAAAGAGACTTAACATCCAAATGCGACAAAAATGCAATGCACAGGGACTTCCCTGGTGGTCCAGTGGTTAAGAATCCACCTTCCAATGCAGGGGACATGGGTTCGATCCCTGGTCGGGGAACTAAGATCCCAACCAGGGAACTAAGATCCCACATGCCATGGGGCAAATAAGCCTGCGTGCCACAACTAGGGAGCCCACGCACCACAATGAAGACCCAGCGCAGCCAAAAAATAAAAATGCGATGCACAAACTAAATTCCTAAGAAAACACGAACCCCCCCCCCAACGATAACCCCCAATTCCCCAAACACTCTTTACAAGTAAAAAAAAAAACCTTTTTAATGACCATTTTGATAACAGGAGACAAAAAAATACAAATTTAGACAAGTTTTTAGAAATATGCAATTGTAGCACCAAAAATGCACACTAGATTTGCTAATTCTGAGGACAAGTTGATGTACACACAGCCTTGCTAGTCCAGAGCAGCTCCTCATCCTCAGAGGCAGTGCAGAGTGCTAACGCTACCACAGGCCTGCAAAATTCATCCCCCTCAGTGTTAGGCAACTTTGCTGGAAGAACAAGATCAATAATATCCTTAGGGCAAAACCATTTTTGGTTTTCTAGACAAGTGTTATAAAAGAGTGAAGTATGTCACTCATGTACTTCATAGATGTGCAATAATGTTGAGCTGATAATGATTTTCTCTTATTATAAAATATCTGGGCTTTTATTTATAGCAAAAGCTACCTTGCTTTCAATATTACAAGCACTAATATCAGCAGCATTAATGAACTGGCTACCATTTCAAAGGTGAGTGTGCCTGTTATATAAACCCTCTTCATTTTTTTTTGTGCTCTGAAAGCTTTAATAAAAGAAGTGCTTTCATGATGGCAGGCTTTGGACTTATCTTCAAATAAAAGTGAATTTAATTTTAGTGTTTTATATTTCAGCTGGATGACTTTGTGTAGATGGAAGGTATATAATCTGAAGAATAATTATTTTAATACCTTTATAACTTCTCGATGTTGCCAAATAAAACTTATGTATCTTTCACATAATAAGTTGGAGTTGAGAAAGTAAATGGAATGCCTAAATGTGTTACTAAAACATAATGCAATTTGGGGCTAACAATTCTTCACAATTCATTGCACAACGAGGTCCCTGTTGTGTCAGTAACATTTTTGATGATCAAGAAAAATAATTTGCAATATCACTGTTCTCCTATTAGTGCACTCATTCTCCTTTCTAAGTCTTCCACAGAATAGGTACCCAAAGCTTTGTTGACTTGAACTCGAATCTTTGATGCCTCTGGCACTTTATACAGATAGGAACCAAGGTAACACAAGGACTCTTGCATCCTCTCTAGCACACCCTGCACCCACCCACCCAACTGGAGCTAAAAATACCAACGTCATGGGTTTGCTGTGTTAACATGTGTTAATGTGTACAATATCCACTGGTGACAATTAAAGAGCAACTGGCATTATCATATATTCTTGGCAAGCATGTAAAGTGGTAAAGCCTTTTTGGAGGGGAATTAAACAATATCTACTACGTTTTTTAATATGCATATATTTTGAACAAGCAATTCTTCTAGGCATCCACATAAGAAAAATACTAATGCCACCCTGCAATACTGTAAAAGCAAAAAATTTAAAACATACAAAAGTAGGACTTCTCTGGTGGTGCTGTGGTTAACAATCCACCTGCCAACGCAGGGGACACGGGTTCAATCCATGTGTTACTAAAACATAATGCAATTTGGGGCTAACAATTCTTCACAATTCATTGCACAACGAGGTCCCTGTTGTGTCAGTAACATTTTTGATGATCAAGAAAAATAATTTGCAATATCACTGTTCTCCTATTAGTGCACTCATTCTCCTTTCTAAGTCTTCCACAGAATAGGTACCCAAAGCTTTGTTGACTTGAACTCGAATCTTTGATGCCTCTGGCACTTTATACAGATAGGAACCAAGGTAACACAAGGACTCTTGCATCCTCTCTAGCACACCCTGCACCCACCCACCCAACTGGAGCTAAAAATACCAACGTCATGGGTTTGCTGTGTTAACATGTGTTAATGTGTACAATATCCACTGGTGACAATTAAAGAGCAACTGGCATTATCATATATTCTTGGCAAGCATGTAAAGTGGTAAAGCCTTTTTGGAGGGGAATTAAACAATATCTACTACGTTTTTTAATATGCATATATTTTGAACAAGCAATTCTTCTAGGCATCCACATAAGAAAAATACTAATGCCACCCTGCAATACTGTAAAAGCAAAAAATTTAAAACATACAAAAGTAGGACTTCTCTGGTGGTGCTGTGGTTAACAATCCACCTGCCAACGCAGGGGACACGGGTTCAATCCCTGGTCCGGGAAGATCCCACATGCCGCAGAGCAACTAAGCCTGTGCGCCGCCACCACTGAAGCCCGAGAGCTCTAGGGCCCGCGTGCCACAACTACTGAGCCCCCGTGCTGCAACTACTGAAGCCCACACGCCTAGAGCCCGTGCTCTGCAACAAGAGAAAACACCACAGTGAGAAGCCCGCACACTGCAACTAAGAGTAGCCCCCGCTCACCACAACTAGAGAAAGCCCACGCGCATCAACGAAGACCCAACACAGCCCAAAAAAAAAAAAAAAAAAAAAAAAAACATACAAAAGTAGATCAGTAAAGAGTGATTAGCAATAGTACTATGGAATACTACAGAAAGAACGAGGTAGAAGCAGATCTACATAAATTGATAAAACAAGTGAAAAAAGCAAACTGTAGGATAATATGTACAGGAACAGTGCATATAAATTTAAATACGTAGAAATGACTCCTGAAGGACACCCGCCAAGCTGCTAACAGCACTACCTTCTGTGGAGGGGAGGGAAATCAAGGCGTTAGGGAGAGGCAAGGGAGGGAGGAGGTTAGAGGGAATTTCACATTATACTACTGATGTTTAGAGATTTACTCTTGTACTGTGTGTTTTGTTGTTTTTTAAGTTCTTGCCAAATAGTAGGCAATAATGTCAGTTCATTACCAATACTTGAAAAAGGAACTAAGAAAACTTCTCCATATTCTTTAAGTGGAAAGTGTACAGGAATGGCAATCAAGGGTGCTGCCTCTGCTAAAAATGATCAGCTACAGGCTTTAGATGAGTCAATGAACTTCTTAGTCTTGGTTTTCTCAACTGTAAAATAAGAAGACGGGAATGATTTCTTTTCCAGCATTCCATGGACTTAGAATTCTAAGATATATAGAAGGATAACTCCTAGTAAAGTCAGAACTAACCTTCAAGAGATCACCCTGATTCACAAATATTTTGCTTTCAGATCTTAAGAGACAGAGTAAGTATTTAACATGATCAATATATTTTTTAAATATTCGCAATTATTTCAAAAGGCCATTAAATACTCCTTTCTTTTTAAAAAAAATTTATTTATTTTTTATTTATTTATTTTTTATTTATTTATTTTTGGCTGTGTTGGGTCCTCGCTGCTGTTCGCGGGCTTTCTCTAGTTGCAGCGAGCAGGGGCTGCTCTTCATTGAGGTGCACAGGCTTCTCATTGCGGTGGCTTCTCTTGTTGCAGAGCACGGGCTCTAGACACGCAGGCTTCAGTAGTTGTGACACGTGGGCTCAGTATTTGTGGCTCGCGAGCTCTAGAGTGCAGGCTCAGTAGTTGTGGTGCATGGGCTTAATTGCTCTGTGGCATGTGGGATCTTCCCGGACCAGGGCTCGAACCCGTGTCCCCTGCATTGGCAGGTGGATTCTTAACCACTGCGCCACCAGGGAAGCCCAACATGATCAATATTGCTCATGGCGGTTCAGGAAAACTGCAAAAGACAATTTGCACTTTAGATGTTTCTTAAAAGTTTATTTCAACAGTCAAGATTTATATTTGTTCTGGGAATTCCCTGGCAGTCCAGTGGTTAGGACTCCACGCTTTCACTGCCAAGGGTGCAGGTTCAAAAAAAAAGATTTATATTTGTTCTGATAATCAGCTGCCTGAGCCCCACCTATGACTATCCTTAAGAAGAGAGATCAACTCTCAACCATAGTTGGAAACACTGAGCTATAAACCATTCAATTTAGATTATCAAATTGAGGTCCTACTGCTGATATAATCAAAACAACTGAAACCTCATTGGAAGAGTGAGCATTCTTAAAAGAAATATGAGCTGTTCTCCTAAGAATTTATTTATAGATAACTACAACACTACCACAAAGAGTATTCCCCCCACCCCCTCAAAAAAAAATATCCTGAAAATGCAAAGGACAACACATAAACCTCTGACTGCTCTATCTATATTTAGCAATCTTGCCTTTTTTCAGTCTTAGAGGGAAAAAAATTGATAATGTGATAAAAAGCTCTTTCTTCAATATGCTAAGGATCTAAGCTACTCCAAAGAGTACCAATCTATGTGAAAATCAAGTTTTTCAACACTTCTTTATAGAAATTATATCTAAGAATTTTGTCTAGTCATCTCCCCACCTCTCACAAGATTCTCCTTCTGAAAAGCATTGCTTTTTTGAGGATAAATAATAGAGGCTAACTATATTGGATATAAATGGAATTAAACTTTGACTCAAAATCTTAGGAAAAGCTGTTCCAAAGATAAAAACAGATAGGAAGAAAATATACTTGCTGATAGCTAAATGATAAGTCTCAGAAAACTCATACCCATTTGCTTTCTTCCATTAGGTTGTCTGCCAAGATTTGGGTTTGGAAGCTGAAGTGAAGACCCTTTCAGAAATGTATTTTGGATGTCATCCTTAGTTCCACGCAAGAAATGAGCTAAAATTCCATATAAAAGAGGCCTATAGCAGGAAGAAAATCAAAATCAATTCAATCTGAATAAATAGGAAAAGCTTAAAAATATTTACTCTTTAAAAGGTAGCCTCTGACACGAAAACAGCCAAGTAATTCATCAGACTTAAAAGAAAATAGATGCATGGTTATTATCCAAATTGCAAACTGTTTATGCTTTTTCAAATTTAAGTGTACCATTTAACTCTAAAGACAATTTTAAAATCCAGAGAAAACACGTTAACAAGTTAAACCTCACCTAAGCTGAAATACAATTTCAATCAATGCAGAGGAATCAGCTTTTTTTTTTTAAACTCCAAAGTCCAGTATAAGATTTCCCACTACCTAACATGGTCTGATACAAAACAAGTATTCAACATATAGTTATTGGATTAATAAATCCTTGCCTGGGTTCAAATCCTGGCCCTGCCACTTGACCTCAGCAAGATTCTTAACGTCCCCAGCCTCATAAATGTTTCTTCCTCTATAAATGAGGATAAGCATAGTCTCTACCTCATAGGGCAGTTATGGACGAAATGAGTTAATAAATGTCAAGTGCTTAGAACCATACCTGGCACATATTAAATGGTATATAAATGCAAGCTATACAGGAGTCGGGTAAGAACTAATATTTTAAAAGCTACTTTACAGTTTACAAAACACTCTTCTCTCTCTTCATTTTATCCTCACCTTGTGATGTCATAATCATCATCTCCAATTTATAAATAAGAAAACTACAGCTCACTGAGGATTTGCTAGAGATTGCTTAGGTAGTCAACAAACTTTACACTTGAACCCCAAGTCCCATATTCTTTTCCTTACAGCATGCTGCCTGGAGATTTACATTAGTGCCCTTGCACCAATGGAGGCTGCTCTGATGACAATAAAGAGTGGTTTTCCCTTGTTTCCAATATCACAGTTGAAAATATCAATTTAATGGATTGTCTTTTTGAGATAATCTATCTACTTATTAGCAGGTGTGATGGTTCAAAGTATGACATCCTTTCCCTTCAAAAGGTGGAGTCTAACTGCTCTCCTCTTGCATGTGAGCTGAACACACTTCTCAGGAACTGAGTAAGGCATTAAGTGACAGCACTTGCAACTTCAGAGTCTTAGGTCATAGACGGCATTGTGGCCTCCTCCTTGCCTTCTCTCTTGGTCACTCTCTCTGGGGTAAGTCAGTTGCCATGTCATGAGGACACTCAAGCTGTCCCATGGAAAGGTTCATGTAGTGAAGAATTGAGGCCTCCGACAAGCAGCCATGTGAATGTGCCACATGGAAACGGATCCTCCAGCTCCAGCTAAGCCTTCAGATGACTGCATCCCCGGCCAGCATCTTAACTGCAATCTCATGAGTGAGACCAGCCACAGAAGCCACACCCAGATTCCTCTCCACTGATAATAAATGTCTGTTGTTTTAAACCACCAACTTCTGGGGTCATCTGTTATACAGCAATAAATAACCAACTACACACAAAAGCAATTTTTCCATACCACAAAGAAACCAAGAGAGTGAGTTTCTCTATTTAATAAGATGCCTCAGCTCTTACAAAAGCTTCATACAGGAATATAAAATAGGTCTCTTTGTCTACTTTAAACCATTGTTTCCTAAAGTGTTAACTGGTCAAAGAAGATTTTTAAATTAAAAAAATTGTTTTCCAAATTTACAATAAAATTTACTTAAGATTTAAAAATTTTAAGACATATTAGAAAATATAAAACTACCACATTTAACCTGCAGCTTCATGAATATTATGGTTTCTTTTTTCAAAAATCCTACTTAATGTTTTTAAAGTACAGCTTCACAATGCCTTATTTGCAATTCTGAAAAACAAAAACTCTGAAAACTAATTTTCTTCATAAATTTGGCACAAACTCATTTGGTGGCACGGCTTGACCTAACATAAGGTTATTATACACTTTATCCTACTTTTTCTTAAGTTTCACTGAAAAATATTAATGTGACTATTACTGCTACTTCAGACTTCCACTGGAACCTACACCATATATGGACCACATTACTTTTTAAAATCTGAAAACTTTTCAATGGAAATGTTTTAAAGCAACATTTGCTTTCAGAAAGCAAACTACTGGCAGCGTGACACGAGTTAGAAAAGAAAAGGAGAGAAACGGGACAGACGCCTCCTGAACTGCACAGCGCAGGGCGTGAGGACAGACAGGCGCTACTGCACAGGCCAAATTGATGAGACTCGCAAAATGACTGGTGGAGAAGTGAGAAGGAGCCAGAAGTACAAGTGAGCTCTCAGGTGAAGACCTGAATGGCAGTATGAGGAAGCTACGAGGGGGGCTTGAAGAGATGAAAATAATGGACTTGACTTTTGGACACACGGAGTTTGAGATGCCAGCAGAAATGTGGGCCCGTAATTCACAAGCTCTGTAAGATTTAAAGCAGAGTCACCAGCGTGGAGACATCATTAAAGACTCAAAACTACATAGAAAAGTGGGCAGGGGGACAAGAGGAAAAGAAAGTTAAGGACAAAACTTGGAGGAGGGCTTCCCTGGTGGCGCAGTGGTTGAGAGTCCGCCTGCCGATGCAGGGGACGCGGGTTCGTGCCCTGTTCTGGGAGGATCCCACATGCCGCAGAGTGGCTGGGCCCGTGAGCCATGGCTGCTGGGCCTGCGCGTCCGGAGCCTGTGCTCCGCAGCGGGAGAGGCCACAGCAGTGAGAGGCCTGTGTACAGAAAAACAAAAACAAAAACAAAAACTTGGGGGTGAGTGCCCACAATTTAAAGGAACCCTAAAGGAGCCAGTGAAGAAACTGTGATGACCATTAGGGAGACAGAAAAACCAAGACAGTAAATGGTCATAAAAGACAAATGACAAGAAGAAGTGTTTTAAGGAAGAGTTGTTAATATTACAAAACACTGCAGAAACTCAAGTAAAGCTGAGCTTCTCAAATTGGAAATAGATATATACCCACTCTTAGTGCTAGGGACCTGGTACAAAGTACAGGTGGCATACGATCCCAGAACACTAATTTTACACAAAGATTTGAGGGAGAGTTCAATTTAATTGACATGTCATTTAAAACATTTTAATGGTAAAAAAATTATATCATGAAGTAGAATGAAAAAAATTCAATAAACTTTTAGAAAGAGAAAACATGAGGCTTCAAAGAAATTTCTTACTAGGGGAAAGTTGCTTTGATCTATGTTCCCAGGCCTCCTAGGTACAATTTTTTCTGCCATTAAGGGATCCTCTAGAAAAAGTTTAAGAAACACTAAAGTAGGAAAAAAACTAAGAAACTACTAGAAAGTGGTCACTCTTTCAAGAGCATAGTTTCAGTACAAACGGTGAGAGGAGAATTTAAAATGCAGAGAAGGCAAAAGAGGGGGTAATAACAAAATGAAAACAAGGGGTTGATCTTCACTAAGTTCAGTGATAAAAAGGAGTTAAGAGGTTTTTTTGGAGAGGGGAGATTTGAGTACATTCCCAAGTTGAAGTGAAGGAAGCAGTGAGGAGGAGAGTTAAATGTGAGGAAGAAAACAATTGATAGAGGAAAGCCTCAGGTAAAAAACAAAAGGATGTATCAAGAAGCCAAGAGACGTGACCCTTAGGATGAAGCAGGGGTGCTCAGTCCTCTGAAACCACAGGCATTTAGCACCTACTCACAGCTACACACCGTGGACGTGTGCTAGATACACACTGGGCCCAAATAAATACCTCCTGAATTAAAATGAAATAAAACCACTGCTATGCAATTATGACTCCAATACAACAATATCTGAAAACTTATTTTTTAAAAAAACTTCTTACATTGTATTATCCTTTGATTCTTCAAATGCATTTAGTTCACGGATGAGAAACTGTCTGTCCAATGGAACTATGGGTTGACCAGATTCTGGGGGGAAAATCACATAACACTGAGTCTTTATTAATGTAAAAAGTATATAGGATTTTGATTAAAAACCACACTTACGAGGTATACACATTTTTCAGACTTTAGAAGAATGATGATGGCACACGCCAAGGCAGATGCAACTGTATGTGATTTTATGACTTTAAGAATAGCTACTTTGTTAAATGCATATTTTAATACAGTTTAACATAAATTTATTTTTTAAATCCCCCAATTTTGAGTTGGGAAAATTGTGTGTCTATATACTAGACTTCAGAAGTCCTATTTTCTAAGAAGCCCGTAAATTAAATACATGACAGGGCTGATATCCATTTGGCGGCAATAAATCTAAAAGTACAATGAACACTAATATGAAGTCCTGGCAAGGATACAGGGCAACTGGAACCCTCATACTCTGCTGGTAGGAGAACAAAATGTTGCATCCATTTATAAGTTAAGCATACACTTACCACACACAACCCAGCAATCCCACTTTACCCGAGACATGAAAACAACGGGCCAAACCTTGTAAATGTTTTATAGCAGCTTGACTCATAATTGCCAAAAACTAGAAACAACCCAAATGTCTATCAACTAATAATAGATAAATCAATACAACCATACAATGGAATGCTATTCGGAGGGGAAAAACAACAGCATGGTCTCAAATGTGCTATCCTCAGTGAAAGGACAAAGATTCAAAATGCTACATCCTGCATGGTTTCACTTACATGACGTTCTGGAAAAGGCAAATGATAGGTACAGAAAACAACAGATCAGAGGTTGCTAGGGGTTTGAGAGTAGGAGAAGAGGTTGTCTACAAAGGGACACAGGGAATTTTTTGAGGTGATGGAAACGTTCTATATCATGATTGTGATTGTGGTGGTAGTTACACAACTGTATGAATTTGGTAAAATCCATAGAACTATATACTAAAAATGGTAAAGAATCTTATATGTTAAATTTACCTCTTTTTTTTTTTTTAAAAGCCAAGACACTGGGTCCCTGGTGGCGCAGTGGTTGAGTCCGCCTGCCGATGCAGGGGACATGGGTTTGTGCCCCGGTCCGGGAAGATCCCACATGCTGCGGAGCGGCTGGGCCCGTGAGCCATGGCCGCTGAGCCTGCGCATCCGGAGCCTGTGCTCCGCAATGGGAGAGGCCACAACAGTGAGAGGCCCGCGTACCGCCAAAAAAAAAAAAAAAAAAAAAAAGCCAAGACACTGTAGAAACTTGACTATGGTCATTATATTCCATTCTAGGTAAGCACAAGTCCAAGACATCTAACTGATGATATTTTCATGTTCTTCTTTTCTGATTATTAATGTATTATATAGCCATCTATTAACAAACTGAAGAAAGTGAAGATACTGATATTGAAGATCCTTAAACCAATAAAAATCATCAGTCTTTATTCAGTTAAGGTATTAACATTCAGTTAACATTAAATAAAAGATCTAGAATATTAACAAAAGATCTATCGAATGGAAAGTTCCAGCATCACAAATAAGGAATCCATTCTCTCTTCCAAAATCCACTTCAGGATCTCTTTTCTTTGATGAGGCATATCTCCAAGGCACCAAACAGTCTTAAAGCACAGATTACACCTTGAACAAGGGAATCAAGTTATGTACATGCAAGGTGTTTTTGATCATCCTCTCAACCTCATCTCCCCCAGCCCAGGGGCAATGCTGATCCTGACTATTGTGCATATTCTTCCAGTTCTTTTGCTTTCTTAAGAAATAAAATTTAACAGACAAGGGAAATTTCTTTTTAACTGTTGACTCCCTCCCCCCTATACCATTTCTCTCCCTCCCATCACTAAAATGAGTTTGGAGTTTACCTTCCTAATCCTTTTCTTTTTTTTTTTTTTTTTTAAATTGAAATATAGTTGACATTTCTTTTTTTATTTAAGTATAGTTGGTTCACCATATTATATTAGTTTCAGGTGTACAACACAGTGATTTGAAATTTCTATAGATTATCTAATCCTTTTTAGATATCATGCTTTCATACATTTGTATACAGTGCCTGATCAATACATGGTAGCAATATTTTGAGGCTTTATCTCCTACGTTTTATATTTTTTAATAAAGAATATATATTAAATCTGTGTGTGTGTATTTTTAAAGCATATACATAGAAAAAAGACTGACAGCAGATAGGGTAAAATGTAAAGAACTGTTTATTCTCAATACCAGTAAACAAGTATTTATTGTCAGTGCCAGGAATTATGGATGATTTTTCAAAGTATGCACCTAGTTTAAGTGTTTATTGAGTTATTTTCCCCTACAATACAATAAACCTCACGAGCACTTGTTCAAGCTATGGAAAGAGCCCATGGGAGTTTTATGTCCCAGTCATGTCCCAGATGATACTGTTTGGTAATGGAATTAGATTTCTAGGCTAAACACTTGCTGAGAATTGGGAGAAGGGAAGAGGCAGATTTCATATCTGGTAACTAACAATAAATAACCTCTTACCTGCTATGAGGACAGATGCTGTATACTTATATTTGTTGAATTCCAAATACTCCCGAATTAATTCATTAATTAGAAGGTTTTCATGAGACAATGATGGTCGAGGTTCACTTTCATCATCAAGAGCACTGAAAACTTCAGCTCGAATCCTTGCTTTTAAATGCCCTAATACTCCTCTTTTTTCCAAGGTGTCCTTTAAAACTGTTAAATATAAAATATTAATGCTTCAGTTACAGAAGAAATTTTGTCATTCTTAGCCAAACTTTGAAGAAAAATGCTTAAAAGGTAAATGGCATAACACGCACTTTCAACCTATAGTCTATGACAAACTGAACAATCATCACATTAGCTACCACAAGCCACATTTGTAATAAAAAATAAAGTTCCTGAGTTGCGATGATTTATTATTTTAATATATTTAAGCAAATGCAAGTTTATCCTTCCAACATCGTCACTGTCAGAGGCTATAGACTGATAACACATTCTTTAGTGAAGAAGAAAACGGGGAGAGAAATATACTTAGCTTACTGGGACCTGAACTTATCTCCCAGCGTCTCGTATCTTTTCAAGAATGGTTGTCGGGCTTCCCTGGTGGCGCAGTGGTTGAGAGTCCGCCTGCCGATGCAGGGGACACGGGTTCGTGCCCCGGTCCGGGAAGATCCCACATGCTGCGGAGTGGCTGCGCCCGTGAGCCATGGCCGCTGAGCCTGCGCTCCGGAGCCTGTGCTCCGCAACAGGAGAGGCCACAACAGTGAGAAGCCCGCATACCGCAAAAAAAGAAAAAAAAATTGGTTGTCACTGCAGACAGGTTCTGTATGTCACTAAAACCCTCTGGTCCAGAAAGTAGATGATTAAAGATAACAAGTACACTCCAAAAAGGAAGGACTATGTCGTGACCTGTGTATAAAAACTGATACCCAGAACCCTTGGGAAATGGCCCATTCTGAACAAAAAGGTGGGCTTTTGTTCTGGGGGGTTTGTTTTTTAAAGGCAATTATGAGTTAATTCCTTAAAACAGTAAGAACTTGAAATTGTAAGCCTACTTAGAAATCTAACATGTAACTTTATCAATGTCATCTCAAGGAATCAGGGATATATATGCTTAATGTAATCTAACTTCTTGATAAGCAAGGGTCATTATTACAAATATCAGTAGTTATGATAATGAGATTTAGCTATAAATACTAATATGGATAGGGCTGAATTGGCATCATCCCTTGCAGTGGTCTGGAACCTTAACCTTTTTTTTTTTCCTCACGTTGTCCTTAATAGCTAAATAACAACTCCAGAGAATTAACACATTTCACCCATAGTGCCTAGAATAGAGAGCTGCCTAGAGGCATTATAATACTGTGCTGTACACTATTGGTGTAATAAATATAGTTTAATACTGTATTATGCTATAAATAAGTACACCACAATAATGCCAATTCAGAAAGGGAGCCCAGGGACTTCCCTGGTGGCACAGTGGTTAAGAATCCGCCTGCCAACACACGGGACACGGGTTCGAGCCCTGGTCGGGGAAGATCCCACATGCCACGGAGCAACTAAGCCCGTGCGCCACAACTACTGAGCCTGCGCTCTAGAGCCCGCGAGCCACAAGTACTGAAGCCCACGCGCCTAGAGCCCGTGCTCCGCAACAAGAGAAGCCACCGCATTGAGAAGTCCGCGCACCGCAACGAAGAGTAGCCCCCGCTCGCCGCAACTAGAGAAAGCCCGCGTGCAACAACGAAGACCCAATGCAGCCAAAAATAAAATAAAATAAAGGGAGCCCAGGGAGTGTATCCAAGTAGGCATGGACATGAAATTTTTTTAAGCTTTGATAAACAACAAAAACCTGAGTCAGGTTTTGTTGATTAAAGAGATACAATCTAGACTAGACTTTAACCTTTCTTGGCCCTTATATTTAGATTCACCCCCTCAACCTTTTTTGCAGGTGTGTTAAGAGTAGTTATCACTCAGTCAGACTGTGTAACAGGCCCATAAAAGGAAGGTACAGCTTTATTATGTTGGGATCATAACCGAACCCCTGTTCTCCAATTCCATCTTTAGAAATTAGACGGAGAGATTTTTTTCCCCCCAATTACTCCGTATTTGCACACAGCACAGCCTCGAACTCAGCAAAGAAATGAGAATTAATGAAGCTGGAGTTAGGAAACCCAGCATGTCTCATCACTACCTCAGCGGTAGATCACTAACTCCTGCCTCACTTGTCGTCTCCAACATGAGTTCTATGTCTCAGAAATAGAACCAAGTAAGGTGGAAAAATGTGAGGTGAAAGTGCTTTAAAAAGGTGAAAGCCCATATAAGATAATTGATTGGCAAGTATTTTCAATGGGTTTCTCCTGAACACTAAGCACATTCAGAGCTGAGGAATGCAGGAAAAGCATAAAGGGCTCCCTACATCTGTGTAGGACATTCCTTGTCTAGAGAGTTCTAGGGTTCCATATCATCCTGATCTGCCTTCTATTACCATGTTTATTAAAACACTGTACCATGACAATTTCTTTCGAAAGAGCTTCTTAACCTGGTTTATATTCCAAAGTATCTTTAAATCCTCAGAAGTTGCATGCAATATTACAGGTGATATGTGTTTCCTGGGGAGAGAGTTCAATTCATGTCAAGTCTGTCCTTGTGGATAGAGGTATGCCTTTTTAATGATTGTTCATCAGTCCTGGGCCACAAATATACATTTAAATCAATAATTCCTGAATCATATTCTCAAATCATACTCTCCCCACCAAATCTATAAGAATCACTGATTTAGAGCCTAAATTCCCTGAAAAATGGAACTGGTTTTACTAGTTGGTCAGCAGTTATCACTCAATAAGTAAGACCTGCAGGCCTGGTGCAGCATCTCTAGGTTCTCACTCTGCCTCTTTCTAGCTAAATTACTTTGGTCGATCTATTTCACCTCTCAGTGCCTCAATTTCCTAATCTATGAAATGGGCATAAGGTTGATACACAGAATCAATTAGATAACACAGGGGCTGGGCTGTGCCTGACACATAAGGCTCGATGACTAATAACTATAATTACTATTACTTGTTTGGACATCTGCATCAAAACTAAGGGTGTACAAATGTTCTCAGCTTAAGGACTCGAACCTTTGTGGAACTTTTCCTAAAAACACAGGAGAATGGCCAGGCCAGACACCTTTCTAGCTCCACTTTTTCCCAATGGCAAATCGCGACCCACCTCGCAGGTGGTTGTAAGGATGCAATGAGATAAGCAAGCAAATGGTTTAGGATTGTGCTGAACACCAACAATGGTGGTTTAGATATTGTAATCATCAGCCCGGAGGGAAAGGCCCGGCCCACGGCCTCGCCCCCGTCGGGGTCCAGAAGGATGCGCCAGAGCCCCAAGGTGCAGAACTATAGACCTCTCAGGTACCTGGGGATCCTGGGACTCCTCCTCCAGCTCGAAGCCGGTTTAAACATTGCCCCTATGCAACCACATCCCCTCAGGGCCCCCGCACGGCGGCCGCCACACCCGCTGGACGCTCCGCAGGCCCTGACGCCACAGAACGACCCCCGAAAAGGCTGACTAGTGTTCCGCGCACCCTCCTTTCGTCCCACCCTTTTCACAGGCTGAAGGCCGACAAAGTTCAGTCTGCAAGCTTCCCATTCGCACTCACCCGCCTTCAGCTCGGCAACAGTCGCCATTTTTCAACGGCCCACAGGGGAGAGCCTAGGCCGTGCGCACGCGCAGCTCCGCCCCGCTCCGCGGCGTGGCCTGTAGCCAATGGGCTCGCCGCTCTCGCCGCGCCTAGTCCCGCCCCTCTTCGTTTACGCTCTCCATGGTTGGATGGGTGGTGACGGTCCAGAGAGACCCCACCAATCAGCGAGTGCTCTAGGCGTGCCCTGCTGAGGGAGGAGGGAGGGTAAGCCCGGGCTGAGGCAGGTTGGAGCCTTACCAGTAGTCCTGCTGGCACTCTAGGGCTTAACTTTAGCCTTCATGATTTGCCCACTGCTCACCTCTGCAGCCTCAAGTACTAATTGTTAATAGTTACCAGGTATTAAACTTGAGAATGCATCAGAATCACCTGGAGAACTTGTTAAAACAGATTTCTGGGCCCCACCCCTGGAGTTTCTGATTCCATAAATCTGGGGTGAGGTCCGAGAATTCCATTCTAACGAGTTACTAAATGATGCTGATGCTGCTGGTCTTGGGGATAACACCTTGAGAACCAGTGTATTAAGGGCTTACTATGAATGAGCCTGACACTCTTATAAGTGCTTTACACGCGTTGACATTGATTTCTCTATTACTACAACATTTCACAGAGGAAACTGAGTGAAGTCTGCAGAGGCGTAACCAAGATCACCAGCAAATGGTGGAGGTGAGATTTGAATCCAGCCTCTTGCTCTTCAAAGCCTGTTCTCACCACTGGCGCTTAATACTGGGCAGTGCACATAAGGAATCCAAGAGCTATTTGTGAAGATGATTGATGAACGAATAAGCTCTAGCATCCCAAGGAAATGAAGAAAAAGGAGCAAGGGAATAATGTACCCAAAACTGAGTGTGAGGTTCTATGATTCCAGTTGTATTTCCAGAAAGGTCAACATTTGTGACCTAGAACACTGCCCTTTAAACTACTAGTCTTAACCCAATAGTAGATTTTGAAATCTATTAGTATATGCCAATGAACATATTTTCAATGAAATGGAATGGAACAAATAGAAAACACAGAAGTATTATTTTTGAAACTTTTGTTTCAGGTCTATATGTGTGTTCTGGTTCCTGGTGTATTTCTTAAAGTGGATGGCAGTGAAAAAAAGCTTCACAGCCATTGTAACCTAGAGGAACCCATTCCTATTCCAAACTCGATTCATTTTGACCTCATGGGACACAGATCTGTTCTGTAACCTTAGAACGGTGCTATCCTGTTGCACTTCCCTATTCTGTAAAGCCCACAGTGCCTGAAATCCTAGCCAGCATCTGAAGAGATTTATAAAGATTAACTGAATTCCGTAGGCAGAATGTTTGAGCTCTTTGGAGAAAAGCGTTTGTGAATATACTCATGAGGAACTCAGAGAGAGAGAGGCAAATAATAATGATTAATAGTGGTAATCATACAATAACTATTAACCTCCATTGCCACTGTGTGTGTGGCAGGCCCTGCTCTTAAAGCTCTACTTTAAGTCCTCACCAACAGCCCTATGAGATAGATACGCATAGAGCAGTCGTCTAAAGTGAAATCTCATTTAAAATTATAGTGATATTGGGTAATACACTGTGTTGGTTACGATGTGATGAAACAGGCATTATTGAGTTGTGGCCAGAAAGTTCGTTCTGGTGTTTCCGTAAGATGTTACGGAAACACCAGAACGAACTTTTTGGCCAACACAATGCCATACCTAGCTGGTAGGCAAGGAGACTGGCCCCACCTTCTCAGAAGGCTGTTTGGCATACCTAAACAACCTTTCACATCCTTGGCCCATCAATTCTAGTTCTAAGACTATATCTTACAGTTATACTCATACCCGATTATAAAGGATATGTGTATAAGAATATTCATTGTAGCACTGTTTGCGGTAGACAAAAATCTATATATACCTATGCGAATGGCTGAAATAAAAACAACTGACAATGACAATACCAAATGCGGGTGAATTGGCATATATTGCTGGTAGAAAGACAAAGTGGTACAGTCACTGGAAATCAGTTTGGCAAGTACTTATTAAGTCAAACATGCACTTACCATACAGCCCAGTAATCCCACTCCTAGATGTTTATCCAGGAGAAATAAAAACTTATGTCCACACAAAAACTAGTATGCAATAATAGCAGATTTATTCGTGATTGCCCCAACTGGAAATGACCCAATGTTTTCCAGCTGGTGAATGGATATAAACTAGCTGTGGTATATCTGTACCATGGGATATAACTCAGAAAGAAAGAGGAACCAAACACTTATACACACAACAATATGGATGAATCTCAAATGAATTGTGCCTAGTGAAAGCAACAAGGCTCAAAGGCTGCATCCTGTATGATTCCATTGATATGACATTTTGGAAAAGGGAAAGTCCTTTTGGACAGGGTACAGAAAGCAGATCAGTGGTTGCCAGGGGCTGGGGCTGAATGAAGGGATGACTATGTATAAAGATGCACTAAGGAGACTTTTGGAGTGATGAAATTGTTCTGCATCTCGGTTGTGACTACATGATTGTATATGTTTATCAAAATTCATAGAGCTGTACACTACTGCACGTGTACCTCAATCATCTTGACTTTAAAAAAATAACTGGAAATAACAATATCATCAGTAGGGGGATTGGTTAAGTAAATTAAGGTAAATGAAATACTGTGCAGTCATTCCAAAGAAGAGGGAGCTCTAAACATATATATGTAATTACCAGAAAGATGCATAGATAGAAATTTTTAAAACCACGGTCCAGGAGACTGTGTGTAATATGTCACCGATGGTCTAAAGAAAGGGAAAATACTATTTGTTTACCTATGAAACCATTCTCCATATAATTAAAAAACTCATCCTTCTCTGTGATGACCTAGATGCGGGGGTAGGAGGGAGGTCCAAGAGGGAGTGGATATAGGTATGCATATAGCTGATTCACTCCATTGTACAGCAGAAGCTAACACAACATTGTAAGGCAATTTTACTCCAAAAAAATATTAATACACAAAAATAAAGAGAGGGAAGCTTGGGGCAAAAAAACAACAAAAAACCCAACTCACCCTGAAACTGTGCCTCATAGGATTAACAGAAGCTGGTCACTAATAGAAATTCTTGAGGTTGTCTAACAGCTTGCTTAAAAACCCCTCTGCTTGTAGCCCACCTTCACTAGGCAAGCTTGCCTTAATTATTTTGTTCAAATTGCATAGGCAGCAAGCTTCATGAAGCCTAAACAATAAGATGTTTGCCTGAGTTGTTTTCCAGGAGCTTGGAGCCAGCTGTGTCTTGTTCAAGCTCAATCAGGCTAAGACTGGTTGGGACCACCAACCCTAAAACTGGGCCTGTGCGGGTGTCTGATGAATAACCTTTTGATGTCAGAGGGCCAAAAATGCCACCCTCAGATCGTGCTAAGTGCCTCCATTTTTGAACATACATCCCATGAAAAAACGTGTAACTCAGATATGTCTGTGTAGAACAGTGATTACCTCACCTTTTCCCTACCTCCAATCACCTTTCCCCATATCTAAGACCAGCCTTCTTTTTTAAAAATTAACTAATTAATTAATTAATTTATTTATTTATTTATTTATTTTTGGCTGCGTTGGGTCTCTGTCGCTGCACGCGAGCTTTCTCTAGTTACAGCGCGGAGGCTACTCTCCGTTGCAGTGTGTGGGTTTCTCGTTGCGGTGGCTTCTCTTGTTGCAGAGCACAGGCTCTAGATGTGCACACTTCAGTAGTTGTGGCACACGGGCTTAGTTGCTCCGCGGCATGTGGGATCTTCCCCGACCAGGGCTCGAGCCCGTGTCCCCTGCACTGGCAGGTGGATTCTTAACCACTGCGCCACCAGGGAAGCCCCATCCTTCTTTATCCCATAAATATCTCAAGCCCCTCGCCTTCAGGGAAGTGGATCTGAGATTTGTTCTCCTGTCTCTTCACTTGACTACCTTGTAAATAAACCCTTTTTTTGCTGCAAACCTTGGCACCTCAGCATTTTGGCTTGTGGCACATCAGGCAAACAAACCTGGTTCAGCAATAGCTATACATGGCACACATCTGAAAAGATATACAAGAAACTACAAACAAAAATTGCCCCTGGGGAAGACTGGCTAGCTAGGGGTCAGTGGTCAGAGAGACACATTCTTTAATCCATAGAGTAATTTTGATTTAAATTTTTAATTATGTGTATACATTACTGTGCACAACCAGCCGTGTGCAGGTGAAACTTGATAGCCCTCCTTTTGACCACATTAAGGGTCTTGACGGCTCAATTCTTGAAGTGGGGGGGGGTAAGTAACACCTCCTTTGACCAATGGGAGTCAGTGAATAATCCATGTCTCAGGTGGACATTTATGAGACATATTCTACATAGTTCCCTAGAGGGTCTCCAGTGGGGTTCAGCCCTAGTTGCTCAGAGCAGTGACTCACCACTGCACTGATTTCACCTTCTTCCCAAGTTCACTGTCACAGTTCCCCCACTCCAGTTTTCTCAGAATTCTTCCCCGCAAAAAACTATTTCCAAAATAACTCCTTGTCGGGCTTCCCTGGTGGCGCAGTGATTGGGCGTCCGCCTGCCGATGCAGGGTACACGGGTTCGTGCCCCGGTCCGGGAAGATCCCACATGCCGCGGAGCGGCTGGGCCCGTGAGCCATGGCCGCTGAGCCTGCACCTGCCGCGGAGCGGCTGGGCCCGTGAGCCATGGCCGCTGAGCCTGCGCGTCCGGAGCCTGTGCTCCGCAACGGGAGAGGCCACAACAGTGAGAGGCCCGCGTACCACAAAAAACAACAAAAACAAAACAACTCCTTGTCTCAGGTTTTGCTTTTTGGGTTAAACCAAGCTAGGACAATTGAAGGAAATGCAGAGTTCTTGAATGATTCTTCATCATCGCAATGAGGAGTTTCAGCTTCTTGACACAGGATCATTGCAACTGATCACCTCAAGTGCAATAAATGGCAGCTCATGAACATCATGGAATCTGAATTCACGAGCTCTTATGATGACAAGATGGGAATTTTATTGTTGCAGTTCACTTTTTTGTGTGTTATCATTATGTAGTATTGTACGCTGATGCAAATATTCAGTTGGCCAAAATTTCGTTCAGAGAAGCCGAACAAACTTTTTGGCCAACCCAATATATGTAACTAATGTGTACAGAGAGCATTCCAAATGAGGAAAGGAAGGGTACATAGAGGAAGGACCTGAAATGTCTTCTTGAACCACAGAGACTTGCTTTGGTGTTTTAATAATCTGGTTTCCGGGGTTGGCTGCCTCTTTCTGTAAATAAAGTCCAATTAGAACACAGCCATTGCCACTTTCTAATGTAGGGTCTGTGGCTGCTTTCATGCTACAAGAGTTGAGTAGTTGTAAGAGACCACTTGTAACTCAATCTGATCCTTTAATAAAAAGTTTGCCGACTCCTGACTTCTTGTTTTATGATTTTTCTAGGCAGAGTATATTATTAACAAATGGACCATTCTTATTTTCAGAGCAATATCCATTAATAATAAACAGAGCAACCAACATTTATAAGCCCTTACTGTGTGCATGTTATTTCACGTCATCCTAAAAATACTGGGACTTCCCTGATGGCTCAGTGGTTAAGAATCCGCCTGCTAATGCAGGGGACACGGGTTCTATCCCTGGTCTGGGAAGATCCCACATGCCTCAGAGCAATTAAGCCCGTGAGCCACAACTACTAAACCCGCGCGCCGCAACTATTCAGCCCACGTGCTGCAACTACTGAAGCCTGAGCCCCTAGAGCCTGTGCTCTGCAACAAGAGAAGCCACCGCAATGAGAAGCCCGTGCATGGCAACCAAAATTAGCCCCCACTCGCCGCAACTAGAGAAAGCCCTCACACGGCAATGAAGACCCAATGCAGCAAAAAAACAAAAACAAAAACAAAAAAACCTGGGAGGCAGGTATATCATCCCCTTTCATAAAGAAACTGGGGTTTATAGAGTTTATGTAACTTTCAGGTAAATGGCAGAGTCAGGACGACCTCAAGTCCACTGACCCCTGCTCAGCTATTTTCAGTTATCCCGAATGAGAGGCACTTCCTCCCTGCCCCTCCCATTGCCCCCCTCTTACCACTGGACCTTTGCATATGCCCTTCCCTCAGCCTGAAAACTTCTTCCTGCTCTCTCCTCTCCCTCCTAGTTGATTTCCACTCATTCTTCAGATCTCGGTTTATATCTCATTTCTTCCTAAATGTTCTCTGGCTAGAATAGGTTTCTCTTCTCAGATCTATTTTGGGGGCTGGGAGGGGCTGAGAAAAGGGAGGAATATAGAGATAGGAGAAGGCTTCCAAATAGAGATGCACCCCACCTGGTCCCCCAACCAAGGCTCAAGGTCATGCCCCTTCTTGAGGGCAGACCACTTCCAGTGCCTGGTCCATACTGGAGTATAAAGGTCCAGACTTCGCACCCCAGCCTGGGACAATTCCGTGGGGACCCCTCAACTTCAGAGCTTCCTGTGGTAGATTGAGGCCTTTCTGGGACCCAGCTTCCTCCTCCCCTCTCCCGATCCCCCTCCCTAGGTGTTGAACCCAAGAGCCCTCCCTAATAATAACCTCACTTCCTAATAATCTCACTCTCCGAGTCGGCTTCTCTGGGAACCTGCCACTCAATCCCAGAGACTAGGGATAGCTCCAATTGCCCTTGGTCCCCTACCTTCCCCCGGTTCTCTGATGACTCATCACTTAGCAATTCCAGAGTTTAGGGCATTCCCTGCATTGCACCTGGAGAGCGGCAGGAATGTAAAGTCACATTTCATCCTCAGAACGCTCCAGAATTCCCCCACCCTGCACCAGCACCATGGCAGAGCCACCTACATAGGCTGGACGGAGACTCTTTGTTTCGCGTCTGGTGCCCACACTGGACTGCTTTGAAGGACAGAAACCTTGCCTACCTTGCTCCTCTCTGGTAGAACAAATATTTGTAGAATGACTGAATGAATGAAGTCCTGCAAGGTGGCTCATTTTACAAATGAGACTGAGACTCAGAGACGTAACTGACTCACAACAATTGACTATGAGTGGTGGAGTGGGGATTGCAGCCCAGCCCTTCTCCTCCAGAGGGACTAAGAAAATGGAACCCACGGAGATCATACGTCCTGATTTCTGCACTGTGGCATATACATAGTTCTCACATTGGAACGCTGCCATGTAGGAGATTTTAAAGTGGAATTTTGGGGGGTAGGTAGAGGCAGTGGCAATTAATGTAAGTCCTTTAGAGGAAGTAAAATGAATGTGCCAGGTAAAATGACATTCTCAAGCCACTGCCAACAGGACATTTTTGGAGGGATGGATGAGCAATAAATTCATCAAATGCTTTGTTTACCAAGAGGGCTAAGGATTAAGGAATTCTTGAGGTAACTTGCTGATGTGTTCTATCAGAGGATCCCAGCTGGACCAAAGCTGCTGGCTGAGATCAAAAGAGTTAAGTGTCCCTTACCAAGATTTAGTCACCTCCCTCCTGGTAGGGTCCCTTTTCTTAGGAGCTGAAGGAAAGGCTGTCTGGAGAATGGGGGTGAGGTGGGGAGTGCAGATGGAATTTTACAAATTGGAGACAGCTACTTTATAGAAATGGTATCCTCAACAGACAAGTCAAGGCGTCTTTTGAAAATATGACACGCCTGCACATAAATCATTCACAGCCCCCAGGACTATGGTATCTAAGCTGCTGAGTCAAAGGGATGGGTCTGAATCCCAGGGGAATTCAAATTCTTTCTGATTCATTAAGGAGGAAAACAGCTACTGTCTTTTTTTGCAATATTGTTGCACTGGGCACAGTGCTAAAAATAGGAGTGACTTATTTTTTAAATACTTGCCTCTTACTAGACACTGTGTGAGATATTTTGCATGTATCATGTAACTGAATCCTCACATTATCCCAGGAGGTAAGTATTATTGTTATTCTGTTTTAAAGATGAGATGAGGAAACAAGGCTTCAGGAGGCAAAGTGACCTGCCCAGGTCAGACAGCTGGACTGAGACCTGACCATTCTAACAGTCTGATGCCAAGTCTAAGTGTTGCAAAACAAAGTTTGTGTGCCTGAAGCATAGTAAGGCCTAACAAACCAAAAACGTCAGAGTTTGGAGCAGAGAAAGGTTTACTGCAGGCCCAAGCAAGGAGAACAGGTGGCTTGTGCTCAAAAACCTCAAACTCCCTGATTGTTTGGGGGGAGAAGTTTTTATAGGCAAAATTTGGGGTGAGGGCTGCAGGGTGTGTGACTTTCTACTGATTGGTTGCCGGTGAGGCAACAGGGTGGTACTCCAGGGATCTTGTGCTCAGCCTGAAGTTACCATCCTCTACCCATGTGGGGGCCATAATTCTGCAGAAGAACTCAAAGATATTGTTATATATATATATATATACATATATATATATATATATATACTCCTTGAGGAGGAAGCAGGACGCTGCCCCAAGGCTGCACTATTGTTTCTTGACTGCTCCTCCCTTGTTCCTGCATTCCCTCCCTTCCCATATCTGCCCTTTTGGAACTCAGGGAAGGTCAAGGAGACTGAATGAAGCTTATTTCCTACAAACAAGAAACGGGGGACACAGAAAGGATTTGTACCCGGGAGCCCCACAGGGTCCTGCTCGGTTTCACAAGGCTTCCTGTTTCATTCATACAAGTGGACAGACTATTTGATATTCCAGATAGGCTAGACAAACCTATGATGTGTGGTTGTTATAATGAACTTACAGATCCACACAATAAGGACGTTTTCATGCTGGAAAAGAATGTAGGATAAAGATGCTGTCTTGTCCAAAATCTCTCCCAGCTTTCCTAGTCTTTATCTCAGTTAGGACTGCCGTGTCCTCTCTGAGCTCCAATCATCGTGAGACTATACACACTAAAACCGAAGCAGAGAAGGGTCAAGTACCTTGTTCAAGGTCACAGAAGTCACACAGCTGTTTGCGAGTGGAAAATTTCTCCTTTACCCCTTTGGGTTCTTTTGACTGGTCTAATAATGAAATTGACATAAGAGAGAGAAACAGGAGAGAAACAAATCTAATTTTGTGCCTACGGAGGTCACACAGGTATAGGACCTAAGAAATGACCAAAGCAGCCTGTTTATAGACCCTTTTAGACAAAGTAACAAGTGAAGGTTACCTGCTTTAAAGCTTTTTGGTAATATTTGTGGAGAAGGTTTTGAAGATTTGTATTTGCTCTTGACAAGTACATTGACCCTCGAACAACACAGGTTTGAAATTCACAGGTCCACTTAAACATGGATCTGCACGTCCTGCACAGGAACCACATGATCTATGGTTGGTTGAATCCGTGGATGTGGAACTGCAGATACCAAGGGATGAGTGTAAAATTCTAAATGGATTTTTGATTTCTTGGAGGGTTGGTGCTCCTAATCCCCATGTTGTTCAAGGGTCAGCTGTAATCTTAAGGAGGCAAGAGAGACCTTTTAGCAGTTTGTATTTTTTTTTTATTTTAATTTTTTAAAATTTTATTTATTTTTGTCTGCATTGGGTCTTCGTTGCTGCGCGTGAGGGCTTTCTCTAGTTGCGGCGAGCAGGGGCTACTCTTCATTGCGATGCACGGGCTTCTCATTGCGGTGGCTTCTCTTGTTGCGGAGCACGGGCTCCAGGCTCGCTGGCTTCAGTAGCTGTGGCCCGCAGGCTCTAGGGCGCGGGTTCAGTAGTCGTGGCGCATAGGCTTAGTTGCTCCGCGGCATGTGGGATCTTCCCAGACCAGGGCTCGAACCCGTATCCCCTGCATTGGCAGGCAGATTCCTAACCACTGCGCCACCAGGCAAGTCCCCGGCAGTTTGTGTTTTTTAAAGCCCTCAAAAATAAAATAAACTAGGGAATTCCCTGGTGGTCCAGTGGCTAGGACTCAGCGCTTTCACTGTTGTGGACCCGGGTTCAATCCCTAGTCAGGGAACTAAGATCCTGCAAGCCACCAGGGGAAAAAAAAAAGAAAAGTAAATAAATAAATAAAATCTCCTCTCTCTTTAGTCTCAAGCAAGTGTGGGCATGGTTTTAGATACCTCCTGGAGTATTCACATTTCAAAGACAAGGTAAGGTTTACATCTTCAAGGGACATAGAGAGAATGCAAGTTTTCTCCTAAGAGTTTTGGAGTGTATTTGTCTATTATCAGAAGTCTACGGTAATTGCTGTTAAATTTTTTCCTTCTTTCTGAGTGCATAATTCAGCTTTAGGCCAATTCACTTTAGAGGAGACAGCCTCTAATATCATACCTATCAAATCTTGACTATTAGCCTCCAGCTGAGCTACTTCCTGTTCATTTGCAGGAGGGCCCGGGAAAAGTTCTGGCCACCTCTTTCCTTCCTGAAAGGGGATGGGGGTTTAGACCAGGGATCCATAGATCCAAAAGATCTTCTAGAGGATCAAGGACAGGCTGTTGGGGATAAGGGATGTATAAGAGGGAGGGAAGGGGGGAATTTATGCTAGATTTGGTTTTTAATTTTGTTCTAAATTTAATTTCTGTTCTTTCATCTTATTAAGAGAGTCCCAAAGGCTGGGTGTTATATTTCTTTGTATCCACTTTTTAGTTTGGTCTTTTCATGGGTACCAACGAGACAATTGTTTGAAGATGAGAAAATTGTCAATTTAGAAGTTTTTCCAATTCAAAGGCTCCATTGTCTGGCGAGTAGGGTTTTCTTGACAGCCACCCAACCCAATAAGCCTTTTTATGGCTTCATTGTGGATTCAAGAGGTATTCCCAAGGAGAGTGAAAAGATGCAGCCTTCACAAAATCCAGGAAGTTCATTCCCAAAGAGAATCTGAGAAAGCAAAGCAAAAGCTCAGCCAGGCAAGGTGACATCTCTATCCATCACCCTGCTGTATTGGCTCTTGATAACATTCTTACAAATGCATCTGTGGTACCCTTGCAACTCTGATTTCCCACCTAGGACAGCATTGCAGGATCCTGGTTGTCTACACAAGCTCTATGAAAATGCAGCACTGGGTGTGAATGCTGGATAGTTACATGGCCTTGAACAAATTGCTCTACTTCTCCGAGCCTTGATTTTCCCATCCATCAAAAGGAGACTAATCATACCCACTTCCTGGGATGTTGGCTACAAATTAGCTAATGCATGATAAGCGCTCAACACAGTTTTTTAGAAAACTTCCTTTACTTGTTTAGTAATTGAAAAAAATTAACAGATACAGAAAAACAGTTTAGTCAGCTGGAGAGAAGATAGACACTGAATGCCCCCCAAGAGAACTGACGGGAGAAAATGTGAAAGGGTAAGGAAAAGGGGCATTGTGAACCAGAGCCGGACACCGCCACCCAGGTGAGGCAGGTTATAGCACCTTCTGAAATGTTAAAGTGCCTCAGGCATGAAACCGAATTGCAATTTACTTAGCCCAGCCCGGGGCCAGGGGTACTGGGATGTGTGGGGCCTAATGAGACACAATCCGGGGGGTGAGACGGCCATCTTTGACTAGAGAAACTGACAGAACGGGAATTTTTTTAATGAATTTTTCATCTGACTTTATTTTCAAATACACTTTCTTTAAAAAAAAAAAAAAAAAGACACTTTCAGCCGGGATGACAAATATCAGTACTAGGAAATCCAGTCATACAAAAAGAAAAAAAAAATTACTACATCTAGTATGGGGTAGATACATTTATTTGGGGTAATGTACATTCAGTGACACTAATTACACAGTAACTATAAGGTAACTAACATGAAACCATGGAACTGTAACTTTGCCACAGCTGCATGGACTTGGGCCTTTCTGGCTGAGCACATCTTCAAAAACGCGATGCCTACCCCAGAGCTAGGCTGGTGAAATCTGTTAAGGAGTAAAGCTCTGCAGCGGTGACTCACCAGAATACTTTTCAGCTGACAGATAATAGGCAGGACATGTTAGTTGTAAAGCAGTTATAACCACTTTATAGTTATTGTCATGGTCTGAACGCGGGTTGGAAAAAATTTCCAGACATAAGGCAGAATGTAAAGAAGATAGAATTTATTAGAGGGAAGGGTCACTGCCAGAACAGCAGGCTGACTTCCTAGTAGTCTGGGAGACTCAAGCTGGAACATGTGCTATTGATCAGTTTTTATGGCCAGAAAACAAAGGAATGGTCCCAGGTGAAAATTTCGTTTACTGATTGGCCGAGGGGCATATACTTTCCTTCTACAGGGTGGGAGTGGGACAGGGCAGATGCCTTTCTTTATTTGGGACAGGTCCTGCTGCTCAGGTGGGCATCGCCCAGGTGGGCTCAGGAATTTCATAACCATCACAACATGGTGGGGAGGGCGAGTAAGAGTCCGGGAAGGGGGTGTAATGCTGACAGTTTTTCAGGCAGGGTTGTCCTTTGTCCTTGAAGCACCATTGTCCTTGGAGCACCACAGTTATAACTTGAATTCGTGCCTGGTGTGTCAGATGGGAGAGCATAGGGCTGTTAGAGCTATGTCAGAGGAACCCTGGCAGGCCAGATGGTTTGGACATCATCGATAATCATGGTTGACTTCTAAACACTGATAGCAAGATGACTTCTGATATGTAATCTTAGATAAATTATAGATAAATGAAAAAGGCCAGTAATCAGCCGCTAAGATTAATAAATAGCTCTTTGAAATTTACTGCATGAGGGCTGTGCTTTGCAGCAGTTTTCCAAGATGAAGCACCCAGATTTTTCCTTCCTATATCTGGCTTGCAGAGCTGCTCTCATGCCCATTTCAAAAACCTCTCTCACTCCATATTTGGTCTTTGATGCACACCCCATCTACCCCAAAGCTCCAATTCTGTTCGCCATATTTCTGCCTTCCTCTAGTTTTCCCAGCTCCTGCCTTATCTTGGTTAGTCCCACCTTCTGCACGCATCCTTCCAAAGATCCTTCTTCTTCCAAGCCGGATAACGGGACAGAAATGACTACTGGAGTCCATTTTTCTGGGATGTTTTCTGATGAATGTCTGATGTTTCCTGATAAATGTCCATTTATCAGGGCTCTCAGTGGAGAAACACATCAGTATAACATCAGCATCCAGGTAGGCGAGGGGCCTCAGGTGATCTCTTCCTGCCCACCTGTGTTCCACAGAGCCAATTCTACCTGTTCTCCATCCACCTCGATATCTGCCACGTAGTTTTCAAACACCACGTGTACACACCCCTTTGGGAACTGGTCCTTGCTAAACACAGTGACAGAGCACACTGGCCAATGGGGAAGACAGCAGTTAATCAAATATTTAATTACAAACTGAATAGGTACTACAATAAAAAAAAAAAATACAGAGACAACAGGGGACCTGCCCTGGAGTGGAGAGGTGGTTAGGGAAAGCTTCTGTCTCAGAAGCTCTGTAACAAACTATCCTAAAACCTAGTGACTTAAACCAACAACAGTTATTTATGTTGCCCCCAAATCTGCAATTTGGGCAGAATTCAACCCGGACAGCAAGTCTGGGCTCCACGTGGTGTCATCTGGGGCACCTTGACTGGGATTGGAGAGTAAATTAATTTACGTTAATTTGAGAAACTGCTCCAGAGAAGCATGGTTTCCAGCACAGTGTCTCCTCTGCTCCAAAGCAGATTTCTGCGCATCTTCACCTCTCCAGTCCTGGGCATCTGTGTATTCTGTTCCTCCCACCTGGAATGTCTCTTCACCTGCCTCCTTGCCTCCTGACCCATTGTTCAAGGCCCAGGATGAATGTTACATCTGTCAATGAAAATCATCAATAAGCAACCTATAGTAAGAATAGAAAAGAGTTTTATTTGAGCCAAACTGAGGACTATCCTGGATGCCCACTTCCCAGATTACTCTGAGAAACTGCTCCGGAGAAGCATGGTTTCCAGCACAGTTTTATATCTTGTCAGAACAAAGAACATTAAATAAGTCAGGGATACATTTCAAGGAAAAAAAGAAAACACATAGGTCAGCATGTACACTGCAGGTCAGCATGACCTTGGCACCTGGGAAGGGAGTCTTATCCTCAAAGGAGGACCAGCATTGGCATCCAGGAAGAGAGGCTTTTAATCTTTATTTTTAACATGGACAGTCTTTTCTTTTGGTCAATATGTCCTTTTCTCTAATAATTAAAGCAGATGTACAATGTATGTTTGCTGGGCCACAAACAGGCTATTTTAGTTAGCATAAAATTCAAGCTAACTCATGTATAAGCTAGAATGACTTCCCTATATCTCAATATGTGAAAATTTCTTTTATTACTCTCTGTAGATATTCATAATCTGGACATTTCATATAAGTGGCGGCATACAAAACGTGGCCTTCTGTGTCCGGCTTCTGTCACTTGATGTTATCAAGGTTCTGAAGGCTTCTCTCGAAGATGGGGGCTCACTCACCTGGCCTGTAAGTTGGTGCTGGTTGACAGCTGGGAATTCAGTCAGGCATTTGGGTTAGGGATCCTACTAGCTCTTCTCCATCAGGGCCCTTTTGTGGGCTGCTTGGGCTTCCTTATGGCATGGTGGCTGGGTTCTAAGAGTGAACATCCTGAGAGAATCAGGCAGAAGCTTTTCACATTTTATGACTTAGATTTGAAAGCCACATAGTGTCACTTTGATGTTTGTCTCAAGCTCACCTGGATTCAAGGGAAAGGAACACAGACCACACTTCTCAATGGGCAGAGTGTCAAAACACCTTGTAAGAAGAGTGTACCATGGGAGATACAACTGTGGCCATATTTGGATAATAACTGCCACAGCTTCCCTGAGGAAGTGTGACGTTTGACCTGAAAGCTGAAAGATAAGTAGGTGTTAACTAGGCACAGTGATGGAAGAGCATTCCAGGAACGTGGAACAGCATTTAGAAAGGCCCTGAGGTGGAGCAATGAGCACATTTGAGGAAGTGAAAGCAGGTCCAAGTAACAGGGGCAGATAGGAGGGACACAAAGTGAATGTGAAGGGGCTGACGGTGGAGGACTTTGTCTATCATGTGCTTTAAATGTCTTGTTTCTGCTCAGGTTCTCTTGTCCATTCTGCCAGAATAGACAGCATTCTAGAGTACCACTTGGGGACAGTTACTCCCCCACCCACCCCTTTCAGTGGGGCTGCAAGAGTGGACATAAGACCCAGTTCTCACCATTTAGGACATTCCACACACACCCATCAGCCTCAGTGATTGGTTCAGGAATGGACACATGACCCAAGCAGGGCCAATGAGCCTCAAACCCAAGACATCCCTGCAGCTACTGGACAAGGGATGCACTCTTTCTCTGGGGGTTGCCAGGCAGGATATAGTTGGAAGTGCTGGGTGTCATCTTTGACTCTGAGTGAGAAGAACCTGTCTGAGAATGACACTGTTAACCTAAAATCAGCCAGTTTTACCAGCAAAATGAATTTATTTGGGAAAAGCAAAGAACTGCAACTCAATACACTCAACCTACGGCAAACCACAGGCACGTCTGGAAAACAAACGGAGCCTGCTTTTATAGGAAAAAGGAGGGGTGGGGCGTTGGGACGTGCTGTTCTAAATGAAAGTTCATTGGAGGAAAGTAGGTGGCAATGGCTTCTCATTGGCTGAGCTGCAATGTTTCCCATTGGCTGGGCAGTTGCTGAGGGAGGAGAAATTCTTCCTTTGGGCTAGTAACGTAGTTGCGCTTCCTATTTGGGAGTGCAATTTTCCCTTTTTCCTGTGTGGCGTGGAAATGAAGGTCAGTGCCTGCAAATGATGATGAGTGGTAATGTATGAGAGTTTCCTCTGACAGCCATTCCTGGCTCTAACTTTAGTGAGGTTTCCTTTATTAATTTTAAACGGGAACAAAGAGAAAAGCAGTACCAAGTGATAGAGACTGTGGAGCTCCTGGACCATGATTAAAGCCAAATTTACCACTTGAAATTTTAGATACATGAGTCAATAAAGTTTGGTTTAAGCTGATTTTAATTTTCGTCACTTGTAACCAAGAGTCCTGTTTAAATTCACCGTTAGGATTTTGGTTATCCTGACGTTTATCCTTCCTGGAATGCTCCAGCACTCCATTTGGCCTCTTCCTGAACTTTTTTTGTGTGTTTGTGATCAATAATTTTTTTTTATTGCTTCTCAGTCTAAACGTCAAGTTAAATTTGTTTGAGATTCAAACAAATTGAGGTTCAAAACAAATTCTGCAGAACATTTGTAAGAACATTTGTACATAACATTTATAAATTTTCCTTCTTGAATAAAAATAATATGTAATAAAGCCAATTGTCTTGTTGGTCAATGATTAATCAAATAGAAAATACATGACAGTTTATGGGACAGTTTAAAATGTCCAAATATTATGCCACTGGAGGATTTGTCTAGATTAAAGATCTCCCTCAGTCCTTTTCAGGGGACAGATGGATCTTGGGCATATTTGGGCAGGTTTTTTTAGAGTATGCTAGAGGAACATGTCAAATCAGCAGCTATCTGTCTGATTTATTTTTACTCCCTCCTTACCCCCTCCACTAAAACAAAACAAAAAACCCTCCTAATTGATGAGACTTTTTAAAATTGAAGTATAGTTGATTTACAATGTTGTGTTAGTTTCAGGTATACAGCACAGTGATTCTGTTATACATATACAATATATCTATTCTTTTTCAGATTCTTTTCGCTTATAGGTTATTACAAAATGTTGCGTATAGTTCCCTGTGCTATACAGTAGGTCCTTGTTGGTTATCTATTTAAATATAGTAATGTATATATGTTAATCCCTAACTCCTAATTTATTCCTCCCCCACTTTCCCCTTTAATCATAAATTTGTCTTCTATGTCTGTGGGTCTATGTTTTGTATATAAGTTCGTTTGTATCTTTTTTTTTTAGATTCTACATATAAGCAATATCATATGATATTTGTCTTTCTCTGTCTGGCTTACTTCACTTAGTGTGATAATCTCTAGGTCCATCCATGTTGCTGCAAATGGCATTATTTCATTCTTTTTTATGGCTGAGTAATATTCCATTGTGTATATATCCCATATCTTCTTTATCCATTCATCTGTCGATGGACATTTAGGTTGCTTCCATGTCTTGCCTATTGTAAATAGTGCTGCAATGAACGTTGGGGTACAGATGAGACTATTTTTTAATGCAAATCAAGCTGTCTTATTCGTAAGAAAATTTAATGTTAAACATAACTGAATATCCAGACACTTGGCAGTTTTAAAAGCTACTATGCCTGTGGCCCTGGCTCCTTTTCCTTATATTCCCATGATTGCCCCAGGGCTGCCCCTAGTATACATGGAGGCCTTAAGCAAATTAGAGAAAAGGCCCCTATGGAAGAACAACTTTTAGAAAAAATTATCTCTTTCCATGGGAAGACTCAACCACATACCAAGAAGAACAGAGGCTGAAATTCAGACCCCAACTACCTATCCAGTGGGAAGCATTTAGTCAGAGCACAGTGCAAAATAGCATACAAGTAACCTTCACATCCCCTCCTCCATAGATGGACATCATTTTTTAAGTGTTGTTGAGATGACCCAAGCTGTTCTGGGTATCACATTCAAGCATTGCAATGGTCAGAGGAGAAAAGAGAACAACTTCCAGAATGTCTCCCAGCAAACTGGGAAGAACTTTCCCAGAAACACTTAGCAGAGCTCTCCTTATATTCCATTAGCCTGAATTGGATCACACCTTCTAATCATTTTTTAATTTATTGAGGTAAAATTCACATAACCTAAAAAATCACGATTTTAAAGTGTACAAATCAGTGGCTTTTAGCACAATCACAGTGTTGCACAATCATCACCACTATCCACTCCAGAGAATTTTCATTGCACCAAAAATAAATTGTACCCATTAAGCTGTCCCCATTCCCCCCTTCTCCCCACCCCAGGCCCTGACAACCGCTAATCTACTTTCTATCTCCATGGATTTACTTATTCTGGACATTTCGTGTATGTAAATGGATTCATACGATTTGTGGCCTTTTACACCTGGGTTCTTTCATAAAGCTTGGTTTCAAGGTTCATCCAAGTTGTAGCATGTATCAGTATTTAATTCCTTTTTATGGCTGAATAATATTCTGTTATATGGATAGACAAAATATGATTTACCCAGTCATCAGTTGGTAAACATTTGGGTCATTTCCACTTTTGGATTATTATGAATAATGCTACTGTGAACATTTGTGTACGAGTTAATGTTAAAACAGCTGTTTTCAATTCTCAGGCAAATATGGAGTCATGGGATTGTTGGGCCATATGGTAATTCTCTGGTTTCCTTTTTGAGGAACTGTTAAACAGTTTTATTGATTGATTGATTGATTGATTGATTGACTGTGCTGCGCTGCTTGTGGAATTCTAGTTCCCTGACCAGGGATTGAACCCAGGCCCTCGGCAGTGAGAACGCAGAGTCCTAATCACTGGACTTCCAGGGGATTCCCTGTCAAACTGTTTTCCATAGAGACTGCATTATACATTTCCATCAACAATGTATATGTGTTCCAATTTCACATCCTCGTCAAAGAGGATGTTATTTTCCATTCGTTTTTTATTATAGTCGTCCCAGTGTCTATGAGGAGACATTTCATTACAATTTTTATTTGCATTTTCCTGGTGATTAATGATGCTAAGCCTCTTTTCTTGTGCTTGTTGGCCATTTGAATATCTTCTTTGGAGAAATGTCTATTTAAATCCTTGGCTCATTTTTGTTTTTTGAATTTTATTTTATTTATTTTTTTATACAACAGGTTCTTATTAGTTATCCATTTTATGCATATTAGTGTATATATGTCATCAATCTCAATCGCCCAATTCATCACACCACCCCCAACCCCCAGCTGCTTTCCCCCCTTGGTGTCCATACGTTTGTTCTCTACATCTGTGTCTCTACCTTGGCTCATTTTTGAATTGAATTCTTTGCTTTTTTGTTGTTGTAAACGTTTTTTTTTTACATATTCTAGATACTAGAGCCTTGTCACATACGGGGTTTGCAAATATTTTCTCCCATTCTGTGGGTTGTCTTTTCACTCTTTTGATAGTATCCTTTGATGTACAAATGTTTTTACTTTTCATGAAGTTTAATTTACCTATTTTTGTTGTTGTTGCTGCTTCTGCCTTTGGTGTCATATTTAAGAAACCATCGTCAAATCCAAGATCATTAAGATTTGCCTCTAGGTTTTCTTGTAAGTATTTTATAGTTTTCACTCTTTTTTTAAAAATTTTATTTATTTATTTTTGGCTGTGTTGGGTCTTCGTTTCTGTGCGTGGGCTTTCTCTAGTTGCGGCGAGTGGGGGCCACTCTTCATCTCGGTGCGCGGGCCTCTCACTGTTGTGGCCTCTCTTGTTGCAGACGGAACACAAGCTCCAGATGCGCAGGCTCAGTAGTTGTGGCTCACGGGCTTAGTTGCTCCGTGGCATGTGGGATCCTCCCAGACCAGGGCTTGAACCTGTGTCCCCTGCATTGGCAGGCAGATTCTCAACCACTGCGCCACCAGGGAAGCCCATAGTTTTCACTCTTATATTTGGTTTGTTGATCCACTCTTTTTACATACACACACACACACATATATGTACATATATATTCTTTTTTATATTATTTTCCATTATGGTTTATTACAGAATATATAGTTCCCTGTGCTTTACAGTAGGACCTTGTTTATCTATTTTATATACAGTAGTTTGTATCTGCTAATCCCAAACTCCTAATTTATCCCTCCCCCACTCCCTTTCCCTTTTGGTAAACATAAATTTGTTTTCTATGTCTATGTGTCTGATTCTGTTTTTGCTTTTTTTTTTTGGCTGTGCCACACGGCTTGTGGGATCTTAGTTCCCCGACCAGGTATCAAACCCTGGCCATGGCAGTGGAAATGCTGAGTCTCAACCACTGGACCACCAGGGAATTCCCTCTTTCTGTTTTATAAATAAGTGCATTTGTATCATATTTTAGATTCCACATATAAATGATATCATATGGTATTTGTCTTTCTTTTCTGACTTAACTTCCCTTAGCATGATAATCTCTAGGTCCATTCATGTTGCTGCAAACGGCATCATTTCATTCTTTTTATGACTGAGTAGTAGTCCATTGTATATATGTACCACATTTTCTTGATCCATTCATCTGTCAGTGGACATTTAGGTTGTTTCCATATCTTGGCTATTGCAAATAGTGAACATTGGGGTGCATTTTCTTTTCAAATTATGGTTTTCTCCGGATATATGCCCAGGAGTGGGAATTGCTGGATCATATGGCAACTCTACTTTTAGTTTTCCATAGTGGCTGCACTAACTTTACATTCCCACCAACTGTTGGTCCACTTTGAGTTAATTTTTGTATATGGTGTGACTTCAAGGTCCAACTTCCTTCTTTTGCATGTGAATATCCACTTGTTCCAGGACCATCTGTTGAAGAAATGTTTCCCTAATCAACTGACCATAGATGTATGAGTTTATTTCCAGACTCTCAACTCATTTTTAATTTCAATTTCATTGATTCAATCAATTTCATTGATCCATATGTCTATCCTTATGCCAGTACCACAATGTTAGGTTATTGTAGCTTTAAATAATTAGAAAAAAAAATTTTTTTTTTATTTTGGCCATGCCACGCAGCTTGCAAGATCTTAGTTCCCCGACCAGGGATTGAACCTGGGCCCTGGCAGTGAAAGTGCTGAGTCCTAACCACTGGACCACCAGGGAATTTCCAGTAAGTTTTAAAATCACGAAGCATGAATCTTCCAACTTTGTTCTTTTCCCAGATCGTTCTGGCTTTTCATGGTCCCTTGCCCTTGCAATACCATATAAGTTTTAGGTTTGGCTTTTCCATGCCTGCAAAAAAGGACATTGGGATTTTTACAGGGATGGCATTAAATCTATAGATTGTTTTTGTGCAGTATTGCCACCTTAACAATATTAAGTCTTCCAATCCATAGAAACACAATGTCTTTCTATTTATTTAGGTCTTCTTTAATTTCTTTCAGCAATGCTTTGTAATTATTAGGGCCAGGAATGAGACAACTAGGGACAGCCCCTATACCCCAGAGCCCACTGAAATTATTCAAACTAGCCAATCCTAAACTGCCTACTCTACCTTTCCCATTCCTTCCCTTTGAAACTCCAGTGAAGGCTCTTGTCCACATTTCCTCCTTATGGCTCTACCTCCTGACCAGTTCTAGTGTTTCCCTTTGTGACCCCTGCCACAATGTGGCATGCTCCGTTTCCTTGGGATCTGAAGGTATAATAAACTATCTTTCAAAGGCAGTCATCTCCTAATCTGTTGGCCTCACCATGCCTGAATAATAATGCAACCTATATTTAAAAACATTCAAATATTGATACAATGTTGAATAAAGGTAGCAAAAAGTGACATCCTTGTCTTGTTCCTGACCTTAGGGGGAAAGCTTTAAGTCTTTCATCATTGTATGTGATGTGGGTTTCTTGTATATGCCCCTTACCATGTTGAAAAAGTCCCAGTTGTTGGAGTAATTTTAGCATAAAAGGGTGTTAGATTTTATCAAATGCTTTTTTTCTCCATCAATTAAGATGTTCATGTGGTTCCCACTCCCCCTTTTGTTTTATTAATTTGGTGTATGACATTGATTGATTTTTTAAAATGTTGAATCACCTTTGCATTCCTGGGATAAATCTCATTTGATCATTATGTAGAATCCATGTATATGCTGTTGGAGTCACTAGTATTTTGATGAGGATTTTTGCCTCTATATCCATAAGGGACATTGAGCTGTAGTTTTCTTGTGATGTCTTTGTCTGGCTGTGGTATCAGGGTAACGCTGGCTTCATAGAATGAATTAGGAAGTATCACCCGTTGGGGAGCACAGGCCCCGGCCCCGCAGGCTCAGCGGCCATGGCCCACGGGCCCAGCCGCTCCGCGGCATGTGGGATCTTCCCGGACTGGGGCACGAACCCGTGTCCCCTGCATTGGCAGGCGGACTCTCAACCACTGCGCCACCAGGGAAGCACCCTCTCCTATTTTTTTAAAGGGTTTAAGGGGATTGGTATTACTTCTCTTTTACTACGTATTTTTCAGTTATTTTCTTAGTGGTTCCCTGGGAATTATAATTAATGCTTAATGTATAACAATCTAGTTAGAATTAATACCAACTTAGCTTTAATATTACACAAAATTTTTACTGCTGTATAGCTCCATTCTTCCCTTTATGTTGTTATTGGCACAAATTACATCTTTTTCACTGTGTGCCCATGAATATAGATTTGTAATTATTGTTTTATGTTATTGTCTTTTAAATCACATAGGAAAAATGAAGAGTAACAAGCCAAAAATACATTAATACTGACTTTTATATTTATCTATGTAGTTACCTTTACCAGTGTTATTTATTTTTCCATGTAGATTTGAGTTACTGTCTAGTGTCCTTTTATTTCAGCCTGAAGAACTCCTTGCAGCATTTATTGCATGTCAGGTCTACCAGCAATGATCTCTCCCAGTTTTTGAAGTCCCTTTGAGCATATTTAAAATAGTTGACTTGGGACTTCCCTGGTGGCACAGTGGTTAGGAACCCGCCTGCCAATGCAGGGCACATGGGTTCGAGCCCTGGTCCGGGAAGGTCGCACATGCTGCAGAGCAGCTAAGCCCCTGCGCCACAACTACTGAGACTGAGCTCTAGAGCCTGCAAGCCACAACTACTGAGCATGCGTGCCACAACTACTGAAGCCCACACACCTAGAGCCGGTTCTCCACAACAAGAGAAGCTACCACAATGAGAAGCCTGTGCACCACAGCAAAGAGTAGCCCCCGCTCGCTGCAACTAGAGAAAGCCTGCGCGCAGCAGCAAAGACCCAACGCAGCCAAAAATAAAATAAATAAATAAATAGTTGACTTAAAGTCTTTGTCTAGATATTCTGTTTTTTAAAAAAATGTATATAGTTGGCTTTTGTTTTGTTTCTCAGTTCAGGATTCAATCAAGGCTATGTGCTGTATTTAGTTATTATATCTTTTTAATATCTTTCAGTCCAGAATGATTCCTCCACCTTTTTCTTTTTTTTAATGATATTGGCTTTTTCGGAGAGCCCACGTCAGATGTCTAATAGAATGTCCTATTTGATATTTGTCTCATTGTTCCCTCATAATTGGATCCAGGTTGAACATTTTTGGCAAGATGATACATAAGTAACGTGTATGTACAGTCTTTCCAGGGCAGTGATGTTGGAATGAATTGGATCCAAACATTTTTGGTTGTGATGTCACTTTGCTCAGTATTCAAATTTCCAGAAGAAAGAATCTAATTGGCCAGGTTGGTTCACATGCCCACTCCTTGGCCAGAGAGGGAAGGCATTTTGACTGACAGTCTCATCAAGAATGTTCTCAGGGCTTCCCTGGTGGCGCAGTGGTTGAGAGTCCGCCTGCCGATGCAGGGAACGCGGGTTCGTGCCCGGTCCGGGAAGATCCCGCATGCCGCGGAGCGGCTGGGCCCGTGAGCCATGGCCGCTGAGCCTTTGTGTCCGGAGCCTGTGCTCCGCAGCGGGAGAGGCCACAACAGTGAGAGGCCCGTGTACCACAAAAAAAAAAAAAAAAAAAAAGAAAGATTCAAAAAGAATGTTCTCAGTGAGGAGTAGGTAGCTCAGCAAAAGAAAACTACGATGTTGTTGAAGCAGGGGGAATGGATGCTGAGTAGGGAAAAATGACGAATATCCACTATCCCTCTATCTTTCAGTGGTCTCAGCCATTCACTTGACTTCTACTGTTTACTCTATCAAATTCTCAGAATGAAAGCTGACTTCTCTCTCCATTTCCACACCATGTTTACAACTGTCTGCTCAGAGCCTCTACTTGCATGTCCTAAGGGCATCTAAAGTAAAACTTAATGCCTTCTCCACCTGTCCCTACTCATCCAGCAGAGGAGCTGAATTATCTACAGCTCGATCACCGCCCGCAGAAACCAAAACCCAAATTCATGACTCAGTGTGCCTAGTCTTGTGGTTTGTACTTTTGTCGCATCTTTTATAGTCTTTCTCTCTTTCATTCCCACATGTATCATCCAAGACTATGCCCAGAGTGTTGTCTGGAATTACAAGTAACCAGGAAGAAACAGCTTTTCAGGTTAAACACATTCAGGGAGCATTGGGGGACACAGATTTATTTATCACAGAACTTCTCAGAGCCTTGAATAAGCCAATGTGATTTTTAAAGAATAGACATTCTTTTCTTACTTTTTATTTTGCAAAATAATTCAATTTATGGAAAAATCGCAAGAATAGCACAATGAACTTCCCAATATTTGTTACCTGGATATATTAATTGTTAACATTTTCTTACATTCTCTCCTCCCTTTCTCTCTTTCCCTCTTTCTCATATCTATATATCTATACCTATATCTAAACCTATATCTCTATCTATGAGAGAGAAGATTATTTATATATATGTACATATATATACACATATATCCTCAATATATATACTCTTTATGTATACTGTCAAATGGTTCAGCAGTAATAACATATATAATCATATCTATCTGTATCTATATATAATTATTGCTGAAACATTTGAGAATAAGTTGCATACATATGTAAATACTTCACTTCGTATTTCCTAAGAATAAAAACATCTCATTGTTTCATAAATAGTCCACTGATAAATCCATATGATAGGAAAATTCTTATCTCCCACATCAGAGGACAGCTATACAATTTGGGAAGTGCTAGTTTACGTTATTTCTATAGGCTCTTAACTCAGTGGTTCCCAAACCTGGCTGCCCATGACTGCCATCATTATTACCGAACAGTAAATGCTTATTGTATACAGATGTAAACATTTCACATGAATGTACTCATTTAATCTTCATAGTAACTCTAAATAATAAGTATTATCATCTCTAGATTGTACATGAGAAAACTCGGTTACAGAGAGGTCGCCCAGGAGGTACAGGTGGTAAGAAACAGAGCTGGCATTTATAGCCAGACTATTTGAAGGGTATAATACACTTCTCCCAATGATTCTGTTGGGCAAACAGGTTAACTATTCCTCTCACTGATATTAAGGCTTTTTGCCTCCTTCTCCTCCAAATTCCAGTTGCCAGATGAATTTACACAAAACACATCTTCTTCTGTTGCTTGTGAGTTAAGGAAATTGTCATTCAATGGAGTGGTTAAGAACCAGGACTTGGAAGTCAGTTCTGGATTTCCATCTTGGCTCTACCCATAACCAGCTCCATGGTTTTGAGCTGGGCACCGAGCATCAGTTTCCTCACCTGGACAGTGAGGGTCGGATCAGAGGAGGAGATATGGCCAACACTCAGGAAAGGGCTTGGCGATCAATCCATGGCAGCTAATAATTGTGGTTATTATTATTGGTGGTGGTGGTGTGTTATAAACCCCTCAGCCACAAATGGGCAAATTATCAACCGATCTCTGTTTCCTCACCTATAGAGTTGGGCTGTTAATATATTGTCTTCTAGGAGTGTTGTGGGGGTTAGAGAGAGGATGTAGTGTTTCGAATGCTGCCAGGCACATAGTGACTATACAATGAATGTTGGTTATTACTATTATTTATTCTTTTCTTTATCACTATGCTCCGGACAAAAGGTTCTACTTACAACAGCTTGAATATGCTCCATTGTTAGCTGCTTCTGTGTGTTTTTCTATGCTGTGCTCTCTGCCTGGGACACCATCCCCATTTCTCTGTGTCAAAACCCCAGTTGTGTCTCCTCCTGTCCCACCAGCAGTGTCCTTGGTGCCAGGGAAGCCTTTCCTTATCCCCCCATTAGGACTTTACTCATCTCATGGGATACTTATTTCCAGCTTTGTATAGAAATCTCTTGTCTCTTCTCCCCTTGAAGGAGCCCCTTTCCCTACTTCAGGTAACATCTAAACCAGAGCAGACCCCATAACCTGTTACCCTAAAGAGACCAGAGCCATTTTTAGAAGCTGCTAGATAAAAGCCTGCTTGTTGTCAGGGAAAAGAACCCACAGATCCCTTTGGTACCTCCCATTTGTCTGTTGCCAAGACTCAGAATAAACGCACTGATAGGGACTGACTCCCACCGTTTAAGGGGCTGCTGCTGAGTAACCTCCTGTCTAGGGAGAGACCTTACCACACCAAGAGCTTCATCATTGCCTAATGGGGGCCCTCCGGGGCTTTATCAAGGACAAGGGAGCTGGGGAGCCTCCTCCACTGCAGTGAAACTGATAGAAAGAAATACAATGGGCAGATGGATTGCTACAAAGGCAGGTGGGCAAACAAGACACACAGGCAAGAACCTTCCCTTGCATGAGATGTTTCAACTGCTTTCTGGGGAGGCAGAAAACAGTCACCAGAGTCCAAGCCCTCCCACTCTTCATTTGCAAACTTTTAGGCATCTTCCTTAGATAAGCATTTTGGGGGCTCTTGCTAATTCCTGCGGACTGAAATAAACAACAGCTACTGTCGTTCAGAGCCTGCTGGATGCCAGGCCCTTCAAAGGTGTTCTCCCAGTGACTCTGCCAGAGTGGCGGGTGTCCCACCCAGCTTCGAGCCTTTCTGTAACGTCCCCTTCTCAGTGAGGTCTACCCGGGACACCCTACTGAAAACTGCAGCCCGGCCCCACCTCCACTCCACATCCCTGCGTTCTCAGCACGACCCTCACCACCTTCTAATGTGCAGTTTGATTTACTTGTTAAACAGGTTTATTGTCTGATTTTCCTCCCACACTCCACAAGGGGGACAACCACAGGGTGGGGCTGGAGGTCTTTGCCACTTAGGCTCATTTGGGCATCCCTAGGGCCTACAACAGAGCCTGGATCGTTAATACAATGTATGATCTATGACTTATTTATCATCGTTCATTTATTTATTTTCCTTTGCAAAAATATTGTTTATTTTTATATTGAAGTATAGTTGACAATAATTACAATGTCAAATAATTGTCCATAATTAATTGACAATAATTTACAGCGTTGTATTAGTTTCATCATTCATTTAACCAGTCCCCTTCTGATGAACACTTGGCTGTTGTAAACCTTCTGCAAACCTATTCTGTAAACCTATTATAAACACACTGCAGTAAACATCCTTGGGCAAATATCTTTGCACATTTGTGCATTTATATCATAGTAGAGATTCTTCCATATAGAATTGCTAAGTCAAAAGTTATGGAAAGTCTCAATATTAATAGATACTGTCAATAGCTCTTCCAAAAAGACTGTTTCCATTTAGATTCCCACTAAGAGTGCATGAGAGGGCTCGCTAAGGATTTGTGAAATCGGGGTGGGGGTGGGGAGGATCCCAACTCATCTACACTTGCTGAACGTCTAATATCTGCAAGTGTAGAATCTTAATGTTAAAGGGACATAAACATTCATCTCATTCTCCTCCAACTCCCTTCCCAAGGCAGTAATCCTCTCCAACACAGCTTTGTTCTTAATTCTTTCCTTGTCACGGACAGGGGTCAAACTTCCCTCCTATGGTTTTCAGGATAAATTGCTACTGACAGGTGACTGGGTCAAAATCTGCTTTCTTATAACCCCACCCCACCTATCCCGGCTCCATTCTCAGGAGCCACAAAAAACTGGGCTAATCCTTTTTCCATGTGACAGCTCTTAAAATATTTGAAGACTGTATCAAATCTCCTCTAAGACTTCTTCCAGGGTTAAACCTCCCCAGCTCCAGCCAGACACACCCCCTGGATGTAACAGTGTTGACCTGGTTAGGTTAGTGGCCAAGCGTAAAAGCTTTAGGGTTCCCCAGGCTTAAGTTCAAGTCTCTGTTCCCACACTTTCCAGCTGTCTGACCTGGGCTAAGTCATTTCTCAGACTTTAGTTTCCTCCCTTGAATAAATTATATAACAATAGTGCCCACCTTATAAGGTTGCTGGCTGGGACACATTCTTACACACACACACACACAAATCTAAAACTATATTTTATGATGGTGTTGGTATAAAGACAAGTATAATAAAGGCAGGGTTATATTTATTTATTTTTCTTCTGATTCTGAAAGAATTAAAACATTTTCCCGGGGCCTGAGAGAGTTTGTAAAAAAAAGATCCAGAGTCTATGGCATTTATGTTGAGAGAAGAGGTGTCTTATCTGCTCAGACTGCTATAACAAAATACCACAGACTGGGTCCGATCCCTGGTCTTATAAACAACAGAAATTGATTTATCACAGTGCAGGAGGCTGGGGAGTTCAAGATCAAGGTGCCAGCACGGTCACGTTCTGGTGAGGGTCCTCTTCCTTGTTGATAGCTGGTACCTTCTCACCACATCCTTACATGGTGGAAGGGGCAAAGGAGCTCTCTGGGTTCTCTTTTAATCTTTTGTTTTGTTTTGCTTTTTGTTTTGGCCATGCCACGCGGCATGTGGGATCTTAGTTCCCCGACCAGGGATCGAACCTGCACCCCCTGCAGTGGAAGCACAGAGTCTTAACCACTGGACTGCCAGGGAAGTCCCAAAGCTAATCTTTTTGTTTGTTTGTTTTGTTTTTGTTTTGGGGTCTCTTTTATAAAGGCATTAATCTCATTCATGAGAGCTCCATCCTCGTGACCTAATCATCTCTCAAAGACCCCACCTCCTAATACCATCACATTGGGGATTCGAATTTCAACATATGGATTTGGGGGGACACAAACACCCAGGCTATACCAAGAGAAAATACACATTTCATCAAAAGAAACCTCTTCAGAAGAGGGTCAAAAAATCCATGGACTAGTAGAAGATATTTGAAATATATGTAAATGGCAAAGCATTTATACCTAGACTAAATAGAGCTCCCTCAAATCATTAAGAAAAAGACAGTTGATAGAAAAATGGCAAAAGACTTTAAGATGCCTTTGCAAAAAGGAAGAAATCGATATGGCTAATAAATTTTTTTAAAAAAGTACTCAGCTTCATTTGTAATCAGGGAAATGCAAATTGAAACCGCAATGAGGTTCCACTACATACTCTACCTACAGCACTTTTTCTGGATACATGTTATATTTTACCATTAGCATGTGTTTTTAAAAAGTATACAATCACAAGGTAAACAAAAAATTGCAAACAAACAAATAAGTGAAAATTCTCCCTACCACTGGACCTCCAAACCCCTCCCTCCAAATACGTCCTGTTACTAGTGGCTGGTGAGGCCTTTCAGAGACTGTGCTTGCAGTAGCATCTATGCATAAGCAGCCACCTTTCCTCAGATAATTAGTGCCGTACTTACATCAATTAGTGTTTGAACAGGGAAGCAGAACCAGTATGAGTCCTTACAACTCATAATAAGAGATTTATTATTGAGATTAAGTCTTATAAAACTGTAGACGCTGGTGGAGAATTCAATGGGCCTAAAGTTGCTGGAGATCAGCAAGGCCAGAAGTTGGGGGGGTGGGGGGAAGCTAGACATGAATTGGAAAGAAGGAAGGCAAACTACAACCCATATCTGTTTCTGACGTTGTTCTTTTTATTACAGTCATTCTGGTGTGTATAATGTGGTATCGCATTGTGATTTGCTGAAATATCTTAAAAGTAAGTTACAGAGATCATGACATTTCACCTTAAATACTCCAGTATACCACTCTAAAAAATTATCACTTCTGTCAGTTCAGAAAAGTTTTTTTTTAATTATTATTTTCTTGATAATTTTCTCTCCCTTGTTTTCCCAGTTCTATTTTTCTCAAATTCTTATTATTTGGATATTGGACCTTCCGTTTTGGTCTTCTAATGTTCTTTATTTCCTCTTCTCTCTGGAAGACTTCTTCAATTTTTTTCTTCCTCTTGTTTCATTGAATATTTTTTACTTCTTAGTTTCTTGATTTCCAAGAGCTTTTTTTGTTGTTGTTGTTCCCTGAATATTCCTTTTAAAAGATATCTTGTTCTTTACAACTTAAATTTATACAGTGCTGTATATCAATTACATCTTAACACTGGAAAGAAAAATAAATAAATACATTTAAATTAAAAAAAAAAAGCCTGTTCTGTTCCAGGAATGCTATATCATCTATTATCTCTCTAAGATGTTTATGGCAGCTTTTTAGAAGTTTATTTCATTCCTCTCATTGTCACTGTTTCTCCAAATCCCATTTTCCTGCTTGTTTTAGAGTTGTCTTTCGTAATAAAATCTTTTCTCAGATGACTGGAGTCTTTGGCTGGTAAAATGTGTGTACACATATATTGACAGCATCACTATTCACAATAGCCAAAAGATGGAAACAGTCCAAATGTTCAACTGATGAATGGCTAAACAATGTGCGGTATAGCCATACAATGAAATATTAGTCAGCCATTGAAAGGAATGAAATGCAGGTACTTGCTACAATGTGGATGAACCTCAAAAATATTTTGCTAAGTGAAAGAAGACAGACAAAATGTCACATAATGTATGATTCCGTTTACAAATTCCATTTGACGATTTTCATTATTCATGGTAGATATGTTCTACAACGTCTCTGGGAACACTTAGTTATTGAATATGGAATCGCTGCTTCTAGGGAAGTACAGTTCCTGTGAACCTCTGGTCACAACATTTTCATGAACCAATCAACACATAATCTTGATTTATATGTGCTTCTGTTTAAAGAAATCTTATTTAGGGAATTCCCTGGCAGTCCAACAGTTAGGACTCCGTGCTTTCACTGCCGAGGGCTCAGGTTCGATCCCAGGTCGGGGAACTAAGATCCTGCAAGCCGTGCGTTGCAGCCAAAAATAAAAAAAAAATTTTTTAATTCTTATTTAATACATATTGTTGGTTCATTAACATTTAACTCACAGCCAACAGCACTAAAACTCATGCATGAACAAAGCTTACCTAACACATGTACTTTCTTGGAACACTAGCCAGCACTTCAGCACTATACCTGGGACTATTTTAAACAGCTAAATCACAAACAGAAGGCACGAAAATGCAAAATGTGGCACAAAATATACCATGAACACTTGCTTAGAGTATGAGAGCTGAAATAAGAAGGGTGTTGCCTCTTTCATCCTCAGCTGGTAACATGCATGTAGAGCAACTCAAGTTTGTTGCTCCACCAATGACCAGGAAAGTCCACAACTATCAATTTTTTTTAAAGATTTATTTTATGTATTTATTTATTTTGGCTGTGCCGGGTCTTAGTTGTGGCTCATGGGATCTTTGTTGCAGCATGCAGACTTCTTAGTTGCAGCATGCGGACTTCTTAGTTGAGGCATGCAGACTCATTTGCGGCATGCGGGATCTAGTTCTCCAACCAGGGATGGGACCTGGGCCCCCTGCATTGGGAGCACGGAGTCTTACCCAATGGACCACCAGCGAAGTCTTTCGATTTTGAAATTACAAGTAAGTTAATGTAGGAAGACAAATTCAGAAATTTGGAATCCACCTATAATGAGGATTACCTGCATACAGAATAATCCAGAATAGGTCAGTCCATAGGGACAGAATTCAGATGGATGGTTGCAGAGACAGGGGGAGAGGAGCCTGGGAAGCAACTGCTTATGTGTATGGGTTTCCTTTTGGGATGATAACAATGACTTGAAGCTAAATAGAGTTGGTGGTTACACAACATTGAGAATGTACTAAATACCAGTGAATTGTTCATTTTGAAATGGTGACTTTTATGTTATATAAATTTCATCCAAAAAAAAATTGACATATCACTCTAAGCAGGACTCTGAACCTCTCTTTTCCCTTTGGTGTGATGATCATCCACCTTCAGATCATGGCTGCTCCAAGAAACTGAGTGAAAACAACCCACAAGGACATAAAACTTTAGCAAACAATACACTAACGTTGTTTTATACTACTGAGATTTAGGGATTTTTTGGTACTGCAGCATAACTGAGCCTGTGTTGATTATTTCAGAGGTCTAAGCCTAACTGTCATCATTATGGGAGCCAAGTGGGGTTGGGAGCTTGGAAATCTCACCATTTCTAGGTACACTCTCACTTCATCCTCCTGTTTTCAGTTTCATGACTCACTCCATCCTCTACTCTGCCCCTTCCCAAATCTAGACTCTCTAAAACTTCCTGTCTTATGCTGTGGCTGGGAAAGATAGAGTCACCTGCTCTATAGGGTGGAAGAATCCACCCTCTCCTTATACTGACTTCCACACAGTTCTTCAGCTTTTGGTCCCAACTCACCCCAGCCTCCATATATGATGGGCATTTTCAGTTTCTCAGATTCCTCTGGTTTGTCCACTGGGGATTAGTTTAGTTCTTGGCCTCCGTCTCTGTGTTTGGCTAATTCACTTCCCACCTGTTTTCTATCTTCTGAAATTTTGTCAACGTTCTTCATCTAATGTTGTTTCCTCTCCTATTCTCCTTTTCCTCATTAGTTTAACCTTCCTTATTCCTCAGTGGTCGTTTCAGGGAGGTTATGGGAGGGAGCAGAGAGAAAATGTGTTTAATTTGTCATGACTTACTGGGGTCATGAGTGTTTTCCTGTTCATCAGCTATAGACCAGCATAACTGTTTCTGGTGGGTGCGTAGCCTCCCATTATAGGGACGTATCCTCCCACAAAGGATATTTGGCGATGTCTGGAGACATTTTTGGTTGTCACAATGGGTTTTGAGATGAGGAGGCTACTGGCATCTAATGCGTAGTGGACAGGGATGCTGTCAAACATCCTACGATGCTCAGGACAGCCCCCACAACAAAGAATTATCTGGATCAAATGTCAATAGGACATTGAGAAACTCAGAAGTTGAGAAACTCTGTTCTAAAGGGTTCCTATTGTCTTCAGGATAAAATTCAGACTCCACAGCACAGCCTACAACACCCCAGCCTACCTTTCCTGCACTCCCCCTGGCTCACCATGTTCCAGCCACAAGCATCTTCTTTCTATTCCTGGAACACACCAAGCTTGTTTCTGCCACAGGACCTTTGCACTTGCTGTTTCCTCAGTCTGACTCTCTCTTTCCTGGGTTTTCTGGTTGCTGACATCCTCACTTCAGGTTTCAGTTCAAATGTCACTTCCTTTGTGAGACCCTGACCAACCCAACTTCCCCTCTCCCCCCACCCCGACCCTCATCCTTATCCAAGGAACAGTCTATTATATTTATTGCACTCTTCAAAGTATCAACTCCTGAAACTGGCTGTTTTTCTTCCTTTGTTTATATTTGTTTATTACTATGTTATCTCATGAGAGCAGGGACCTGTCAGTCTTGATCTTGAGCATTTTGCCTGCACATGGTTTCTGCTCAGGAGATGGACAAAAGGTCTTGTTTAGTGATCTTCAAGTATTTTACTTGTGTTTCTTCTTAAATAATTTCTAAGAACTCTGTACCCCTTGAATATTTTTAACTTGACATCTAAAATTTTTTTTAAATAAATATATTTATTTATTTATTTATTTTTGGCTGCGTGGGGTCTTCGTTGCTGTGCACGGGCTTCTCATTGTGGTGGCTTCTCTTGTGGCGGAGCACGGGCTCTAGGCACGCGGGCCTCAGTAGTTGTGGCGCGCAGGCTTAGTTGCTCTGCGGCATGTGGGATCTTCCCGGACCAGGGCTCGAACCCGTGTCCCCTGCATTGGCAGGTGGATTTTTAACCACTGCCCAACCAGGGAAGTCCCTAAAATTTGTTTATTGTAAGTTTAAATAGTTACAGTCTTAATTTCCCAGTTATTATAAATATTTATATTTTAGAATATAATTTTACTTCATACTTTTAAATATACCTATCATCGTTTATTTTTAAAAATCCATGAACATAATCACACACCATCTTGGAAATAAATGGAAAATTTTGTAGAGAAAAAAACAACAACAGGCTTTTAACAACTGGAAGTTTTATTTTACCTTTTTTTTCCTCCTTGAACTTGTATTTCCATTCTATTTCTCCCACAGACTTCTATCCTAATATTGATATAATGTGTGAAAAGTTTTAAAATTAATCACCAGATCATACTTCTCTGCAACAAAATGCTTGTAAGTTATGTTAATATATATGTGTATATATATATTAACGTCCTGTTTCCCTAAGACTCTAATTTTGAAGAGTATCCTGTGTTCATAAGGCTCTAAGTGTTAAATGGATAACTAATAAGAACCTGCTGTATAAAAAAATAAATAAAATTAAATTTTAAAAAAAGGCTCTAAGTGTTAAAATTTTTCTCTAAATTATCATTACAACTATTATTTGAATATAATTGATCAAAACGACATAAATATACCACATTATGATCAGTAATTGTTATACATTGAAAAGTATGTTTTATTCTAAATGAGTCATTTAATGAGATGGATGGGCTAGTTATTTTTTGGTGTTTTTTGGGGGGGTGTCTGTCTGTGGATAAATATTATTTATTGGTGGAATGGGATAGAGTTTAGAAGAAGCTCTATTCCTTTTTTTTTTTTTTCTTTTTTTCTTTTATAAAGTAAATACTGAGAAATGTTTTTCACATAAACAGGAGACTGGAATGGAAATTTTGTCACAGCCAAGTAATTCAAGGTCACCCATGTTTTTTAAAAAAATATTCATTTATTTATTTGGTTGCACCAGGTCTCAGTTGCAGCAGGTGGGCTCCTTAGTTGTGGCATGTGAACTCTTAGTTGCGGCATGTGGGATCTAGCTCCCTGACCAGTGATAGAACCCGGGCCCCCTGCATTGGGAGCGCGGAGTCTTATCCACTGCACCACCAGGGAAGTCCCCAAGGTCACCCATGTCTGAATGCCTATTTGCCACACATCACATTATGATTCATTACCAGAAATTATTTGTAATAATCTATTATCCAACAAGTCTTGCAGTGCCTCCTTCATGTTGGTTGGAAGCAAATAGGAAATCATCCGAATTGCAAAAGGATTTGTTACCCAGTCCTTAGGGGCATTGCCTTTTCTAACCACACACTATTATCTTTGTGCTTTTGTTGGGCATCCAGGTTTTTACACCACAGCACAACATGCCTTAGTAAGTTTCAAGATGACTGAGAAGCATTTGCCTTGCTTTTACAAAGTGGAGGAAGGACAGTTGTGAAGGCGGGAACACCTTGGACGCAGGCCCTTTCTCAGGCATCTTAGCTCTAGGAGAGAGAACACACAGAAGCTGAGATCTAAACAGATTCTCTTTCTCCTCTATTGAGATATAATTTCATAAAGATATGTTTTATACAGATATAGTTTAATAAAATGCACCCATTTGAAGTATCCACTTTGATGATGGGTTCTGACATGGATATACCTAATTTCCACTGCATTCAAGACATAGAAAATTTCCATCATTCCAGAAAGTTCCCTCATATTCCCTTGCAGTTAATCCCCCCTCACCCAGTAGCTCCTATTCCAGGAAGAATGTATACTAACCTGAATCCAATCAAGCCTTTAGATCTAACGTTTACAGAAAATACAGGGGACAGAGGAACGCAGTAAACCACGTCAATGAAGAAACAAAAAAGGAGAAATCCAGAATGTGGGGTATTCTACAGTATAATTGTCTTGCTCTCCTCAACAGGACAATGTTTTATATATATATAAGAGTGGGGAGTACTCTAGATTAAAAGACACTTAAGAGACGAAACTACTAAATGTAGTACATGATCCTTAATTGTAGGAAAGTAAAAATTGGATCGGACTGAGAGATCCAAAACTCAGCCAGGCCATTCTTCAGGCTGCGGTAACAGACATGATAAAGTTGGCTGCAAAGTTAACAGAAAACAGTATTTCTTCCAAGGACACTCACAGCTTTAAAGTGCCATAGTACCCCGCCTCTTTGAGTGACCACTACTTTCTTACTCGCTGAGAAACTTTGTTCTCTAAAATTATAGAAAATTTGTAGTTTGAAATTCTGTGAGTACCAATGACATGCCTTTCTCTCTCCTGGAACTCAGACGCTGAGAAGCTGCCTTGAGTTCCAAGCCAGACACAGATCTTCAGATAATGGTGTTCTGAATACAGTGGTCCACAATTATTGAACGCTGTAGTTTCGGAAAAACAGGACCCTGGGTCCACTTGGCAGTCCAGGCTGATATTAGCCCTTTTACTCCTAGACCTCTTTCAGCATATCAAACCCTGCTTCCCAGCTGCTAGCCCTGCTTCCGCCCCTCCCTGACCAGCCCATGGTCTTGTCGACTGACAAAAAATGAACAGCCTAAAAGCTGAGAATTATGTTTTATTCAATGGACTTTCTGAGGACTCAAGCCTGGGAGCCAGCCTCTCCAGATAGCTCTGAGGGCCTGCTCCGAAGAGGTAAGGGAGGAGCCAGGATACATAGGAGTTTTGGCAACAAAAGCCAGGTAGTTGGATCATCACAAGGTTACTGTTAAAGAAAACCAGGCATCTCAAGTCGATGAATTTAGTGCTTCTCTATGCATGGGAAGATGCAAGAATCTGAGCTCACTGAAATCATTCCTTTGATAGGCACCTTAACTATCCAGGGCCAGTATCCTGCTTTTCTCCACCCTGAATCCTCTCAGGGGGCACAGTTGGAGGTGGCTGCAGGGGCTGATGGCTTGATGGCCACAACATCCTTTGTTTACTGATATGGCAGGTGACGTTCTTCATCACAGTCTATTTTTCACCCAGCAGCCCAAGTGATGCTGATAAAATCAAGTCACACCAGATCCTCTGCTCAATTCCCTCCCGTGACCTCCTGCTTCACTCCAAGGATAACCAAGTCGTCGCTGGGGCCTACGAGGCTCTACGTGAACTGGCTGCATCTCCATTCCAACCCCCTGGGTTCTCTGCTCTTCCCCAAGCTTGGCTGTCATGTCTCAGCCCAGGCCTTTGATTTAGTGCTCCCCCAAAATCCACTCTCCCTTCGTACATTTACTTAAATGCCACCTCCTTGGCCCGTCTTCCCTGATCACTCAGTCTAGATAGCCACCCTCCTGACCCATACTGTACATTTTTCTTCTCAGCATTTAACTATCCTAAGTCATCTATATTAAACTCTGTCCTATTTATCTTGTAAACAGGTAAATCTCTTTCTCTCTCCCACCAGAATCTCAGCTCCACCAGAATCTCAGCTCCACAGTGTGGGCAGGGGATTTTGGTATGATTTGCTCCCTGATGTAGGCCAAACTCCTAGACCAGAGGTCAGTACAATTTTTCAGGTAAACAGCAAGGCAGTAAACATTTTAGGCTTTTCGGTCATGCGGTCTCTGTTGCAACTACCCAGTTCTGAGGTTGTAGCATGAAAACAGCCATGAAAAGTACATAAAAGGGGACTTCCCTGGTGGTGCAGCGGTTAACAATCCACCTGTCAATGCAGGGGACATGGGTTCGAGCCCTGGTCCAGGAAGATCCCACATGCCTCGGAGCAACTAAGCCCATGCACCACAACTACTGAGCCTGAGCTCTAGAGCCCGCGAGCCACAACTAGAGAAAGCCCGCACACTGGAACAAAGACCCAACGCAGCCAAAAAAAAAAGAAATAATTCCATAGAGCATTAAAAAATAAAATACATAAAAGGACATGTGGGCCTGTGTTCCAATAAAACTTTATTTATACAAACAGGTGGCCTGGTGGTAGTTTGCCATCTCCTGCCCAGAACACTGTTTGGCAATAAATATTTGCTGATTGAATTGTGAAGGAAGATAAGGTCATGCTCTTATCCTAGGAGGAAGAAGAACCAATTAAAAAATTTCAGGAACTTCCCTAGTGGTCCAGTGGCTGAGACTCTGCACTCTCAATGCAGGGGTCGGGGTTCGACCCCTGGTCAGGGAACTAGATCCCGCATGCCACAACTAAATATCCCACATGCCACAACTAAAGATCCCACGTGCTGCAGCTAAGACCCGACGCAGCCAGATAAATAAATAAATAAATAAATAAAAAGAACTTGAGAGTCCGGCAGGAATAATTGGGGAAAGGAAGGGTAAAAAACTAAAGATCCCACGTGCTGCAGCTAAGACCCGACGCAGCCAGATAAATAAATAAATAAATAAATAAAAAAAAAGAACTTGAGAGTCTGGCAGGAATAATTGGGGAAAGGAAGGGTAAAAGACAATTAAAAAAAAATTCAGATCGTGTTAGAACAGGGGTGAGATGAGGGGATGGTGGCTACTCGAGGTAAATGAAGTAGGGAAGCCTCTCTAAGGAGATGGCATTCGAGCTGAGGCTGGGCGAGCAGGGAGCCCAGGCTACTTGAAGCTTTGGAGGCTGAGGGTTCCAGGCAGAGCGATCGGCAGGCAGGCGGAAAGATTTGGAGGTGGGATGGGCTTGGGGTGTTCAAGAAACAAAGCTCTCAGTGTGGCTGCAGCAGCACAGCGACCGAGGACAAAGGGGTTCAAGATGACATTGTGGATGGGCAAGGACCATATCATAGAGGCCTAGTAGGATTTGTTTTTAAAACCACTCTATTTTGCTTTCTTTTTTCATATATTTTTTTGTTGTGGTAAAATGTACGCAACATAAAATTTACCATCTTGACCTTTTTTTTTTTTTTTTTTTCGGTATGCGGG
>NC_041227.1:58647313-58705526 GCF_002837175.3 Physeter macrocephalus
CAGCGGCCATGGCTCACGGGCCCAGCCGCTCCACGGCATGTGGGATCTTCCCGGACCGGGGCACGAACCCGTGTCCCCTGCATCGGCAGGCGGACTCTCAACCACTGCGCCACCAGGGAAGCCCTTGACCATTTTTAAGTGTATAGTTCTGTGGCATTAATTATACTCATACTGTTGTCCAACTGTCCCCACCATCCGCCTCCAGAACTTATTCTTCTTCTCAGATGGAAACTCTATACCCATTAAACACTAAGTCCCCATCTCCCACCTCACCCCTGGCAACCACCATTCTACTGTCTTGTCTGTATGAACTTGACTCCTCTGGGAACTTCATATAAGTGGACGCATACAATATTTCTCCTTTTATGACTGTCTTATTTCACTTGGCATAATGTCTTCAACGTTCACCCTTGTAGCATGTGTCACAATTTCTTTCCCTTTTAAGGCTGAATAATATTCCATTACATGTATAGACGACGTTTTCTTTATCTAGTCATCTGTTGATGGACACCTGGGCTGCTTTCACTTCCTGGCTATTGTGAACAATGCTGCTATGAACATTGGTGTGGAAATATCTTTTCAAGTTCCTGCTTTTACTTCTTTTGGGGGTCTACCCAGAAATGGAATTGTTGGATCACATCCAGTAGGATTTTGTACTAAGCACGATAGGAGGCCAGGGGGCCTTTATGCAGGGGTGTTGCTTCCTTGCTTTAATAGGACTCCTCTGGTTTGCTGTGTTGAGCTCTGATTGCAGTGGGGAGGGACAGGGATAGGGAGACCAGGCAGGAGGCTGTTACAGCAGTCCAGGTGAGAGACAGCAGTAGCTGGAAGATTCCAGTATGGCTGGGGAGGCCTATATGGAGCAAGTAAATTAGATGATTACAAATAGTGAAAAGTCCTGTGAAATAAATGAACAGGAACATGGTACTCTGATTTCAGGGAAAAACAAAAAGGATCTCTCTGGCATTCTTGATATATGATTCACTCAACTCATGGTCTACCAGGGCTGCTGATGCTTGAAATCCAGATCCTGCATTTTCACCATCAATTTATTTTGTTTGTTTTCATTGAGTGGGTTTGGTCCAGGGCCCAGAGCTGCTGGGTCTGAGGGTGTTCATTACTGTACTTGATCCACAGGTGGGAAGGAAGGGGATTGGAAAGAAGGGGAGGGGAAGACTTGTGAGTCTGTGGCTGAAAAAGAAGTGCGGAGAGGGTTTGGTGGTTAAAGCAGGGCTGAGTCTCCTCTCTGCCACATCCCAGCTGTGGGATCATGGGCAAGTTATCTCATCCCTCTAACCTTCAGTTTCTTCTCCTGGAAAACGGTATCCTCATTCATTTGGTCTGTCGTCTGCTTGCTTCTCACGAAGGCAGAGATCTTTGTTTTGTTTACCGAAGTGTCTACAGCACCTACATGGTAGGCCCCAATAAATATTTTTATTTTATTTATTTATTTTCTATTTCAAATTTTCGTGTCAGGTATAACCTTTTTTTTTGGCTGCACCGTGTGGCATGTGGGATCTTAGTTCCTCGACCAGGGATCGAACCTGTGCCCCCTGCAGTGGCAGCAGAGTCCTAACCATTGGACTGCCAGGGAATTCCCTAAGGTATAACTTTTACAAAGCAAAGCATAGCAAACTTAAGTGTCCAGCTCAATAAATTTTAAAATGTGTGTGTGTGTAAACCATCTAATGACCACCAGATCAAGTTATAGAACATTTCCAGCTCTCCAGCAGGCTCTCTTGTACCTCGTCCTAATCACACTCCCTAAAGGTAACCACTATTCTGACATCAATCAACATTTATTAGTTTTTGCCTGTGCTTGAACTTCATCTAAATGGGATCATGAAAAATGTACTCTTTCATGTTTGGCTTCTTTTGCTCCTTATTATGTGTCATGAGATTTGTCCATAATGTTACATGCATTAGTAGTTTGATCCTTTTAATTTTTTTGCTGTGTCACATCACAATTTGTTCATCCTTTTGACTATTGATGGACAGTCAGGTTGTTTCTAGTTTTGGGCTATTTGAATAAAGCTGTTCTGGACATTTTTAGTAGATGTCTTTTGATGGACAAAAGCACTCCTTTCTCTGGGAAAGGAGTGGAATTGCTGTGTCACCGTGTAGTTGTATGTTTAGCTTTAGCAAAAATTGCCAAATGGTTTTCCAAAGTGGTTGAACCAATTTACACTTCCACTAACAGAGGGTGAGTTTCGGTTGTTCCGCATCTTTGCCAAGACTTGGCGTTTTCATTTCAGTCATTCTGGTGGGTGTGTAATGGTATTTCACTGGGATTTTACTTGCATTTCCCTGATGACTAATGATGTTGAGCACCTTTTCATAAAAATAAATATTTGTTGAAAGAATGGATGAATAAAGAATTTGAATAAAAATGGAAAGAAATCTGACCATCTCATACCCCGCTTAAAATCCACAAATGGCTCCCCATCACTCATGTGGCCAGGCTGAAACCCCTCCTCTAGCCAACTAGATCTTGCATGCTCTGGCCCCTCCTGATCCCTCCTGCCCCAGATGAGTCCCTTCTGCTTCTGTCTCTGATTCCTGCCACCCAGACTGTCTTCAGGTTCCTCCAGGGACTTGCTCTGTCCTGCTTCATGGTTTTCCATAAGCTGTTTTCTTCATCCCAGAACACAGCCCAGGCCTCATGAAACCAGACTCATTACTTGTATCGCAGTTCAAAAGACCCTTCCTCCAGGAAGCCTTTGCTGACTTCCACTGCCAGTAGGCCAGGACCCTTTAAAACCCTCTTACTCCCACTTTTTCTTCCTAGCTTTTATCACAGCTGTAAATACACTTTATGTGATTGTTTGATTAACCTGTTCCCCTCCCATTAAAAAAAACCACTTTAACCCCTCACCCCTGCAAGAAACCCCAACACTCTAAGCTCCATAAGAGGAGCAACTTTGTCTTGTTTCCAGCAAGACCTGGTGTACAGTAAATGCTCAGTAAGTATTTGTTAAATGTATAAATGTCAAAGCAACAGCCCAAAGAGCATTATAACCTGAAAGTAATTATCCTATAAAAACTCACTTACCCTGAGGGGAACCTGGGCCAAAAAACAAAATCACAGAAAACAATCCTATCTCCTTCCCTCCCTCACTAGGTCCATGGCAGGGCAGTGGCAGGGGGAGTGGGGCGGTCTCAAGTTCAATCACTGTTCCTGTTTTATTTGGTGCAGCTGGTGTGTGTGTGTGTGTGTGTGTGTATGTAATGGAAACCATACATCAGGCAGGGGATTAAGCAGGAAAGCTTTGACTCCCAGGCCCCAGGCCCAGCTTCTGTCACTGGCTGCCTGTATATTAAAGAGAGACAGTGGGCTTCCCTGGTGGCGCAGTGGTTGAGAGTCTGCCTGTGGATGCAGGGGACACGGGTTCGTGCCCTGGTCCGGGAAGATCCCACATGCCGTGGAGTGGTTAGGCCCGTGAGCCATAGCCGCTGAGCCTGCGCGTCCGGAGCCTGTGCTCCGCAACGGGAGAGGCCACAACAGTGAGAGGCCCACTTACTGCAAAAAAAAAAAAAAAAAAAAAAGAGACAGTATGGCAAGATGGTTAGCATTATAGAGTCCTCCCTTCCCGATCAGTCAGCTTGGATTCAAAGTTTGGTTCAGCCACTTACGGTCTACAGAATCCCTGACAAAGTACTCTGCCTCAGTGGGCCTCAGTCTACTCAACTGCAAGATGGGGATAATAATAGTACTTACCTCTTGGGGTTCTCGTGAGCATTACACAAGTTAATTCATGTTCATTGCTAACAACTCAGCCTTAGGAAGCCCCATGACTGTGAATGCTTGTTAATTATTACTGTATCTCTAGTCCTCAGTTTCTTTACCTCAAAGGTAAGGATCAATAACCTGGTTATTTCCTAAGTGCTGCAGAAAAGGTGGAGAAAATGTCAAAGCTGCTTTGCACACAGCTGTTTGGGTTGGAGATTGGAGCCTTCAGGCTATGAGTGCTCTGGAGTCAGACTGGTCATGGGTTCCGATCCCACTTTTGCCACTTGCCAGCTGTGTGACCTTGGGCAAGTCGCTTCACCTCTCTGAGCTCCAGTTTCTCCACCTGTAAAGAGCAGATTAAATAGAGTATCCACCTCCTACTGTTTCTGCGTCAGCTCTGGAGTCAGCAGGCTGGGTAAGCCCGGTGACCCTGGAGAAGTCACTCAAACCTCTCTGCCTCTTGTTTTCTTCCTTCATGAAAAGGGAGTCATAACACTGAGGGTGCAATAAGGACGCAGCTACGGTGTCTGGCACTCTCCTGGCTCACAGATTGATCAGTACACTCTATTTCCCTCGGTTATTTCTATTACTATTGCTGTCGTCGTCGTTGTTGTTACAGCAGGATTTGAAAACTGGTCGCGGGGTCTGGGCGCAAAGGTCGCGGCCGCATCTGCAGCGGCCTTCCCCGGGGCTCTTATGAGGGGGTAGGATCGGGCGCCCGAGGGTCCGGGGCCGAGCGGCCGGACCGGCGACCGTGCAGCCTCACGCCGTGGCCCAAGCGGGCTGGACGAGGTGAGCGGGGCGGGGCCGTGCGGGGCGGGGCCGCCGCATCCCCGTGACGCGCCGGCCAACCAGGAGGCGTTGCGGCCCCGGCTCCCTCCGCCGCTGCCTCCCGCCCTCGCCGCCGCCGCCGCCAGCAGCCGGGCTTGTCCGTTCGCCGCTGCCCGCCGTGCCCGAGCCGGCCGCATGGCGCTCCGCGGCTTCTGCAGCGCCGATGGCTCAGACCCCTTCTGGGTAAGTGCTCGGCGGCCGCCTGGGCCGCGTGGGGCCGGCGGCGGGGAGCGGGAGGGAGGGAGGCCGGCGGGCGGGGAAGCAGGCGGGTGGGGGGAAGCGCCGGGCAGGGCGGGCTGGGCCCGCAGCCCCGGGGACCCCTGCCGCCCCGAGCGCCGGGCTCCCCACCCTGCAGCTGGCCTGGGGGCTCCGCTCCCCATCCCGCCCGCAGCCGGCCCCGTCGGGAGTGCTGCTGATGGGGGAAAACTTGGGTGACTCGGCTCCGGGGAAGCAGGGCGTTGGGGAGGGGTTGCTTATACCCGGCTCTGGGGCTTTTGGGGAAAGGTGAGGGGCCAGAGCCTGGGAGAGGGGGCTGAAAAGAGGGGTCTTTTCCGCTCTGGGGTTCCCTTTTCGATTAAAAATAACCTGCCGGGGGAGGAGGCGCCAGAGGTGGGGGGTGTCTCGCTGCTTAAGTTCCCCCATCTCCTTTGTGGGTTGGAGCCCTCTTTTCGCTAACACCCCGTTACCGAAGGGCTGAGCTGGGGAAGGGCTCAGGCTGTGGAAAGGGGCTTCCAGCGACTGGGTTGAGGTTTTCCTCCTCCCCACTTGTTTTGCATCCACGTTAGTCGACTGTGGTTACAAATTTTTTTGTCATCTTTTACTTTCCTTTTGCTTACACTTGAGGGGAGTTTGGGGGAACAGGGGGAGAATTAGGGAAGTTTGAGGAACAGCCAGGAAAGAAGGTAGGGCTGCTCACCCCTGCTCTGACTTGCCTGACCCTGGGGTCAGGTTTGGGGTGCAGCTGAGGATGCCCAGTATCCTGGTACCAGTGGGCGTGCCATTCCACCCCTGAAACGTGAGGCTCGTCTCTGTGGGGACCCCCACCTCCAGGTTTCTTCTGAATGTCCATTGCTGAGCCTGCTGAGTCTTCGGAGTCCATTCTCTGTGGTTTAATCCCCAGTGTCTTGGGCTTTAGTTTCCCAGCAATTATTTGCCTCTTTGTTACAGGAAGCACTCTTGTGTCCCACCATCTTGATTATTGGTAAACACGGAAAGCAGTTCTGGACAGGATAGTTTTCCCACTTTTGTTTAGGAATCAGGAGAGGGAAACACCCTTGGTTCTTTGGAGCCAGTGATTAGCATCCAAAAATACCTTCTTGTTCTGTTTTGTGGTCCTCTCCTTGCAGGCTGCATTTGGAGTGTTGAAAAGTCATCCTTGAGGGCCCCGTGGGAAAGGCTTTATTTTGGGGAGGTATCACTTGGTAGAATAACAAAACACTTCTGGGTATGTCTCACATTTTCAGTCCAGTGGGATCAGAGATTTACTCTGGGGCTGGAAATAGTCCAGAGCTTTGCACTCACGGTCCAGGACTAATTGGAGAGCAGACTTACTTGCAAAGTAGGGTTGTACTTAGCAGAGAGAGGAAAATCTGAGGAGTCCTTGCTCCCCGTACCTGGTGTAACAACAGCAAGATGATTTCTGCAAGAATCAGATGGGGATCTGGTCTAGTGTTGGCTGTGAATACTGGAGTATTTCCTTGTTTATTTTCTTCTCATAAATTACAGAGGGGAAAAAATAGGCGACCGTAAATTAGATTCTGCACCAGGGTGTATTTTATTGATGGCAACTGGCAGTTGATGTCTAGTCAGGTTTTCCAAAGTCGACTGGGTTTGGGGGTGTCCTCCGTTTATTTAGCTGAAGAAGCTCATCCGGGGAAACAGTTGTGTTTTTTCTCCTGCAAGGACTTTTACTACAGAAGTTGCCGGGTGGTTGACTTTCCCTTCTGCCAGGCCCTGCATCTTTCCCCAGTCTTTGGCCTTGCAGACTTTCCTCTGCGCTTCCTCCCTCTGGATTTCTGGACTTGCTGGATGTCCCAGTTTCTGGAGGTGCCCTGGAACCAGAGTTTGAGAGTAGGCAGCTGGGGCATGAGAACTTCCAGGTAGCAGGAGAAACCAAATGTAATTGAAAGCAGTGACTTCTGTGTTTTCCAGGGCACACACTCAAGGCCAGGAGAGACTGTGTGACCTTGGGCAAGCCAGTGTGCCTCTCTGTGCCTCAGTTTCCTCATCTGTAAAGTGGGGGTGGGGGCCCCCAAAGTCTCAACCTCCTGCGGTTGTTTTGAAGAGTAAATGAGTCCATCTGTGCAAGTGGCTCAGCCTGTGCCCTGCACAGAGTTAAGCAGTAGTTATTGTTATTCTTTCCAAAGATGAAGTTGTGTGTTTCGAGTTGCTTGTCCTTCCTTTGGACTCACTTTTTCTTCACCTGGGGCATGGGATTGGGCCACCCACCCAGTCATGCCTGCCTCCTCCCTTGACCAAGGTCATGTGTTTAGAAATCAAGGCGATCTAGCCCACCTGAGACTCTAGTCAGAGCTTTGTTCCTGGGCCAGTGCCTGCCTCTGAGCCCCAGGAAATGGCCAGAAAAACCAGCACGTGGAAATAGCCCGTGGTGAGTGTTTGGCTGACTTCCCACCTTCACCCAGGCAAATGCTCTGGGATGGATAAAGAGGAACTTGGTTATCTAAATGGAAAATAGCGGCTGAGTTCCCCAGCGCTGGGTTTGCCTTTGTTTTTTTTTTTTTTTTTTTTTTTTGAGGGTGGTTGTAGGGGGGCGGGTAGGAAGGACTGTTTTGTGGCTGATGTTTAAGTGATGGTTGAGAAAATGGGCACGGGCCTCCCCTTGCGAGTTAATTAAAAAAAAATTTGTTTATTAATGTGTTGCACATCCAGTGTAGAAAAATCAGAAAATGTCGAAAAGTAAGCGACAAGTCAGTAAACAGTGGAGTATGGCAGCTCCGAGCAGTGCTCACAACCCTGGGGTTCAAATCCTGGCTCTGCAGCTTGGACGAGTTACTTCCCCCTCCATGCCTCAGTTTCCCCATGTGTATGATGAGGATGGTAACACGGTACCAAGAGAATCCTTGGCAGGTGCTTAGAATGTTGCTGCTTGGTATACAGTTAGCACTTAGTACATGTGAGCGGTGCAGCAACTGGAATTTATTCTAGTTAATTTTTGCCGCTGTACCTGCTGCTGCTGGGGATGAACAGAAGTGGCGGATCTGTGTCATGGTTCATGGAGTCCTGCTAGTATTTGGTCCTGGTGCTGATACTTTGCCACGGAGCTGCCCTGAACCATCTTCCACCTGAGTAACCCCCTGAATATTCAATTTATCTGCTAAAGGGTGGGAGAAAAGGAGTATTTTAGAAACCATTTGAAATTCTTCTTGGGGTAAGGTCTGACCTTGAGGTCAGTCTAATTCCTGGCGTATTAGCTCCCTTAGGCTTTACAACAATGTAGAATGAGCGGATTTATTTTTCCCCCATTCTTCAGATTTTCTATGGGTTTTTAGATGCATCACTGTGCCTTCCTGTACCTTCCTCTCCGCCCCTCCTTCCAGTGTCCTCTCTCCCTTGCGGATTAGAGCCAGAGGGCCCCTGGAACTGATGGGGTCTTCCCCTCTGTCCACCCCACTTCACGCATGTTGAATCCGAGGCCCAGAATGGCAGCGTGACAAGGCGGATGGCTTTGGGAGGAGAAAAGCCATTTGAGAGGCTAGGGCAGGACAAGGGCAGGGCAAGGGCTAGTTCAGGGTTCCTGGGTTCCCCTCCAGCCTTGCAGAACAAAGCCCCAGCGACCCAACAACAAGGAGAAGTGATCTTCTCCTAGCTGGACCGGCTCTGTGATAGTCTTGGAGGAGCCTCACGTTGGGAACGCAGTGGTGGATGGAAAATCTCTCTTTGCATTCGTGTTCTCAACTTTTTGGAACTAACGTCTCCACCTGGGTGTCTCATGGGTGGCCCCAGTTTACCGCGTCCCACATGGAACTTTGAGCCCCCTCACCCCAGCCCTCCCCATCTCAGTTGATGGCAGCCCTGTCCCCAGAGGCTCAGGCCCAAACCCTGCGTCATCCCTGACTCCCCACTTTTGCCTCCCATTGCACAGCTGATGTGTCAGCAAATCCTGTTGCCTGTTCCTTCAGAATGCCTGCTTCTCACTGCCTCTCCAGCTACTGCTCCGGCCAGAGCCACCACGGGCTCAATCCTGCCTTTGGATGTTCCCGCCTCAGTGCGTTCCCTGCTGCCCTCCTTGGCCCCTACAGTCTGGTCTCAACCCCGCAGCCAGAGGGCTCCTGTTAAAGACAGAGGTCAGACCCTCTCCCCCTTCTGCTCAAGACCCTGCAGCGACGCCCCACTTCCCTCAGGGAAAAAGCCAGAGGGCTTAGAGAGGCTTACAAGGCCTGACAGCATCTGGTCCCCTCACCTCTCTGACCACATCACCTGGTACTTTCTGTCTCCCTCACACTGCCTCAGGGCCTTTGCAATTGCTGTTTCCCCTGCCCAGAATGCTCCTGCACCTTCAAATCCTTGTTCAGATGTCACCCCAGACAGCCTTTCCCTGACTCCCTGCCGCTTCCTTGTATTCCCAGTGCTTCTGGCTCCTCCCCACCCCCCCACCCCAACCCAGTACGTGCTGCCATCGACACCAAATCTTTTACTTATTTATTTTGTTTACTCCCTGTAAACGCTCACCAAAAGGTCAACTTCACAGGGGCAGGGGGTTTGCCTATGCTGTGTAATCCCAGCACCTGGAACAGTGCCTGGAACATAGTAGGTGCTCAGTAAATATTTATTGAAGGAATGAATGACATGAAGCTTTGGAGTGGCTTGTGAGCTGGGTCGAAACCTCTTTCCAGAGCCCTCTAAGGATGAAATAGTCCCTTACCTGTTTGGAATGGATTCTCAGGTAGAACAAGCCTTCCAGCTTCCACATCCAACTGCTTATATTTTGTCTTGCAAAGGTCAGAACTGAGTCTGGTCTGTCTCTTTTTCCAGGACTCAGAACCTGGCACACTGTAGGCGCAATTAACATTTGAATTTGAGTGTCTGAGGTACAAGTTCCTTGGGGGGAGTTCGATCTAGCCCCCTAGTGTGCTGCTTTGGCTTTATTTTAATGTTGAATTACTGTGATTGCTAATATGTACAGTTGGGAAGAATTCACAGAAAAATCTGCATTTCTGACTTTTGAAAAATCGGAAGATCTGATTGCACGAGGGCCCACGTTTGTACGTGGTGGTGGTCAGCTGGGGCTGCCCCCTCCAGAACAGGCCTGCTGGCCCCGGATTGCCCCAGTCCCCGCTCCTCCTTATTGCAGCTTTAATTCGTAGGCCCGGTGTCCGTTGCCTTTTTTTCTTCGTGCTTTCTTACCTGGTCTGCTTCCCTCACTGATGGACCCCACCTGGCACCCATAGGCATTTGAGTCTGCATCTCCTGCTTTGAAGCCCAGCCTTTTGGTGAGGTGACTGGGGCCGCTCTGGCTCACTGGTTTGGTGCTGCTCTAGCTTGGTCATGTTGGCAGGAGGGGGATGGATAAACAAATTATCAATGCCTGGGGAATTTGAAGCAAGCATCTAGTTTGTGATGTTGACTCCAGATTTTCACTGTGGGATAAGGTCTAGATTTCATCAGATCTTAATGGTCAGTAAAACTCTAGCCCATAAAAACTTACCTGAACGTTTTGCCAAAAGAAATAAAGGGCTGATGAAATAGATTGAGATAATGACAAGGACTTGAACATCCTGAGGCGAGTGTTTCCCCCAAGCTGGCATGGTAACTGAGACAGCGTCTCTTCCGGTGGAGCTGTGGAACCCCTGCTTCCCTCTTGAAGGCCGAGCAGTGAGGAAGTCAGCGTCGGGGAGGGGTGGTAGGTGTGGAGCAGTTTCTCATCCTGGGCACTCTTGACCTTTTGGGCCAGATAACTCCGTGGTGGGTCTGCCCTGTGCGCTGTGGGCTGTTTGGCAGCATCCCTGGCCTCTATCCACTAAATGCCAGTAGCACCTCCCCGCTGTGTGACAACAAAAATGTCTTCAGACGTTGTCAGACGTCCCCTGGGTGGCCAAGTCCCACAGCTGTTGGTGGGGAGGAATCCGGAGAAGAAATCTGGGGCAAGACTTTTGCCTCACCCCTCCTGCGTTTCTTTAAGTTTTTAGGCTGTTGAACATCTCACGTAATTGGCTTATTGGGGTTGCTGTGGAGAAGCTTGATGAGATGTTAAGGAGGTTAAACTCCAATTAGCTAGAGAAGCGATTGCAGCCGTTTCCATGCTGTTTGCTGCTTTCCACCCAGGGCTTTTTCCCCGAATCCATTTGGGTTGGGAGTGGGGTTTCTGACGGCTCAGTGCCAGGGTGAAGTGCTGGTCCTTAGAGGTCAGCTTTGAAGCGCTGCTCCTTTATCTTAAACTGCCCCAGGATAGGTGGACAATTACAAAGTCGAGATTCTACTTAAGTTTCCCCTTGGTTTAATTGTGGGGTTTCATTTCCTGGAGGAGGTTGCCAAGTTCTGGAAAATGGGTTCTAGATGACCCGGGGAGGGTGGCATCCGGTACCCTCAGGGAATAATTCAGGTTTTATGAGAATTTTTCCTTCCCTCTCAGTGAGTTGTCTCTCTGAGAACCTCCCTTTACCTTCTATTGGCCTCTTGGGTAACTATTGATACTTGCTTGGGGATGCCTTCCTCTCTGGAGAGCAGTTATCAAGTGCCTGCGTTTCCCCAGCACGGACAACTTGAGAGTGGTTTTTACAACACTGGATTCGTTCTCCTGTTCTTCCCGCAACCTTTTCTCACTCGTTCATTTATTCAGTCTTTTATTATTAATTGAGCACCTACTGTGTGCTGACACTGTTCTAGACGCTGGGAATACAGCCATGAACAAGGCAGACGGGGCCCATGTTCTCATGGAGCTTACGTCGGAGATGACCAAAATGATTTTGGGTGGCGGCAAGTGCCGCAAAGATGTGAACAGGGGTGCAGGCTATGATAGGGGCATGTCCAGGGAAGGCTTTTTGGAGGAGGTGACATTTGACCTTTGACCTGAATGGCAAAGCTGGCCGTGCAAGGGCTGGGGGAAGGGAGTCTCAGATAGAGGGAACAGCAAATGCAAAAGACCCTGAGGTGCAGAGCCCGTCTCATGAAAATCTTGCCTGGAGCATTCTGCAAAAATCCATAAAGCACTAATAAAATGGCTTGTGGTAATAATAAGGGCTTGGAAATTCCAAGGAAGAAGCTCACTGCAGCTTGCCGAGGAGATGGAGCATTACTTGCTCCCCGATAGTCATGGGCTTTTGATCCATTTAGGTTTGAATGAGTCTTAGGTTTATATTTTTCAATGAGTTTCATCTGTTTCAGAACCTTAGCTGCGCCGTTCAGGGTCAGATCAAGTTGGGATTCCCCACTTGATTCCCCTCCAAAGCCTTTTCAGGACCCATTAAGATGATGAGGTGCTTTTCTTGCATGATTAAGATGACTTTCTATAGATTGCTAGAAAACTCTTCTTTTAAAACTAGATGTTGAGATCAGCTCAGTGCTTTGTGACCACCTAGAGGGGTGGGATAGGGGGAGGGTGGGAGGGAGATGCAAGAGGGAGGAGATAAGGGGATATATGTATACATATAGCTGATTCACTTTGTTATAAAGCAGAAACTAACACACCATTGTAAAGCAATTATACTGCAGTAAAGATGTTAAAAACAAAACAAGACTAGATGTTTAATTGGCCTGGAAGATCTTGCAGGGTAACTTTTTTGATTGTGCTATTACTTTCAAAAAATTATCTTTTTAAAAACGTTATAACTTAAAAAAAAAGTTATAAAAATCCCAGAATAAAACTATATTCTACAAGAATATAAAGGGAAAGTAAAAGTTTCAGTACTTCCTCTCCCTGTGCTCTGTTTGCAGAAGTCGCCATTCATGGTAGTTTCTTGGCTGTCCTTCTAGAAAATTTCGAGCGTATGCAAATATGTATGAAGGGTGAGTGGGTGGGGAGAGATTGAAAATGAGTATCTTTTTTTCCTCCCCAAATAGTTTCATATTCTAAATAATGTTCTGTATCTGGCTCCTTTCACTAAGAAACCAGTGTTGATTTTCTTTACATGTTACGTCCATGCAAATTGAAAGAAAAAGGGAATAATACTTTACAAGCCACATTTTCTTCTGTTAGGGACTGTGCTGTGTATTCACCCAGTCCTCCCTCGGTTGCTGTCAGGGTCCTTGGTTCCAGTTTTCAGTGTGATGAACGGTGCTGCCACGAGCACTCATCTTGGTACTGTATGCAAATAGATGTAAATGACAAAGCAGAGTAAATCCCTACCTCCCCAGAAATTGCTGGGCTGGGGGATATGTGCATTTTGAAATCTGACAGTTCTAATTGTCAGGTGGAGCTGTAGTTTATACTCCCACTAATGGACTCACCAACATTTATTAAGCACCTGCTATGTTTGTGGCATTTGAGAGCATTGATCAGGCTGGGAATTAACCAGGCTCATGTTGCTTCCCTGTGTATGAGAGGCTTTTGCCCAGCAGAGTTAAACCTTACGTTCCAGTGGATTTGGTCCAGAGAATGATTGGTTTTGTTCTAATTTTAAAAAGATATGTTTAAATTTTTAATGTTCTTTGACGTCTTTGTTGTTTAAAAAGTACTTTTACATCAACAATTTAACAACAGGTAAAAGTTTTACTCATAATCTAATGCTAATACATGCTAATACAACTAATACATGTGAATACAACTAATGCATGCTAATACAACTAATGCATGCTAATACAACTAATACATGCTAATACAAGCTAATACAACTTGGATTTAATTTTTACATGTACACTTTCTAGTTTAATTGTAGAGTTTTTTTGTTCCCAAAGTGATACTCCTTGTGAGAAAACAACAGAGATATTTAAATAAAGCGTTAACTCTCTCTCTAATCAATAACCAAGCTATACTTCCTGTCCTTTCACTGTAATCATGGAAATGTTTATAAACATAAATAATATGCTTAAAAATAAAATGGGTTATGTCATAATCATCACTTTTTATTTTTGCTTAACATATGATACATGGCAATACATAGAATCTCACTAGTAATTCCTTAGTGAATTGTATAATATAGATTTGCTATAATTAATTCAGCCATTTCCCAGCTAATAACATTGCTTGTGTTATTCCCCATTTTTTGTTTCTGTAAACAATGCTCCAGTGAACATTCTTGTACATGGGTTAAAATTATGTAAATTTTAATTTTTAAAGGGTATTGGCTGGTTATTTTCCAGAAAAGTTGTAGCAAGTCCATTCCTAGTGACAGGGACGGAGAATTCCCATTTCTCTGCATCCTTCCTGGCACTGGACATGGCCGAATTCTGTTAATTTGATGGACAAAAAAGATATCTTTTTTCACCCACGTTTCCCTTAGAAGTTAGAAGCTGAGCATCCTACAACATAATTCCCTGGTGATTTGCGTGTTCTTTTCTGTGCATGTCTTTCTTTCAGTGTCCTTTTTGTACATCTTTACTCTGGTTTGCTTTTTCTTGTTAATTTGCGGGGCCTCTCAGCATATTGGGAATCTTGCCCCTTTGTTTATCATGTGTGTTGCACATATTTTTCCATTGGCCATTGTTTGTTGGTGTGTTAACATCCGATTCTTGTCCAGATTTTTATGTGGTTTTGCAGGTTGCACTTGTAGAGTGTGTACTATTTTCTATCCCACATTTTCATTTATTCTTGTAAGAATTTTCCCATGTTCCTGCAGAGCTTTTGTAATTATACCTTTAAATGTCCAAGCAGTAGTTCCTAGTATTGGTAGACTGTAATTTATATAATTATTGCCTGTGGTTTGACATTTAGGTTGCTGTTTCCCCCCTTCTTTTTTTTTTTTCTTTCACAGAGAACATTGTAATGAATATCATATGGGTAGTGCCTGTTGACTTACTTTCTTAGAACATACTCTTAGGAGTGGAGTGAATATCTCAAATCATCGCAAAGGTTTTGTCCTATCTACAGCCTGGCTTGTGTTTAAAAAAGTGGTGCGGGCTTCCCTGGTGGCGCGGTGGTTGAGGGTCCGCCTGCCGATGCAGGGGATATGGGTTCGTGCCCCGGTCTGGGAGGATCCCGCGTGCCGCGGAGCGGTGGGCCCGTGGGCCATGGCCGCTGGGCCTGCGCGTCCGGAGCCTGTGCTCCGCGGCGGGAGAGGCCACAGCGGTGAGAGGCCCGCGTACTGCAAGAAAAAATAAAAATAAATAAAAAAGTGGTGGCTCAATTCTAGCAGGGTCTCTCTAAGGGTGCCCATCATTACTGTTGTTGTTTTCATGATTGTTAATAGCAGATGACAGGTGCATATTAATGGCAGTGCCTTCTGCAGTCCCTCTAATCAGCTTTGTAACGCTGGAGACCAGTGGCCCAGGGGAAAGCTGGAGCTGCAGGGTGCTGGGGAAGGTGACCTGGTAGTTATAATTTAGATTATCCAGGAGCCCTATGATAAGGCTTCTTCCTCAAAAACAGTTTCACTCACTCAGGGTCGAGGAGAAAAGACATGTGGTAGTTTAGTCTCTGAGGGCTGCAGTTGTAGTGTAATGGAGCTCTCCCTTCTTTTACTTTTGTCCACTGAGATCCTTGTGGTCTAGGTGGACCACTTCACACTTGGTGCTGGGGTCAGGGCTGGCCCACTTCCATCTCATTTGCATATTTGGTGGGGAGGGGTTGGAGAAATGGCCCACCCCCTCATCAGACCCTCTTTATTCCCAAAGAGGATATTAGTTGGGGGTGGGGGTGGGGCCAAGCATTGGCAGCTGAAGGCACGGGGATACTTGGCCTAGGAGAAGGTGTAGCTCCAAAGAAAGCCAGGGACATATATGGCTGGGGTCACGAGGCCAGGTTCAGGGGCCTGGGTGCGAAAATCGGTCCTGCCAGTTCCCAGTGTGTGACCTTGGGCCAGTCACTTCACTTCTGGGAGCCTCAGTGTCCTCATCTGTAAAGTGGGGATCATGATCATGCCGTGTATCTCACAGAGTTGGAAAGAAAAGAGGCAAGATATAGAGGATGCTTAGCTAAGCGTGGCAGGCACTCCCTGTGGTTCTGCAGGAGGCTGGACAGGAGGGGACAGTGATGGACATTTGGGGTCGGTGGAGTGGGGATTTCTGGTGCGGCAATTCTCTTCTGGTTTATCACCTCCTTGTAACCTCTGGGCCCACGCAGGGGTCCCCAGCATCTGAGGATTTGGGCTAATTCGCCCAGTTGTTATGGGGTGCCTGTAGGGTGCCCGGCTCTGGATGAGGCATGCCAGGGTGTTGGGTGTCAGCTCTGAAATTGGGCTGATGGGTGGGGAAATTCATTCTGCAGATTTTCTTTGTAGTTGAGGATTAAGAAGACTTGCTTAAGTACTTAAATCCATGGCACAGGAGTGAAGGTGGGCTATGACAGCTGAGACTGCTGACAGATGCATACTTGGGAAGTTCCAGGTTTTCGGTTACTGTAAAGATGGTCACGATTGAATTACTTAAAGGGATTTCTTTTCTCTTATGCTCTTCTTTGTCTGACATTATAAGAGGTCCAGTATAAAATGAAACAGTACAGGAACCAGTATAGTAGAATGTGAAAATCCTCCATGATTATGCTCTTCTAGAGATAACCTCTTATTGGCATTTTAATTTTCAGTCTCTTTTTTCCGCACATCCCAAATATAAGATATTTTTTTAAAAGCAGGAACGGGATTTTCTGAAAACATTCTTTATGTTTCAGTAACTGTGCATCTTGGATTTGACCCATTTTTAACTAACATATTTACTCGAAGGTGAAATGTCAACATGAGCCTAATTAAGTAATTTGCTAATAATTGTTTCCTCTCCAGGCAGTTGGATAGCCTTGTTTTTTTAACTTCTGTGTAAGGGAGATCCGGGAAAGATGTGAAGCAAGGTTGGGTGGGTGTCGGAGGGGCATGTTTTCCACCCTCTTAGATGCCCCTTGCAGGAGACAGAGCCTCCGAGGGTCAGTGCCCCAAGACTGTGAGCCGTGCTCAGAGGACAGAGCTCTCACCCCTTGGTCCCGTAGCCTGGGCCCATTCAGTCGACATTCTCTGGGTGCTCCTGGTTATCCTTGCACTGAACTTGATGCTGGGAATCAAAGGTGAGCAGAGCAGAGCTCCCTGCCATCTTTGAGTTCCAGTCTTGTCTGGGAATTGAACAAATGAGTGGAAAATCATAGCTGTGCAGTGCTACGAAAGGGAGCTCTGTGATGTAGTAGGGGGTTTGATCTGATCCAACGAAGGAAAGGAGAGACTTCCTGAGCCTATATGATGTTATAGGTTTGGCTGTATGTGGCATAGACCCTAAACACAGTGGCTTAATATAGAAGCTAAATTCTCTCTGGTGTACAAATCCCAGTTTGGTGTGGCAGCTCTGTCCCTGAGGGTGTCAGGGGCCCAGGCCCTTCCTGTCTTGTTGCTTTGCTGCCCCCAGGTGCTGCCCACATTGTTGACTCAAGAATGTGTACCCCTGGGACTTCCCTGATGGGCCAGTGGTTAAGAATCTGCCTTCCAATGCAGGGGATGTGGGTTTGATCCCCGGTCGGGGAACTAAGATCCCACGTGTCGCGGGGCAACTAAGCCGGTGCACCACAGCTACTGAGCCCGTGCACTCTGGAGCCCGCACGCCGCAGCTAAGACCCGACACAGCCAAAAATAAAATAAATAAATATTAAAAAAAAAAGAAAAAAAGAATGTGTACCCCCATGTCCACATTCCAGCCAGAGCGAAGGAGGCAGAAGGGTGCAACCCAGAAGTCACCCACATCACTCTGTTCACATCCCACTGGCCAGTACCTCGTCATGTGACCACATCTAGCTACAAGGGAGTCCGGGAAATGTAGTTTCTTTTCTGGACAGGCATGTGCCCAGCTGAAGATTAATTACTAGGGGTTCAGGAAGAGTGGGTATTGGAGTACAACTAGCAGTTTGCTACAAAGACAAAAGCAGAAGATAAGAGTGTTCTAGGCAGTGGAAAAAGCATGTACAAAAGCCCCAGCTTAACAAGGAAGGCCAGTGTGGAGCTTGGAGAGAAGGGGGGCTGGCGTGAGGAGACAGACATGGACCTCTAGACTTGGATCCTCCAGAAAGTCTTGGTTGCTTGATTTTCTGTCTTTAGCACCAAGGCAGGGGTATTTTACATACAATCCTTACAGGCAGCTTCCTTTCTAAGTGTTGCAAAGAACCAATGACTGAATCAATTCTAGTCTTATTTATTTATTGGCTGTGGTGCACGGGATCTTCGTTGCTGAGCTCTGGCTTCTCTCTAGTTGTGGCGCGCAGGCTCCAGAGTACATGGGCTCTGTAGCTGCTTCATGTGGGCTCAGTAGTTGTGGCACGTGGGCTTAGTTGCCCCACTGCATGTGGGATCTTAGTTCTCCGACCAGGGATCGAACCGGCGTCACCTGCATTGCAAGATGGATTCTTAACCACTGGACCACCTGCGAAGTCCCCAATTTTAATCTTTAGTCCTGTTTTACTGGGTGACTTCAGTAAGAATTTATTTTTGTAAATAAAATAACATGCATTGAGGATTATTCTATGTCAAGTAGTGCCTTCTTTGCAAATACTTGGTTTTAGGCTCATGGTAATGCTGGGTATGTGCTCTTATGATCCCTTATTTAGATGTGGAAACTGAGGGCACAGTTAAACTTGCCCCTGTTCACACAGCTGGCAAGGGTTGTAGACAGTGTTCAAAGCTTCCAGTTTGACCTCAGTGCCTGCCCTCTTCTCCACTATCTCACCCTCAGTCCCTTGTGTGTAGTCTTCATGATTTTGACATTTATATCTCACTTCATACCTATTAGGATTGCATTTGGCTCTAAGAAACAGAAAGCATAACTCCAGTGGCCTAGACCTAAAAGTATTTATTGTTTTACACATCAGGAGGTCTAGTACCTCTGGCGGTTGCTGGCATTGGATTAGCGACCCAGTGGTGTCAGGGCTGACACCATTTTCTCTGTCTTTCCCTCAAGGCCCCAGAATGGCTGCCATCACATGTAGGTTCAAGGTAGGAAGAGAGAAGGACCACACCAGCCTCATTTATCTTTTTTTATTCAGGAGAGTAAAAATCTTCCCTCAAAGCCCGTCTCCTGGTGCTATAGACTTCTGCTCATGTCTCCTTGGCTGGAGCTGGATCATATGACCACCTCTGGCTACTAGGGAGGCAGGGAAATTGAGCATTTGGTTTTACGCTTCTTTAGCGGGAGACAGCGAGCGAGAAGGGAGTTGGGAAAGGCTGTTGAGGAAGCTAACCAGTAGTGTCTGCCACCTACTTATTTAGTACTTTTCTTTAAATAAGTTGACTTTTTTTTTTTTTTTTTTTTTTTTGTGGTACACGGGCCTCTCACTGTTGTGGCCTCTCCCATTGCAGAGCACAGGCTCCGGACGCACAGGCTCAGTGGCCATGGCTCACGGGCCCAGCTGCTCCGCGGCATGTGGGATCTTCCCGGACCGGGGCACGAACCCGTGTCCCCTGCATCGGCAGGCGGATTCTCAACCACTGCGCCACCAGGGAAGCCCCACTTTTTTTTTTTAAACCTAAATAAATTCATCCCCAAAGGAAGTTTCACGTCACTTTTGAATTTCTATGAGGTTGCAGGTTGGTCATATTCTTGTATTAACCTAATAGCTGTTAAATATGTCACCACTAAATGAAAAAATAGGATATTCTGCAAACTGCCTAGATCAGTGGTTCTCTCCTCCAGGCAGTTTTGCCCCCAGGGGACATTTGTCAACATCTGGAAACATTTTTGGATGTCACAACTGGAAGGGGGGGTGCTCCTGGCATCCAGTGGGTAGAGGCCAGGGATGCTGCTAACATTGTACAATGCATAAGGGAAGCCCCCCCATAACAAAGAATTATCGGGGCCCAAATGTCAAGAGTGTGAAGATTGAGAAACCCTTGCCCAGACTCCGTCCACATGCTGCCATGTTTTGGGCAAGGCCATGATTTTCTAGTCACTTATCACTGTCTGTGTGATTCTGTTTTCTCCCGGGTGACGGTATATCGGTAACACTTTACATCAGTAGCCTGCTCGTACTTTTCAGGCCTCTTCCCACAGCTAATCAGATCTGCAGCAAACCTGAGAAGTATACATGTGGACGTGAATTCAGCATGTTAATGCTCCCCAAGTACCTTATAGAAATTGAGGAGAAGGGAGCTCATGGACCCAGAAGTGGTTGAAATAAAAACCTTTTTCCAAGGCAGATCCTATCTCAGTGCGTGTTTCAGAAAGAACACTGTGCTGGCAGAGAGGATTTCTCTCATGGGGCCAGGCAGAAACCATGGCCCTTGGGAAAGGGCTGTACGTCCTTTGTTGAGTAGGAGGTTTTATTGCCTCCTCTCTGCCTGGGTTTGGCAAAAACAACCTGGCCTGGGCAAGGGCCTGGGGAAGGAACTGTGGAGACAAGAACGCAGCTGGCAGGTGGAGATTATCAGATCAGGCTGCTGGCAGTTTTGCCCTAGGTGGCCTGGTCAGGTAGCTTGACAGTTACATTCATCCTCCTGCACCCCCATTAAAGTTACTTGAGTTGTTATGGAGCCGTGCTGAAGAGGTGGGGCAGGTTGGTGGTTGCCTCTCTCCTAGGGTTAGCTTGGCTAAGAAGTAAGGGCAGTTTTCATTTCTCCTTCTTGATTCTGGAAACTTAGGAAAAAGCCTCTTGCCATCCTTCATGGTGCAGTAAGATTAGAGAAGAGGCTGGGGTGTTGAGAGAGGCACACCACATCTCATCGAATCGAGGAGGCCGGCAGTTGTGACATGCCTCCCAATTTCAGGGATGCTAGGCTGTGAAAACGTGGCCAGCAGAGATTGTAGGATGCACTGATCTCGAGATGCAGACAGATGTAGCGTGATGAAACATGGGCCTTTGAATTGATGCAATAAGATAATAGTTTCTATTTTCTTTTCGGCCACGCAGCATGCGGGATCTTAGTTCCCCGACCAGGGATCGAACCCGTGCCCCCTGCGGTGAAAGCGCAGAGTCTTAACCACTGGACCGCCACGGAAGTCCCAAGATAATAGTTTCTGATCCCTCCCTCTTCTGTGTATTATTGCTGTAGGTCCAGTGCTAAGTACAAGTGAAACCACAGCCTCCCTGCCTCATAGAGGCCAGTTGGGAAGATGTTTAGAGGAAAATAGCAACACAGGGAGCCAGTGGAGCCTCCGCTCAGATCCTGGTTCTGCTGCTTGCCAGCAGTGTGACCTCAGTAAAGTGACTTTACCTCTCTCTGCCTGTGTTTTCTCATGTGTGCACAATGGTAGCGCCTGCCTCATAGAGCGCTAAAATTAAGTGAGTTAATATACAGTTATGGTGCCAGTCCTATCGCTGCGAAGTGCTGTTATTATTACTGTTGCTCTCCATGGTTGTTAATTACCGTCGTCTTCATCATCATCATCGTTACACAGCAGTCCCTGCTCTGGTCCAAAGTGAAATCTGAGGATCGGGGAGGAAGCAGAGATGGAAAAAGTACAGGACAGCGATGTAGGCCCCTCGATTGGCCCCCGAGTTAGCCACAGTTGACTTCTGGTCTTCCGGGTAACACGGTCTCCTTGGCCCAGGTCAAGGAGCGTTTTCATTCTGTGCCTCAGTTTCCGCATCCGTAAAATGGAGACTAGTGATAGGACCTGTCTCCTCATAAGTTTGTTTCAGGGATTAGACAGGTTGAGACAGTGCCTGGGGCTATTTAAGGACTTTCTATGAGGGTACCTAAACCTCTCCAGAAAAACAAGACCTCCCTTCCACCTTCAGCACCAAGCATTTCTGTGATGTGGGATCCTCCCCTAACCCTTAATCACAGCTCTTAGGTGGTTGCAGATGGTGTCACAGCTCTTGTTCTTGGTCTGCTTTCACATGCAGGTTAAAAACCCTCATCAGAGGGCGTGAGCCTGGGTGGCCAATACCTGCCCCTCTCTGTTGGTGGCCTCTCCAGGGCCGGAGGTGGCCCCGGCTTTGGTTCGTGACAGCTGGGTCATTTTCAGCAGGATCCCCTGCCGCTGTTTGCTCAGCTCTTGCGTGCCTGGGAGCTTCCTGGTTGTCACTGAGAATGGCCCAGCGTGTGAAAATTGTTCCTTTTCTTGCTGTTTGAGTTATTTCCTTTGGGCTTGTGCCCATAACTAGGATTGTTGGGTCACAGGCGGGGACAGAGTCTCTGGCTTTTCTTTGCACATTTCTGGTTGCTCTTCAGATAGATTTATTCACCCCTTCTTTCATTTGTTGAACAAGTCTTTAATGAGCACCTCCTGTACGCAGGTGATGAAGGACATGATCCTGCTTTGGGGAGATTACAGGTAGGAGGGAAAGAGAGACACTTAGAACTCAAACGGGAAGTAGTTGATAGTGCAGACGTGCAGGGCATTTGCAAAGCTCTGGGGACTGTGCTAAGCTCTTTATAAGTCCTAATGATTCCGTCCCACAGTAGTGGAGTAGAGACTGATGGGGAAACGGAGGCAGAGAGAGGTGACGTCACCCAGCTAGTAGATGGCAAAGCTGGTTTCAAACCCAGGCCACCTGGCTCGAGTCTGGTTGGTAACCCCTGTCCTGTGCTGCCCCATAAACATAGGGGCACTGAAGGAAATGCACGGGGTTTGGTCCTAGTGAAGAACCCGGGAGGGGGGAGCTTTAGACGGGTAGGCCTCTCTCCTCCAGCATCGCTGGAAGGATGTGAAGGAGCTGGCCTGGCCAAGGGCATTCCAGGGCCAGAACAGCGGGTGGGAGCCCCCGAGGTGGGGGAAAAAACCTGGGTGAAATTGAAGGACAGTGGGGAGGCCATCACAGCTAGAGCATCAGAGGTCAGAGGGAGAGTATCATGGGCCAAAGTAGGGGTACGACCTTGCCTTACAGGACCCGGTAAGACTGATGATCATAACTAACAGTCACGGTGCTCGTTAGTCCCAGGCTCTGGACAAAACGCTTTCCATTTAATCCTCAAAAACAGCCCTATGAGGTTAATAGACTGTTATCATCCCCATTTTACAGATGGGGAAACTGAGGCCCAGGGTGGTTATGTGACTTGCCCAAGGTCATACAGCTCATATGTAGCAGAGCTGGGATGGGACCCCAGCTGTTTGGCCCAGAGTCTAGGCTCTCAAGGGTGGCACCATCTCCACCGTGATGGGAGTGTCCCTGGTTGTCACAATAGTGGCCTGTTTGACAGTAGCCATTGTGGGTGCTTCCAGGTCGGTGGCCATGGTAGGAGGACTCGGGTGAGCCAGAGTGGAGTCTTTTCTGACAGACTTTGTCAAATGACTTTGACTAAGCCTGGAGCAAGACGAACGAAAGAAAGTCTCCTTGGGGAGGCTTCAGCATTCCGGCACATGGCTTTATGAGCTGTTATCCTCACTCAAACAATGATAACGACAACAACAACAATAATAGTGGCAGTAATAATATGGTAGAAGCAAGCAGCAGCAGGTTCAACCCCCAGTGGCCTCTCCCTCCCCTAACACTGGGTTTTTTTGTTTGTTTATTTATTTATTTTTTGGCCATGCTGCACAGCATGTGGGATCTTAGTTCCCCAACCAGGGATTGAACCCGTACCCCCTGCAGTGGAAGTGCGGAGTCTTAACCACTGGACCGCCAGGGGCGTCCTGTAACGTTGAGTGTGTATAGTCCAATGAGAGATGAGTGGCTCAAAGTCAGAGAGGTGGAGTGACTCCCCCGAGGCCACACAGCCAGGAAGTGGTGGTGATAGCATTCAAGGCCTTCAGCTCCAAAGCTTGTGCTTTTGGCCATCGAGTCGGTGTCCTCTTCAACAGTGCCCGTGATGCTTCTTGGCACGGATGCGGAGCACAGAGTTCAGATTTCAGTTGGGAGTAGAGACCTTGGGACGTGGAGATGGGCGAGCCGGGACACTCTGCGTTGGAAGGCTCTGGGGCGGGGGACCGTGACAGGGTGTCTCCAAGGGATTGTTTTGAGGATGAGGTGGCTTTCCCAGTTTCCTGTTCTTGGCCTTATTCAAGAGAAGGGAATGAAAAGAGTAAGCCAGGAATTTTCTCTCTCGGTTTCACAATTCCTTGGAGTTTTTGCAGCATATAGGTGATGCAGCACTTTCTTGGTGGGAACCCTAAGTGAACCTCCCCTTTGCTTTACTTAACTTGTTCAGGCCCTGGCCTGTCCTCCCAGTCCCCTCCTGGCACTTTGTTCCACTTCTTTGTTCCACTCACACGCCCTAAGCTTGTCCAGCAACTGCCTTCCATCCTGCCATGCCCCCCTCTTAGAACACCGTTCCCTCCTGTCTCCATATTGGCAAATCTGGGCCCCCTCCCCTTAGATTTTACCTACTTCAAGAAGACTCCTGAGTTCTCAAGTGGAAATATCAACAATGACAATAACTTCCACTAATAGAGTGGTCACCGGGTACCCGTCTGTTGTCACATGTGTATTTTCTCAGGGAGGCAGGACCTGTAGCAGTGAACCAGCCTGCCTGCGTTGAAGTCTGCTTTGGCCACAAGGCTGTGCCACCTTGGGCAAGTTCCTTTACCTCTCTTTGCCTTGGTTGGTTCCTCTGCAAAATGGGAACAGTAGTACCCACTTCAAAGGCTTGGGGGCGAAGATGAAATAATGTGATATGTGGATTCAGTCTTCATGATGACTCTGAAAAGCAGGTATTATTGTCCTTGCCGTGTGGATGAGGAAGCTGAGTTTTCTTCCCATTCGCTTTGTGAATTAATCCTTCTCTCTTTTCTGGAAGTGTCTTGCCATTTATGTGTATGTCTTCGATGGCACTTAGTGCTTTCAAAATCCTTTAGCCATTTATGTACCCGTCCTACCTTCTGGACAAAGTTCTAAGCTCCTTGAGGACAGGGTAGGATGTGGATGTTTCTGGTTCACCCCTGTTACAAAGTGGGGCTTAGGAAATGTGTTAAATGAATGGATGGCAGGTGGGTGGGTCTTGAGAGTCACTAGGTATTGGCAGGAGTGGGGCCAGGTGGAAAAGCTGTTAAGACAGTAGATGAGAACTGGGGCGGTTTAGCCTCTAGGGGACATTGACAAGATCTAGAGACATTTTTATTGTCATCTCTGGGGGCGGGGCAGAGGATGCTACTGGCTTCTAGTGGGTAGAGGCCAGGGATGCTGCCAGACATCCCACAGTGCACAGGGCAGCCCCACAGCAGAGAATTACATAGCCCCAAATGTCACTAGTGTGAAGGTGAGAAACCTTAGGTTAGGGGAACAGGTAAAATCTAGTTATAAGCAAGATAACAATGGGAAAAGACATTGCATTAATTCTTTTTTTTAAACAAGTGCAAACAAGTCCCGTCTAGATGTATCCTCTTCCTGAGGTGATAAAGTGGGGGTCTTTGTATATTTACTAATTTTTTTGAAGTGTTAGGTTCTAAGGACAGCATATATAAGGTGAAAACTTCACGGAATTAAAATGGCGCTGGGTCTTATTCATCTTTTTAATTAATTTATTTATTATTTTTGGCTGTGTTGGGTCTTCGTTTCTGTGCGAGGGCTTTCTCTAGTTGCGGCGAGCGGGCGCCACTCTTCATCGCGGTGCGCGGGCCTCTCACCGACGCGGCCTCTCTTGTTGCGGAGCACAGGCTCCAGACGCGCAGGCTCAGTAGTTGTGGCTCACGGGCTTAGTTGCTCCGCGGCATGTGGGATCTTCCCAGACCAGGGCTCGAACCCGTGTCCCCTGCATTAGCAGGCAGATTCTCAACGACTGCGCCACCAGGGAAGCCCCCTCATCTTTTAAAAATAGCTTTATTGAGTTGTAATTCACATGCCACGTAATTTGCCCATTCAAAATGTACAATTGGGCAGCTTCTAGTATAGTCACAGAGCTGTACATCCATCACCACGACGTCTTGAGGGGGAGAGCGGGATGCAGAAGAAATAATGTATAAAATTAGCAGCATCGGAAATTGCTGGCATTCAGTGATTCTTGATCTATATCCAGGGTTGGCAAACTTTTTCTGTAAGGGACCAAGTTGTAAATATTTTAGGCTTTGCAGGCCAAGAGGCAAAATTGAGCCACGCCATTGGCAGAAGGCCAATTGTCATTTTTTACATTTTAAATTAAAAAAAAATGTGGAATCCATTCCTAGTTTGGGGGCTGTACAGAAAGAAGCAGGCAGTGGGGCGGATTTGGCACATGTGTTGTAGTTTGCCAACCCTTGTCCTGCACAAATGGAAATTCATATGGTTCATCTTAGTCATATATTATACATAATATATACTATATTGCCTATTCCATAGCAAATGTAATATAAAGTATTAAATAAGATAATATATGACATCGACAAATAAATAATATCTGAAAGAAATATGTAGTGACAGAGTGTGGTGAGTGCCCAAAGGAAACATACAGAGTTCCATGAGGTGGTTAAATGAGGGATTTGTTTGAGCAGGGCTTGGGGGTTGGGCAGGACTCCCTGAGGAAGGGATGTTTCGGCTGAGAATGGAAGGATACCTCTGAGTTGAAGTCAGGGCAGAGAAGGAACTGGCCGTGTAAAACCCTGAGGCATAGGGTGGTCCGAGAACAGCAAGCCAGGGCTAGACCCAGAGGCTGCAGTGAGGAGTTTTAGGCAGAGTGTGATGGGGTCGGGGTTGCAGGTTGAAGCTCTCCCCTTGGCTACTGTGTGGAGGATGGACTGGAGGAGGATCGGGCCACCTGTTAGGAGACTGGGATGGAATAAACATTTATCAGGTGTGGGATGAATCGAAGCAATCACGTACCTTCTAGTGGTGCGTCACTTTTTTGTTATATTATTTCAAGTTAGGATTTCTTATTTATCAAAAGGTCGTGGCTAGGGAATTCCCTGGCGGTGCAGTGGTTAGGACTCCACACTCTCACTGCAGGGGCCTGGGTTTGAGGCCTGGTGGGAGAACGAAGATCCCGCAAGCCACGCTGCAGGGCCAAAAAAACCCCCTAAAATCGTGGCTATGTCTTATTCCAGCAAACCCATACGCTCTCATTTCCTTGATGATCTCTCTACCTTTCAGTGGCTAGCTGAGAACTGCCCGATAGAAATATAGCACAGGCCACATATAGAATGTTAATTGTCTGGTAGCCACATTAAAAAAAAAAACAGGTGAAATGATTGTAATAATATATTTTATGTAACCCAGTGTATGCAAAATATTATCATTTCAACATGTAATTAATGAGATATTTTGTATTCTTTTTTTTCCATCCTAAGTCTTTTAAATCCGGTGTGTGTGTGTGTGTTTAGCACATCTCAGTTTGGACTAGCCTCATCTTAAGGGCCCAGTAGCCCCAGGAAGCTGGGAGTTACTGTATTGGACATTGAAGGTGTAGGTGTTTTCTCTTATTTTGTTAAAAATTAAACATTATATAATAATATTATAATATTTATAGAGCTATATATACCTCCAGGAATTACATACTACTTTATTTACTGATTTCCCCCCCAGGTTTATTGAGATATTATTGACGCACAACATATGTAAGTTTAGGCTGTAAAGCATTTGATACACATGTATGTTGTGAAATGATTACGGTTAGTTACCACTTCCATCCCCTCACATTAATTACTTTCTTTGTTTTCATTTTGTGGTGATAATTGTTAAGAGCTACTCTCTTAACCATTTTCAAGCATACAAAACAGTATCTCATCTTAAAACTGGAAGTTTGTACCCTTTGACCAGCATCTCCCCGCTTCCCCCACCCCCAGCCCCTGGCAGCCACCATTCTCTCTAGTTGAGTTCAGCTTTTTTGGATCCCACATGTGAGTGAGAACATAACACTATTTTGTCTCTCTCTGTCTGACATTTCACTCAGCATGATGCCCTCAGGGTTTATCTCTGTTGTCACAAACGCAGGATTTCCTTCATTTATGGTTGAATAATATTTCACTGTATATATGTATGTGTGTGTGTGTATCACATTTTCTTTACCCTTTCGTCCATTGATGGGCACTTAGCTTGTGTCCACGTCTTGGCTGTTGTGAATAATGCTGCAGTGAACATGGGGTACGGATATCTCTTGGTGAGTGATTGCATTTCCTTCGGGTGTATTTCGTCCTGTTTTAAGGACTACATTCCCACAGGAATCCCTGGGTCACCGTTTATCTTTAGTTTGGTAACTCTCATTGTGTATCTCCAGGTTATCACACTTAACCTGGGCCACCTTGTTTTCCGCCCTCGTGGCTTACGAGCGATTAAGTGAAGCCCTGTTGGTCTTCTGGTCAGGCTGTGGTGTTTTCTTTAGCTTAAGGAGTAATTTCTAAGGGAATTCATTGTGTCATTGTTTGGAATAGCAAAAGCTTGGCAGCCACCCAAGTGGCGGGCAGTAGGGACTGTGCAGAGGGGATGGGCTTATGGGGAAGAGGGAGACTGAGTACCTTTTTACTGTTTGCCCTTGTATTTTACACACATATGTACATAACATATACGTAGTTAAATTTGACTCATGCGTTGCCTGTTAAAGTGAAATTTAAAGATGGATTAATATTTTCCATCATTCCCCGCTCCCCAAATCATACAAAAGTGTTTCCTAAGCAGCTCCCCTGTAGGGGGAGGCAAGGATGAGCCCGTCCTTCAGGAAGGTGTCAGAAGTGCCCTCTGGGCCAGCAGAACCCAGGGCGTCAGGGAGCACGTGCTGTGGAGGCCGAGTTTGATTCAGAGCAGGACCAGGTCAGGATGAGGTGGGGACCAGGGCCTGCCCGAGCGCATGGAGGCCTGCAGGAGCGTCTGCTCGCTGGGGCCACCGCTGGTCCTTGTGCCCTGCCGGCTCTGTGCTGTATGAGTTTCCCATGGCTGCTGTAACAAATCACTGTAAACTTCTGGCTTAAAGCAACACAGATTTATTCTCTTCTAGTTCTGGAGGTCAGAAGGCCAGGGTGCGGTGCTGTGTTCCTTCTGGAGGCTCTTGGGGAGAATCCATTTCCTTGCCTTTTCTAGCTTCTAGAGGCCACCCACGTTCCTTGAGTCGTGGCACGACCTCACTTTGACCCCTCTGCTTTGGTCATCACATCTCCTTGTCTGACAGCACCCCCCCCACCCCTTTTCCCTTGTAATTCCCTTGTGAGTCCGTGGGGCCCACCTGGATAATCAGGATCGTCTCCCATCTCAAGATCCTCAACTTAATTACATCTGCAAAGTCCCTTTTTGTCATGTAAGGCAAAACACCCACTCATTCTGGGGATTGGGATGTGGACACTTTGGGGGGCTCTGGCCAGCACAGTTCCTGGCACATTGTAGAGGCTCAGAACATCTTTTTTGGGTGGAAGAATCATTTGGTGAGGCTGGAAATGTGGAAGGGACATAACAAGAGGTGGATCTGGCAGTGACATTTGTTGACCGCCTGCTGTGGACTCTGGCTCGTGGTTAATTGAGTGCATGCTTGCATCATCTCATTAGTATTTCCACTTTACATGTGTGGAAACTGAGGCTTAGTGGCTTGCCCAGTGTCACATGGTGAGGAGCCGAAACTCCATCTGCCTGATGAGGGGTGTGTTTGGGGAATAGGGCCTCTAACCTTGATAAGGGCAGGGACTCTCTTAAAATGGGGTTTCTCAGCCTCAGCATTGACATCTGGGGCCGAGTCATCCTCCGATGGGCAGCTGTCCTGTGCATTGCGGACGTTTAGCAGCGGCCTTGGCCCCTACCTGCAAAATGCTCACGGCATACCCCGCAGCCCCACTCCAGGAGTGACACCAAAAATGTCTCCAGACCTTGTCACATGTCCCCTGGGGGAAAACTTGCCTCTGGTTGAGAACCACTCTCTGAAAACATGAAGCAGATGATGACACATCAGATCCAGTCTCCACGCCATTCAGAGTGAAAGTCAGAATCCCGACAACGGCCTGTGTGTCCTGCAGTCTGCCCTTCCCCAGCTCCCACCTTCCTCCCTGACTGCATCTCCCAGTTTTCTTGAATCATATTGGCCTCTCTGTTATCGCTCCCAAATGCCAGACGTGTTCCTATGTCAGGGCCTTTGCACTGGCTGTTTCCTCTGCTTGGAGCGCTCTTCTCCCAGACTCTTTTCCCAAATGGCCAGTTGGCTTACTTACTTGCTTCTTTCAAGCCTTTACACACATACGCCTTCTCAGCAAGGCCTTCCCCCTTCTCTGAGTCCTTTTGTTGTGGGGTTTTTTTTTTTTTTTTTTTTGGCTGCACTGCTCGCTCAACTTGCAGGATCTTAGTTCCCAGACCAGAGATCGAACCTGTGCCCTCTGCAGCAGGAGCACAGAGTCCTAACCACCGGACCACCAGGGAATTCCCTCTCTGAGTCCTTTTATTATTTTTTAAAATAAATTCTGTTTAATTTTATTATCTCATCCTTTTATTTATTTATTTATTTTTATTTTTATTTTTTTCCGTACGCGGGCCTCTCACCGTTGTGGCCTCTCCCGTTGCGGAGCACAGGCTCCGGACGCGCAGGCTCAGCGGCCGTGGGTCACGGGCCCAGCCGCTCCGCGGCATGTGGGATCCTCCCGAACCGGGGCACGAACCCGCGTCCCCCGCATCGGCAGGCGGACTCTCAACCACTGCGCCACCAGGGAAGCCCCATCCTTTTATTTTTTAAAAATATTTATTTATTTGGTTGTGCTGGGTCATAGTTGCAGCATGTGGGCTCCTTAGTTGTGGCATGCCAACTCTTAGTTGCGGCATGCATGTGGGATCTAGTTCCCTGACCAGGGATTGAACCCGGGCCCCCTGCCTTGGGAGCGTGGGGTCTTAACCACTGGACCACCAGCGAAGTCCCCCCTCTCTGAGTCCTTTTAATCATCACTCACGCACACTGTATTTTATATAATACATAGTTTGCATGGATATATATTTCTTCTAGTTGACTCTCTGTCTCCTCTCATCAGACTAGACTGTCAGATCCGGGAGGGCAGCCCTTTGTCCTGCTGTTCACTGCTGGGTCCTCAGCACCTACAAGAGTGCTCAGTGGATGGATAGATGCTATCCCTCCTGTTTACTGCTGTGTCCCCAGACATGTTCCTGTGCCTGGCACATGCCTGACCCCTGACAGGTCCCTGGAACGTGACCAAATGGAGGATTTGGTAAAGCTCCAGAGTCTGATAAGAGGAGAGGAGTCGGCAAAGGGGTCAGGTCTGGATGGAGAGTGCAAAGGCAAGTGTGTAATTTGCGCATGTGCTCACTGGGCGGGCTGGGGTCAAGGCAGGTCGGAGCAGACTGCCTGCTGCTGACATTCAAAACACCTATGATGGGCAGCCGTGGCTGTTTTCTTCTTGGCGCTCTAAGTCCTGTTCAGGCAGAGTCTTACTTTTGCATGTCACTCCCGTCCCTGTCTCGCCAAAGTATCCAAATCTGCAACTTGGGCAGGAGGGTTCGGTGAGGATTTGGGGCTCTTTCCTGGGCATGGCCAGGGCCTTCCCGGGCGCTGGGGGTAAGACCTGGATGCTGCCCCGCCCCTCCCCCCAGGTTTCTGGGCTTTATTCTTAGCTCTGGTGAGTCAGAGGGGGAAGGAGGGCCACGGCTTTGCCCGCAGCGTGATGCTGGCACCACTGCCTTCTCCACCACTGTGTCGGGGCTGTGGCCTCAGGCCTCTCCCAGATCTCTTCCAGGACTGTGTGGGGCAGTGGAGGCCCCCTGCCGCCTCTGTAAACAGGATTACTGTCCAGAAGCCCAGCAGGTCCCCTGACCTAACTTGGGCTTCCCAGCATTCTTTTTCTCGGCTTCCCTTTGCTCCAGAGCTGCCCCTTTGCCGGGGATCTCGCACCCGGGATGGTTCTGCATATGGACTTTATAGACGGCCTGTTGCCTCCACGTCCGCCCCTGCCCCTCCACGGTGGGCCCAGTCGTTGGCTGTGTCCTGTAGATCTCCTTCTTTCCTTTGCTGGGGGTGTTGGCCCCGGCTCTGGAACCAGCCTCTCTGGGTTTGAATCCAGGCTCTGCCAGGTGCTGTCCGGGTACCTTACGACAAGTCTTCTCACCTCCAGTTGCCTGTGTGTCCCTCCCTGTAAAGTGGAAATAAGACAGAACCTACCTCATAGGGTGGTGATGATGATGAAATGGAACGATGCACACTGAACCCAGAACACGGAGCCTGTCGTTACAGTCAGGGCTCGGTAAGAGCTGCTGTCTTATTGCTGTTATTGCTGTTGTTAGTCTGAGTTTCAGCCCCCCTGGGTTTGCACCTTCTACCCTCCCAATCCCAGCCCCTGCCGCCGATGAGGCCGCCCCAGGCAAGCTGAGCACTCACCCCCGCCGTCCGAATATTGGTGCCGTTATTAATCCTGTTTTGCAGATGAGCGGTCAGGGTGGGAGAGAGGAGCTAATTTTCTGAAGGTCAAGAGCCAAGTGAGCAGCAGCGACTAGATTCAAACCCAGGCCCACCGGTTCCAGGGTCCCCACTCTTTTGTGGCTATTGCTTGTTGTTTGTATTCCTTTTATTCCCTTTCTCCTTTCTCTCCCTCCCTCTCTTACTTCTCCGTTTCTGAAAAGGTGGACGGGCACCTGGGTCCCTTCCCCCTGCCTTGTACGTTTCCTCCCATCTCTGGCTGCTCCTGCTCCTCTCAGCTCCTCACCCTGATACTCTCTGTCCCATTGCTCTTCCCCTTCATAGCAAGTGTTGTCCTTTGTAATTATGTTTTGGTTTGTGACCTTATGTCTTTAATGGACTGTGAGTCTTAAGAGGGCAGGGTCTGCGCCTGGTTTATTCCCATATCCCCATGATTAGCCCAGAGCTTGGCATGGAGTAGGCACTCAATACATATTCATTGCATGATGGAATGAATGAATGAATGAATGAATGAAAGCTTGCACTTGTGTTTGTTGATTAGTCTCTTGGCCAGGAACTGAAACTGGAACCTTTTGGGTCATCTCATTTAACCCTCCTGATCACTCTACAATAGGTGGGTCCTGGAATTAGTCTCATTTCACAGATGAAGAAACCGAGGCCTGGCGAGGCCACTGCACTAGGGTAGTGGGGGCAGTTTTGCCCCCCAGGGGCACATTTAGCAGTCTCTGGAGACATTTTAACTGTCACAACTGGCTGTGTATGTCACTTGCAGGTTATGTGACCTCAGTTTCTTGCTCTGTAAGAAAACTGTAAAATGGGTTTAAGTATAGTACCTGCCTCCTAGGGTGGTTTGTGAGGATTAAACCTGATGTGTGCTATTGGCATCTAGTGGGTGGAGGTCAGGGATGCTGTAGAAGATTCTGTGTCTGAGTCAGCACACTGCTTCTCCATTCTGTGCCCATGAGCTTGGAATCCCCAAGGCCTGAGGACAGCATTGCCTTGCAAGCTGCCTCTGGTGGGACGGTGGGGCCCCTGGCCTCGCAAAACGCTTAGCGCTGCAAGCACCTGGCTGACGGGTGGTGGAGCCGGGAATTAAGAACTCAAGTGTCAGACAGACTCTCTGTGGGTTCATATGCCCGTGTTGCCTGACTCTTCCTGGCTCTGTGAGCCTGAACCAGTTCTGTAAACTCCCTGGGCCTCAGAGTCCTCACCTGAAAAGGGGGAGTTTTCACATTCCCGACTTTGTAGGGCTGTTGTGAGGTTTAAATGGACTCACTCTTAGAAAACACTTAGCATGGGGCCTGGTGTGGCCACTGTGCTTTTATGATAGGCACCCAATAAATATGTGCTCTCTCTTTATTCCTAGCTCAGCATTTAGAAATTTCTACTCTTAAACTCCTGCTGCTGCTATTTATTTATTTAAAGTGTGAACTAGTTTTGTTTTTGTTATTTTTTAGAGGTAATACATGTGGAGTAAAAAAATTCAGACAGTACGAAAGATAATAAAACAAAAACTAGTAGTCGCCTTCCTCTCACCAGCTTCAGCCCTACCCCCTGGAGATAATCACTCTTCATGTTAACAAAAATGTTAGCTTTTGTTGTTCTTGTCCCCTGCTAAGAAAATCTTCCTGCCTAGGCAAACGTCTATATACTCTTTTATACTAATTTTAAGTGGGAACAGTAGTACCTGCATATGATAAAAAATTGCAAACAATACATTTGCTACGTATATAGAGGCATCTGCACTGGGATTCAAATTCTTGGCCGTCCATACTGCTTGCAGGCCGTGTGACTTGGCCTCAATTTCTGTATCTGTAAAATGGGTTTAGTTATAGCCCTGCCTCCTAGAGTTGTTTATGATGTAAAGCCCTTAGATCAGTCCTGGCACAGGATACTAAGAACCTTACTGACTCTTTCGCTTTCCATAGATAGTAGAAGGTAGCACACGTTTCTTCATTTGCTTCACGTCTTCGCTCAGAGGACATCTTGACTCCGAGGCCTTTCCTGTCCACCTGATATAAAAGTAGCACCCAGTGCCCACCATGATCCTCTGTTCCCTTGATTCTTCATCAGGTCATTTGTTGCCTAGACATACATAGAGTTGTTTGTTTATTTGTTTAGTATCTACCTCTTGTGATAGAATGAAACTGAGAATGGAAACCTTATTTACCTCCGAATGGTATTGGCACATAGGAATCTCATGACTAGTAGTTGTCCATTGAACTTCCCTGGTGACTCAGTGGTTAAGAATCCACCTGCCAATGCAGGGGACATGGTTCGAGCCCTGGTCCAGGAAAATCCCACATGCCACGGAGCAACTAAGCACGTGTGCCACAACTACTGAGCCTGAGCTCTAGAGCCCATGAGCCACAACTGCTGAGCCCGTGTGCCACAACTGTCTGGGAAGATCCCACATGCCGCAGAGCAACTAAGCCTGCAAGCCACAACTACTGGGCCCACGTGCCACAACTACTGAAGCCTATGTACCTAGAGCCCATGAGCCACAACTGCTGAGCCCGTGTGCCACAACTACTGAAGCCCGTGCGCCTAGAGCCTGTGCTCCGCAACAAGAGAAGCCACCGCAGTGAGAAGCCTGTGCACCGCGACGAAGAGTAGCCCCTGCTCGCTGCAACTAGAGAAAGCCCGTGTGCAGCAACGAAGACCCAACGCAGCCAAAAATAAACAAACAAACAAATAAATAGATTTAAAAAAATTGTCCACTGAGCCTTAGAAACCTGATGGTTATAAGTTATTGAGACAATTGAATGGGAAAAGGGATGTACAGGCCCTGGGGGAACAGCCTGGTACCAGTAGGTCCTCATTACTCAATAGTGTCAGAGCAACTCTGCTCACGGATGCTGGTGATGCTGAGCAGCAGTTCAAGTTCATAATCGCATCCCCCGCCCATCCTCCTCTCTGCAGCTTCCCTCCTGTCCTGAGGTTGGCCAGCTGGGTCCAGGCAGGACCGTTTCCATTGTCTCCACAGGCCCTGGCCAAGTGAAGCTGTGTCGGCAGGCCGGGGCTGTAGGGACAGCCCTGCAGAGACCTTAGGCTCTGGCCTAAGGGACACCTGGTACCTGGGCGCTCCTCTCCAGAAGGATTGCAGCCCTGCAAGCACCTTGATTTTAGCCCAGTCAGCCCCATTTCAGATTTCCGACCTCTGAAACTATATGATGAGAAAAAGTCTGTGTCATTTTAAACCACGAAATCTATGGTAATTTGTAGCAGCAACTGTAGGAAACTAATACAGGTAATTGGTTCTGAATTTGGTGGTGTTTTGGGGATTCACATCTTCCTCTCGGCCCAGATACCCTGTGGGTGAAGGCATGTGCTCCAGAAAGCTCTGTTAAAATTCTTATATTGCCCATCACTAGGAGTTGGCGTCAGGGGTGGGGTGGCTCAGTAGTCAGGCTTCCTAGGTTTGAGCCCCAGCCTCATCCCGTACAGGCTGTGTGATCTTAGGCAAATTATTTGACTTCTCTGTGTCTCAATTTCCTCATCTACCAAATGGGGATCAAAACAGAACCTCCTTTCTGGGTGATCATGAAGATTGAGTTAATTCACATAAAGTGCATGGAAGCAATACCTGGCATACAGTTAGTGCTCAGTTAAAGCTAGGTGGTGTTATTATCAATAACAATATAAGATTGTCTTATTAAGAGTATAATGTTATAAACTTCATTTATTTTTATTACTGATGTAAGAATTAAGATTAGTGACAATAGTCCTTTATTGAGTGTTAAGATATGACACTGAGCTGTATGTATGTAACTTTATTTAAACTGTAGAATAGTCTTAGGAGATAGGTATTCTTAGCCATTAGTCATAGGTAAGGCTCAAAGAGGTTAAATGACTTGTCTAAGGTCACACAGCAAACAGAGAAGGAAATTGGACCTGTAAGAAAAGGGACAAGGGGACAGATAGTCTTCTGGGGAGGGGAGGAGGGGTGATGGGGAAAGAGAATAGGAAGAGAAGTGGGTTCCAAAAAGTCAACTGAGGCGGTTATAAATAATAGTAATAATCAACATTTATTAGGGCTTTTAGGATCTCCTGTGGAGGAGAAGGTAGTAGCTCCATTTTGCCAGTGGGCTTTTTGAGCCTCAGAGAAGAACAGTGACCTATCCAGCAGTATGCTACTAGTAATGTCGTATCCCTAAATTCACTCGTGTCAAGTTCTGAATCATGTTGTTGTATAAAAGTTGACGTAGTGGATCAGAACGTGTATTACTAGGGTGCTTTGTATTGTAAGTGAGAGCAAATTTATTTCAAACTTGTGTAAAAGTGAATTTATTGGAAAAGTCCAGTGGGAGGGTGGGCTGCAGGTGAAGCTTGATCCAGCAGCCCACAAAACACCAAGCATCAGTTTCTTTCGTCTCTGCCTTTCATGATGTCAGCTTCATTCTCACACTTGCCCTGGTGGTGCCACCCCTTCCTCTCCACTCCCAGCTCTTGGTGCTTCCCTTATAAATGGCTGAGACACCTGTCAACCCCACATCCTCACTCTGTGTCACTGGGGACAAGAGAGTATGTGTCCTTGTAGAGATTGGATTGACTGGGATCAAGTGCCCATTCTGGAGCTAATCACTAGCACGTGGGTAAAGGACTCTGCTGATTGGCTGACACTAAAGAGGACCTACCCCTGGAGCTTTGCCCCAAGCATGTGGCTGACAAGAGGATTTGCTTACGAACAAGAGCAGCTGTTGCCAGAGAAAGGAAAATGTGTGTGGGGCTTGGACAACATTAACCCACGGCAGCATGGCCTTTGGGAAGATGCCTTATCTCCTGGCGCCTCGATTTCCTCATCCGTGAAATGGGGATAACAGCAGTGCCTCTTCTGAGGGCTGAGTGATGTGCCTGGCCCATCTGTGCTCAGAATGTGCTGGTTGTCATTATTCCTCTGAGAGAGAAGGGTGCGACATGACACCACACACTAGAAATTGTATGAACTGCCAAAGCTTGTGGGCCAAGCAGACTTGGACTTGTTCCCCAGATCCTCGAATGTCAGGGACATAAATGGATGACGAAGGTGTCCTGAGAAGAAAAGCCTCAGTTGGGGGGATCAGAGGATGCCCTTTCTCTAAGATTTCCATGGGCCGGGTTCCCGGAAGTGCAGAGCCTGGGCCAGCGCTGGTGACTGTTTTCCAGACTCCTGGAGCTGAATTTTGTTTCCCAGTAGTTGGACTGATGGACGCTCCATTAGCAGAAGCAGGGAACGGTGGTCCGACCAGCTTGATTTCCGAAGCTCCCAGCATTTGGAGGTAGAGCCCCTAAGGAGGAAGACTGGGGTTAGCTGTCGTCTCTGGGGTCGGGGCAGTCTCAGTGAGTCGTTCTTCCTTAAGAGCGGCTTTCAGCATTCCCTCTTTCCCCCAGAAACCCCAAATAGAGGGGGCCCCACTGCCTGTCTTCAGGGGATGTCAAGGGGATTGCACAGAGGATTCATCAAATTCCTGGCAAGTGAGGGACATGCAGGAGGCCTTTGACCCTGTTACGTCTCTGCTGTGACAGTGTTGTGGTCAGGGCCGCTGTTGGAGGGCGGTAGTGGCAGCAGGGATGGTGCAAGTTCACGGTCACAATCGGATTCCCTCTTTTCATGCACACCCGTCCTTCCGCCTCTCTCCCGTCTCTGCCCTCTCTGTCAGGACTGGCCACCTGGCTTTAGCAGGAAGCCGCTGTCTGAAGAATAAACTCCTTCCTTTGCTAAGCGTTTCTCTGACCTCTCCTTCCCCCGAGTTCCGTGTCCTTAGATGCTCCCCAGTCTCCTCTTGCTCACTTCCTAACTTGAGCTTGTCTTTGTCTCTTAAGCTTCCTGACTCTGGGCAGTGCTGGGGTTAGTGGTGGAGATTATTATTAATTATTGGTGTCTGTAACTAATAGCCATCACTTACCAACTCTAGACCATGCCAACTGGTGCAGAGGATGGGCCCATTTGATACTTTTTCCAGGCCTGTGTGTTTTCCTGACCACACTGGTAAGGAGATTGAGGCTTGGAGAAGTTAAGTGACCTGCCCAGGTTCACATGAGGTCAGGGCCTGAATTTTTTTTTTTTTTTTTTTTTTTTTTGTGGTACGCGGGCCTCTCACTGCTGTGGCCTCTCCCGTTGCGGAGCATAGGCTCCGGACGCACAGGCTCAGCGGCCATGGCACAAGGGCCCAGCCGCTCCGCGGCATGTGGGATCTTCCCGGACCGGGGCACGAACCCGTGTCCCCTGCATTGGCAGGCGGATTCTCAGCCACTGTGCCACCAGGGAAGCCCGGGGCCTGAATTTTAATACACATCCATCAGACCAGAAAGCCAGGGTCATAGCCAGGTTCTACCTTGATGGATTGTTTGTTTTTGTTTTTGTTTTTTTTTTTTTTGAATTTTTGAATTTTATTTATTTTTTTATACAGTAGGTTCTTATTAGTTATCTATTTTGTACATATTAGTGTATATATGTCAACCCCAATCTCCCAATTGGATTGTTTTTTAAATAACAAAGTAGGGGGACTTCCTGGTGACGCAGTGGTTAAGAATCTGCCTGCCAATTCAGGGGATGCGGGTTCGAGCCCTGGCCTGGGAAGATGCCACGTGCCGCAGAGCAGCTAAGCCCATGTGCCACAACTACTGAGCCTGCACTCTAGAGGCCAGGAGCCAAAACTACTGAGCCCGTGTGCCACAACTACTGAGCCCACGTGCCTAGAGCCTGTACTCCGCAACAAGAGAAGCCACTGCAACGAGAAGCCTGCGCACCACAACAAAGAGTAGCCCCCGCTCACCGCAACTAGAGAAAGTCCGCACGCAGCAATGAAGACCCAATGCAGCCAAAAATAAATAAATAAATAATAAAAAATAAATTAATTTTAAAAATTATTTTTTAAAAAGTAGGAAATAATGCTGGGGAGGGGAGACATGGTTTGGGCCATTTGTTTACTCAGTAACCTTTGGGTACCTGCTGGGTGAGGAGGAGACGAGTCAAAAGTAAATACCACACAGTCCTGGCACTGAGGTCCTTGCATGGTCCTTGCAGGACAGAGGTATTGACAGACACGTGAAAAAATCATTGCAATGTACAGGGGGTGTCCTGATGGTTTGGGGAGTGAGGAAGAAGGCTTCTTAAAGGAGGTATCTGAGTTGGGTTTTGAAGGATGAATAGGAGTTTGTTACTGTGGAAAGACAATGCAAGAAGAGCTTCTAGCAAGACATATCCCAAAGAACCATTCATTTGACTAGCAATTGGGGAATGCCATAAAGGCAGGGACCATGGCCTTCCTGAATCTCCAGTGCCTTGAGCAGTGCCTGACACAGGCTTGATAAATCCTCCTTTGAGTGAATAGTGGAGTTGACACATTGGGGAACAGGGTGGGAGAAATTGTAGAAGAAACAGATGGGGCTTGAATGTGGAAGGCCTCATGAACCGCAGCAAGGATCGGCTCTGAAAGGTGATCCGGAGCTGTTGGAGGTTGTTACCCAATAGCAACAGTTGTGGTCAGGGCCACTATTGGCAGGCGGGGGTGATCAGATCTGTCCACTTAATATCACAAGTATTTAAGCCTATGACTTTTCCCCTAAGGAGGAGAACCTGACTGCTTTTAAACGCAAAAAATGGCAGGATTTTCAGTTTCACTCATCGTAAAGAGAAAAGGAAGTTAAGCTACAGGGAGATATGTTCCACTATCAGATTGGCAGAGATCAAAAGCTTATAATATACTGTGGTTTGGGAAGTAGTTACCCTTGTACCTTGTTAGGTGCAGTATAAACTGATGGCACCCGTTGGAGGCAGTGTCTGTTTAAATTTTAAATGCGTACACCCTTTGATCCAGCAGGTCTACTTCTAGAAAGTTATCTTACAAATATGCTTGCTTTGTGTGCAATGAGGCACTTATTAGGTTATTTATTCATGGCTTCATTGTTTGTAAGAGCAGCCCAGTGCCCAGTCAGCAGGAGGCTGATGATACAATGTCAAGTCCATCCATACAATGGAATACAAAGCAGCTGGAACAAAGAATGAGGAAGTGTGCAGAGCAGGATGATCTTTCAGATCTGTTATTAAGAGATGAAAGGAAGGTACAGAGCAGGATGTGTGGAGTATGTTTCTCTCCACTTGATACAGAAAATATGTATTTATTTTTGTTATAGATGCATAAAATATTTTCTGGAAGGATACACAAGAAACCGATACTGTCACCTCTAGAGAGAGGAACTGGGAGGTTAAGGACCAGGAATGGAAGGTGGCTTGTCACTTCTACCCTTTTTTCAAAAGAAATAAAATTAAGCTATCAAGGATAAAGTAGATCTGTGGCACTGATAGAGATCAGTTTCTAATGTTAAGTAAAAAAAGCAAGGCATGTGGGCTTCCCTGGTGGCGCGGTGGTTGAGAGTCCGCCTGCCGATGCAGGGGGTGCAGGTTCGTGCCCCGGTCCGGGAAGATCCCACATGCCGTGGAGCGGCTGAGCCCGTGAGCCATGGCCGCTGAGCCTGCGCGTCCGCAGCCTGTGCTCCGCGGCGGGAGGGGCCACAGCAGTGAGAGGCCCTCGTACCGCAAAAAAAAAAAAAAAAAAAAAAAAAAAAAGGTGTGGAACTGGTATGTATTATGGTACCTTTTGGGGAAGCAAAGTAGGTAAGCTATATTTGGAAGAATATACAAGGTGTTAGCCATGGTAGTTTTGCCTGTGGGTTAGGAGGGGAGTGCTGTGAGTTCAGGAAGGAGGACTTATTTTTCACAGTGTACCATTTTGTGTAGTTTGGGAAAATTTTAGCATGTAAAGTAAATGTATTACCCATTAAAAGTAAATTAATACAAAGAGAGACATGGGTGAATGCCTCGGTGGATGGGTGGGTGGATGGATGGATGGATGAGTCAGTGGGTGGGTAGTTGGGTGGATGGATGGATGGATGGATGAGTCAGTGGGTGGGTCGGTGGGTGGATGGATGGATGAGTCAATGGGTGGGTAGGTGGGTGGATGGATGGATGGGTGCATGGGTAGTGGGGGTGGGTAGATGGAGAGATGGTAGACGGATGGATGAGTTGGTGCATGGATGGATGGGTGGGTGGGTGGGTGGATGGATGGATGGATGGGTTCATGGCTGAGTGGATAATTATATCTGACGCACAGTATGGATGCATAGATAAATAAGATAAATTTGGCTGTAGTGGGGAGGACTAAGTGGGGCCCGGAGGGGCTGGAAGCAGGGAATGGCTAGAAAGCTACTGCAGTAGTCCAGGCAAGCAATAACTGGGGTAAGGATCAGGTTATTGAATTGATTCACATAGGAACCGAGCTTCTTGTATACCTAACTGTGTATATTAAGTCCCAGCATTCTTTTCTTACTAGAAAGGCAGATGCCTTTGGAATGAGCTTTTTCTGGCAACTGCCCAGAAACTGCTTTGTATATAATAACCACCAACAGTTTAATCCCCATTTTCACCATCACCTTAAGAATTATAAGGGGTGTGAAACCAATTAAAATAGTCTTTGATATTAACTACTCCTCTCCGTGCTCATTCTTATTTCCAAGGCTGTCTTCCAGTGCCCAAGTCCAGAGGCATGACCTTTGTCCTTTTAAGGGTTTCCTTGTGTCTAGAAGTTTCCTGGCTAAATCCCTTTGTGTATGTTGACCTTGTAAAGTTTACTTTTCAATGATATCTTGTTCTTTGTCCTGGAAAAATAACCATGTATATCATAGAATAATTAAACCTTTGAAGAACCAGTTTGGGTACTTAATACCTAGGTCTTTCTCTCTCTCTCTCTCCCTCTTTTTCAAGTCAAATCCTTTTTTTAACCATCTTAACCATTTTTAAGTGTACACTTCAGTAGCGTTAAGTATACTCACAGTGTTGTGCACAACTCTTTTGAAAAACTCGGAGCATATATTTTGATCGATCATCAACTGTATCTTTAAGTGAAATGGTCTGCTTGTTCCCATCATTTTCTCTTCTGTAACATTCTTTGATGTGGCTTTAAAACTTGCATGGAGTTGTAAGCATCCAGGTTCCTTGGAGTTCCCTGGTGGTCTCCCTTATCTGATTGTGGGAAGGCTGTTGGAACTGGAGGTGTCCGGAGAGCGCATCATCCAGTGGTGGGGAGAGAGTGCTGGGGGGAGGGGGCTGCATGGGGACTGGCCAGCTGGACCGCATGGACCTTATCCAAAGACCGGCTACTTCTAGCTCCTCCCAGTGGCTGTAAGGTGGGAATATGGGCCCAGTGCTGCCAGATTTTCTGATTTTTTAAGAGAGACTCTGGAAATCCAATTTTTTTTTTTTTTTTTTTTTTTTTTGTGGTATGCGGGCCTCCCTCTGTTGCGGCCTCTCCCCTTGCGGGGCCTTTATTGAACTTGTTCTTTTTTTTTTTTTTTTTGTACGCGGGCTTCCCTCTGTTGTGGCCTCTCCCGTTGCGGAGCACAGGCTCCGGACGTGCAGGCTCAGCGGCCATGGCTCACGGGCCCAGCCGCTCCGCGGCATGTGGGATCCTCCCAGACCGGGGCGCGAACCCGGTTCCCCTGCATCGGCAGGCGGACGCGCAACCACTGCGCCACCAGGGAAGCCCGTGGAAATCCAATTTTTACATGAAATTTCCTGATTTTTAAATGTTGTCAGCTAACATAAGATTTTTTTTTTAAAAGAAAAGCATGCCTAAAACACCAAGAACAGTAACAACAAACAATCTGCGAGCCATATCAGCCTGGGAGCCACCTGTTTCAGACCTCTAATTTCATGCCACCTAATTATGGTAGAGATAGGAAATTGAGACCCCAAGATAGGGTAATAACTTTTCCCAAAGTTGTATAATGGTTCAGTGGTCAGATCAGGACTTGAATTAAATTTTCCATTATGGAAGTCTGAAGTTTATTCTTGGGCAGGTACAGATATACCTGGTCTATTTATGTATGTATCTATCTACTTATCTACTTGGCGTGTCTCTAATGAAATACAGGTGGCTTGTTAAAAAATTAAAAGTACTTAAAACAAATTCGTTTCCGAGGCTGGATAGCTTAGTGGTGAAACGCAGGAACTCCAGAGCTGAATTCCCTGAGTTTGAGTTTGGCTCTAGATCTTACCGACTGTGAGATACTGGGCAAATCACTGAACCTCTCTGTGCCTTAGTTTTCCCTCTTGAAAAAGGAATGATAAAGTAATTATAGAATTAAAGGAGAGAATACGTATAAAGGACTTAGAATAGGGCTTAGAACATAGAACTGCAACTTGGATGGTATCCATGCCGCTGCTGAAGGTGGTGATGAAGACGGCCGTGATGGCGATGCTGATGGTGCTGATGAAAGTGATCGTGATAGTGGTGATGCTGATGACACTGATGGCAGGGATAACAGGGATCATGGTGATGATAACGAAGAATAGTAGAAAGCTCTTAATTCACAAGATTGTAAAGTAGGAATGATTTATATGACTAAACGACGTGTCAGTTTACAGAATTCCCTTCAGGAGTCCCTTAAATGGCAACCTCCATCTTTTGTACAATAATGGAACTTACCACAGGTCCCAGAACTTGTCCGTTAGGTGAGATGAGATATACCTTTGTTCGTCGTTCCTTGTTTGTAGTCTTTCTGGCTACTAATCTTTCCAGTTTGCCTGTTCTGCCTGGGAGGGCCTCATTGTTCTTAAACGCCATGACAGCCAGTTTTGAACTCTTCATGGGCCTCTTGTCCAAGCTCTTGGGGACATCCTGTTGACCTGTGCCTGTTTGTGTCCTCAGGAGTGGAATGTCACGTGGAACACCAGCAGCCCCGACTTCACCAAGTGCTTTCAGAACACCGTCCTCGTGTGGGTGCCTTGCTTTTACCTTTGGGCCTGCTTCCCCTTCTACTTCCTCTATCTCTCCCGCCATGACCGGGGCTACATTCAGATGACACATCTCAACAAAGCCAAAACTGTAAGTCACGTGGGAGTTTATCATGATGTGTGTGTTGTGGGTATGTGTGTGCTGGGGTGGGGAATGGTGGTTGTGAAAACTGACATGTTCCTTCTGCTTAATTGGCCCCGAGTTCCTTTTACTGGGAGACAATAGTAATGTGGTGGGTAAAGCCTGGGGCTCTGAGTTCAGACATGGGTTCAGATATCGGCTCTGCCACTTACTAGCTGTGTGACTTTGAGCAAATTTCTTTTTTCCTTCCAGTTTAATGAGATACAGTAGACTTGCAGCACTGTGTACGTTTAAGTGTACAGCATAATGATTTGACTTACGTCGTGAAATGATTATCACAGTAAGTTTTGTGACCATCCACCATCTCGTATAGGAACAAAATCAAAGAAATGGAAAGAAAATTTTTTCTTTGGGCAGATTTCTTAACTTCCCTGAGCCTCAGTTCCCCCATGATTATAGTGGGGGTGATAGGATCTGTTTCACGAGATTATCCGGAGGTCTTCCTCCCTGACCAAGGATGTCTTTTTATTTTTTTTTAAAGATTGATTTTTTATTTATTTATTTATTTAATTTATTTTTGGCTGTGTCAGGTCTTAGTGGCGGCACGCGGGATCTTCGTTGAGGCATACAGGCTCTTTGTTGTGGTGCGTGGGCTCCAGGGTGCATGGGCTCCGTAGTTGCGGCGTGCGGGTTCCAGGGCACGTGGGCTCTGTAGTTTGCGGCATATGGGCTCTAGTTGTGGCACATGGGCTTAATTGCCCTGTGGCATGTGGGATCTTAGTTCCCTGACCAGGGATCGAACCCATATCCTCTGCATGGTAAGGTGGATTCTTTATCACTGGACCACCAGGGAAGTCCCAAGGATGTCTTTTTAATTAAAAAAAAGTTTTTATCTTGAAATAGTTTCAAACTATAGAAAAGTTGCAAGGATGATACCGAGCACTCCCCCAGCCCTGTATACCCGTTACTCATAGTCACCGATTTTTAACATTTTGCCACATTTAACATTTTAACCTCATCCTTCTCTTTTGCTCTCTCCATATACACATATTATTTATTTTTTTCTGAATCATTTAAGAAAAGCTAGCATCCACCATGCCCCTTTACCTGTGATTCTTCAGTGTACCTTTTCTCAAAACAGGGATATTCTCTTATATAACAACAGTACAGTAAATTCAGGGAATTTAACATGGACACAATACTTAAAAAAAAAACCTACTGTGTATATTCCAGTTTTGTCACTTGTCCCAATACTGTCCTTTCTAGCACCCCCTCCCCCTCCCCCTCCCCCCAGTTCAAGGTCATGCGTTGCATCTAGTCCCACTCTTGATTTTTCTGTAATTTTGGAAGAACTTTTCACCTTTCTTTGTGTTTTATGACATTGGCATATTTGGAGCGCGTGCGCCAGTTAGTTTAGAGTCAGTTCCTCAGCTTGGACATTGGGACGATGTTCCCTCACGATTAGGTTCAGGTAATGCCTGTCTGGCTGGAAAACTACAAAAGGGATGTGGGGTCCTTCTCTGGTTACATCTAAGGCTGCATGGTGTCCATCTGCCCCTTGGTGATTGGCTTAATTTTGTTCCTCTGGTCAGCGTGTCTGGTTTCTCCACTGTGCAGGTGCTGGTTTTCCCCTCGTAAGGATGAGCTTTCTTGGGGAGACACGTGAAGGGCATGTGTATACCTGCTCCTCATTGCACTTTCTCCTCTTGACTTAGCATGTGTCTCAGTCCTTTTTTAAGCCACATTTCCCAGAATTTACTTCCATAAGCCCTTGGCAAACAGGAAAACTTGAGTGATTTGACTGAAGCTGTCCCCTTGCCTATAATACCGCCGTCCAAACCTGTCTCGTTCAGACCACAATCCAAGCCTATCTCAACATGCTGTCTGCTGCCCTATCCTCAGCTGGATCTGATGTCTTCCTCTTAGACTTCTGGAAGCGCTTTGTACTTCTCTTGGGGAACATCTCCCTTTAAAATGTAAATCAGATTTTATCCGTGCCTTGCTCAAAAAACCTCTAGTGGCTTCTCATTATAGGGAATAAGACCTGGACGTCCTCGCAGTGGCCCCGCTTGGTCTGGCTCCAGGCTCCTCTTCAGCCATCTCCTACCACACCCATGGCTCATGCCACAGCAGCCTCAACCTTACTGAACACATTCCTACCTCCGGACCTTTGCACTTGCCCTCTGCCTGAATTGTTCTTTCCCTCAAATAGTCACTGTTGGGTCTTTACCCAGATGTCACCTGATGGGAGAAGCCTTCTCTGACCACCCTATCTAATCTGTTTTATTTCTCCTTATATCACTTACTCCTTTCTGGCATTATAGTATGTATTTTTCAGTTTGTTTCTTGCCTGTTTCCTTCCACTGGACTCGCAGCTCCACGAAGGCAGTGACTTCTGTCTGTTTTATTCTGTTGTATCCTTGGCACCTTGGCAAGTATGTGGCCCACAGTAGGACCCCAGTAAATTTTGGTTGGATGAATGTTGTTGGATGAATGGTCATCGTGTGAGGCGCCCTATGCAGGCTGCTCGGTTACAGATGTAGATAAGCCAGAGACTTGCGTTTTCAGGTGCTGGGGAGAATAGTGACCACACAGAGTTGTGCCTGTGGTGCAGGAGAGATACAGACCAGTGTGGGACGGCCCAGGTGCTGGCTCACCCTACCTAGGGCTTGTCTGTGTTCCGGAGAATACATGCTGTATCTGAAGACCACAGCTGATGGTTTAGGCAATGGCTGGTGCCCCCAAGGCTGAGATTTTTGCACAGGTGCTGGGGGAAGTTCCGTTGCTGTCCGTTGTAAGATGTGTATGTACTTCTCTTCCAGGCCTTGGGATTTTTGCTATGGATCGTCTGCTGGGCAGACCTCTTCTACTCTTTCTGGGAAAGAAGTTTGGGCAAGCTCCTGGCCCCAGTGTTTCTGGTCAGCCCAACCCTCTTGGGCATCACCATGGTAAGTAGGGGCTGGCACTGTGGAGACCAAAAGTAGTGGCTGGCGTTTAGAAATGAAATGATCTTACAGTAGAAATCCAGAAATACAGCTGTGTTAGGTGAATTTGATGTGGTCTTGTGGGGGGGAGGGAGGAAGGGATGATGGGGCTGAGGCCTAAAGGATGAGCAGGATGTTAAAAAGTGGAAGGGGCTAGGGGTAGAGGATGATCCAGTTGGAGAGAATAGCATGTGCAAAAGTCCTGGGGTCAGAGAGAGAGAGTGAGAGTTGGCCTGTGTGGCTGGGGCAGAGACAGTAAGGAGGGGAGAGCAGGGGAACAGGAATGGCAGGAAGGGGCAGAGGGCTGACCCCGAAGGACCTTGAGCTTCAGGGTTAGTGGGTTTTGTTTTGTTTTTCATTCCTGAAGGTGGGTTCTAAACCTTTTTTGTTCCATGGACCCCTTTCTTCTTTGCCAGTCTGGTCTCCTTCTCAGAATAATCATAGAACACACATAGGCTTACAAAGGAAACCAATCATACACACATATGTATACATATGAAGATTTTGTGATGTACATTTATATTTTTACTTGAGGTTTAATTTACATAGGGTAAAATTCACTTTTTTCCTTGAACATTTCATGAGTTTTGATAAACAAATATTGTCAGGTGAGTACCATGTCCACAGTCAAGATACAGAACAGCTCCGTCACCCCCAAAAGTTCCCTGGTGCCGCCCCAGCCCTTCTCTCCACCTCTTTACCCCGCCCCCCGCCCGGCTACTGCTGCTGTGTTTTCTGCCCCTATCGCTTTGCCTTTTCCAGGATGTAATGTGAATGGAACCATGAAGGCTGGAGCAGTTTGAGTCTGACTTCTCAGGCCCTGCGGTTCCAAAGATCTTTTTTTTTTTAAAGTTGCTTAGCGTGTTTGATTGTATGGATTCCGCATGCACTGTTTATCCATTCTTTGGGTGCAGTACATTTGGGCTGGGAAACCAGTTATCTTTAATCACAGTTATGAAAAGATTAAAACGCAAAATAAAAATATATGTGCTTCTTTATGAATGCATTTCAAATCAAGACCTACCAGCAGCTGTGACTGACGCCTTCTTAATTTCCAAATAGCGATTGACCATACATGATAGTTAGAGACACCTTCAGGTACCTTTTTTTTTTTGGACGCCGCCGTGCAGCATGCAGGAACTTAGTTCCCCAACTGGGGATCGAACCCATGCCCCCTGCAGTGGAAGCATGGAGTCTTAACCGCTGGACCGCCAGGGAAGTCCCTTCAGCTATTTTCAGATACGATTTCTAATGGTGACAGAGCCCCAGGCACTGCTGATGCCATTGTGGTTTGTTGCTTTCATGTGCCATTGGTGGTGCTAATGAGGGAAAGTGAAGCTGTAATTGTTTCCCATCTAAGTTCATGGACCGCTGGGTTCTATCCAGAGCCTGTCCTTGGACCCCAGGTTAAAACCCCCCAGTCCTAAAGGCAAAGGTTCTAAGCAAGGGCATGCCAGGCTGTTCATATTTAAGAGCTGACCGTGGCCTCCAAGTGGAGAATGGATTGTGGTGCAGGAGTGGAAGCTGGGAGGCCAGTAGGGGGTCATCTGGCATAGGGATGGAGGCTGAGACCAGGGTGAGCAGCAGGTAAGCTGAGGGTGGGCCTTGGTGGCAGAACCAGTGTGAGTTGCTGATGGATAGATGCAGGGAGTGAGGGAGATGGGGGACCGAGGAGGACAGATGAGGACAGACAGACGTGTCTCTGGCTCAAGCAGCTGGGGGCTGAGGGGAGGTGCCCTGGGTGCCCGTAGCCCCACGGGAGTCAGGTTCGTGACTGTGACTGGCGTTGGGGTCTTCCTCCAGAGGGCCGCCTGTCTGGGGAATGGCCGTGGCATTTCCTTCTTTCAAGGAAACACAGTTTCGTTGTTTATTTTCTCTTCCTGATCTCTAAGTCACATGTAAAACGGAAGTCATAGCTCCGGGTGTCAGGAATGAAATAAAATCCCAATCCGCCCCTCACGGTTGTTCTAATGAAGTTTCCTGAAGACAGGCGTGTGACAGTAGCAGGTTAAGTAAGTTTCCTGATCTGCAAACTGGGGTTGAAAACAGGCTGCACTGAGTCGGTGCGTGTGAGTGCCTCCTATGCGGCGGAGATAAGAGAAGCTCAATAAAGGGGAGCAGTTACCACTGCTGCCCAAGGCACAAGAACCAGTCAGCGTCAGGGCTGGATTTCCTGATCTAGATCGAGGGTCGGCCTGCCACCTGTTTTTGTAAATAAAGTTTTATTGGCACCCAGCCGTGTCCACTCTTTCATGTATCGTGTAAGGCTGCTTTCACACTGAAGTGCAGACTTGAGTACTTGTGAAAGAAACTCCACGGCCCACAAAGCCTAAAATATTTACTCTCCGGTCCTTTTAGAAAAAGTGTGCCGATCTCTGTCGTAAACTGAGCTTTCCCCTGGCTTTTGCGTCCTGTCCTGGGTCTGTACCTGGTCTGTTAGATTCCCACAGCTCTCGAGTTGGATACTGTTGTCATCCCCATTTTGCAGACAAGGCAGCAGAGGCTCAGAGAGGTTTGGTGACTTGTCCAGGGTCACCCAGCAAGGCAAGAGCAGAGCTGGGAAGGAGCCAGGTCCTTCCCAGGCTGTTCCCAGTGCTTCCCACTGGCCCAACAGCAGCCCTCCTCCAGGCCTTGCATCTGCCAGGCTCTGGACTGTGGGAGCCTTGGGAGCCTGGCCTTCTCCTGACCACTCCTGTTGTATGCTTTTCTCTTCCAGCTGCTTGCTACCTTTTTAATTCAGATCGAGAGAAGGAGGGGAGTCCAGTCCTCAGGGATCATGCTCACTTTCTGGCTTATAGCCCTACTGTGTGCCCTGGCCATCCTGAGATCCAAAATCATGACTGCCTTAAAAGAGGTAAGTGGTGGCCTCATTTTGCGTCTTCCGTCAGCGTCTCCTGGAAGATGCTTGGTCCTTCTGGCTTTTGTGGAAACCATGCGTTTCCATGGGAACCAGGGGATGGCTACTGCATGGGCCCAGCTTCTTTCCCGAGGATTTCCCCCGCCTGTGCAAGCTTTGTTCTAGAACCTTCTTTCCTCAGGGCCCCATGTGTCTGTGTAGCTCTTGGGCAGGAGCTGCGGGCAGATGCACACCACCCTTTGAGCCTCTGTCAGTGGTAACAGCCAGGCAGGTTGGCTCTCTGTGTCTATTGTCTGAAACAGAGCGTCAGGGAGCAGTGTTTGCAGAGTGGTGGCTTGGGGACCCTAGACTCGTCCCCATGTTACCTTGGTGCTGCTCTGGCTGGGAAGTGGCTCTCATTGGCTGCCATCGGCTGCTCCTAGGGATTCTGAAGAGCGTGTTCTTTCAGACTGTCACGTTGTTCCCTGTCACCTTCGGGCTAATCAGGAACTGGCATCAGGCAAAGGAAGGAAGAGTAACTGAATGTTTTTTGAGCACCTGCAGTGTACATTTTAGGTAGTCTTTAATAGTGATGGCAGCTGACATTTATTGAGTTGGTGTTTTCAAAGTGCCAGGCCGGGGACTGAGTCATTTCTGTGAATAATCTTACTGACTTCTCACAATTATCCTGACAGGGTCTCTCAGCTTCAGCACTAACTGACATTTGGGGCCCGAGACATCTTTGTTTTGTGGGACCGTCCTGTGGTTGTCGGATGTTTGGGGCAGTGCCAGTAGCCTCCCACTCCTGAACAGAAGTGTCTCTAGACACTACCAGATGTTCCCTGGGAGGCAAAATCACCCCCACTTGAGAACCACTGGTCTGTTTCTAGATGGGGAAACTGAGGCACAGAGAGGTTAAGTAAGTAGACAAAGTCCCACGGCCAGAATGAGCAGAGTCAGGCCTTGAAGGTAGGTCTGTTCTACTCCCAAGCCTGGGGCTCCTCCCCCGTGTCGGCTGCCTGGACCAGGCAGTGTGGACCACACTGTGACGTAACTGCTTGTCTTCTGTTATCTTGCAGGGGGTAGGGTCAGGGTGGGAAAGCTTGCCGTCAGGCCTGCAGGCTGAGAGAGTGGGCCTTCTGCTGTCTGCTTCCCCGGCCTCCGCAGGTTGCTTCCCGAGAGTGACCTTTTTCTTCCTCCTTCCCTCCCTCTTGTTCAGGACGCCCAAGTCGACGTCTTTCGCGATGTCACTTTCTACATTTACTTTGCCCTCGTGCTGATCCAGCTTGTGCTGTCCTGCGTCTCAGACCGCTCACCCCTGTTCTCCGAAACCATCCACGATCCCGTAAGTGTGATCACAGATGAGCCCAGAGACACGTGTGTGTGCATGTGTGTGTGCAAGAGAGAATACACAGTGCCAGCTAACGTTGATTTGAGCCAGTATTGTCCATCTAGGAGCTCCTTCTCTCTTCCCGGAACACCTGGTGATACGTAACATTATCCTCTCCACTTTACCGTTGGAAAAACTGAGCCGTAGAAGTGGCTCGGGGGATTTAAGGAGGGAATCTGATTCATAGATGTTAACTGCTGTGTTTTCCAGCCCATTGTCTCCTCTGGTTGGCGTAGTGGTTTTAGACAGTGCGAGTGAACTTTTAAAAAATCAGGAAATTTCATATAAGTTCTAGCTGTCCAGATTTTCTAGAAAAATGAGAAGTTCTGGCAGCAGTAGGGCTGTGATCCCACAGGGCAGTGGTTGGCCAGAGTTGAGGAGCATTGCCCTGGTTTCCTACCGCAGTCCTCACCACTCCCTGCTTCGTTAGACAGTCTTCCTTCCCTCACCTACCTACGTGCCTGGCCCCTGGGGGGTTTGAGTTTGAGACCCTGGGTCTCTTCCGTCCGCTTGAGGGAAATCCTGCTTGTGCAGAAGGATCTGAGTGGGCGGGGTGGGGATGGCCACCCTTCTGCTGGTAGCAGGAAAGTGAACACGGTTATTTATCACCCCTGCCTGTCTTCTTTCTCCCTCTCTGCCTCCGTCCATCCTCTTTGCCTTCCTCATTCCTCCCCTTTCTTCCCTCCCTCCTTCTGTCTAGTGCCGAGTGCCAGGCCCCAATCTGGACACAGGGCTGTAGTAGTGAATAAAGCAGTTACTGCCACTTGAGGTTTATGTTTTCACGGGCAGGGGCACAAACAGTAACCCAGGAGCCAAGTACATATCCTGTCTGTCAGGTGGTGGTAAAGGCTGGGAAGAAGAAAGTGGGCAAAGGAGGTAGAGATGATGGTTTGGGGTCGTGTGTGGTTTTGATAAAAGCCATCAGGGAAGCCCCCCGCCCCCGACTCCAGGAAACCTCATTGGAGCAGAGACCTGAAGGAGTGAGGGAGCCAGGCAAGCAGATACCCAGGGAAAGAGGTTCCAGGCAGAGGGGTGGCAAGTGCAAAGGCCCTGGGGCAGAGCTGCCGTGAATGTCGCTGGAACAGCAGGAAAGGCTAGTGCAGCTGGAGAAGTGAGAGGCAGGAGGGGGCTGAGGGATGAGACCTCTGAGAGCTGGGGCAGTCACCTATGGGCCGGGTGGGCCGTTTGGATTTTATTCTGAGAGGGATGGGAAGGCTTTGGAGTGTTCATTTGATGCTTTGTTCATGGTCAGTCAGCTGCTAACGGATGAAATTGCAGTGGGAGCAGTTTTCAGCTGTGGTTCTGCTGGGTTTGGCCTGAACCTCAGCAAAGGGTTGAGGCTGCTTTTGTGGATGATGAAAGGACCTGTGGGGCATTAGCCTGGAGGAGGTGATGGATGCTCCCAGTGTGAGCTTCAGAAACCCGTGCCCTAGAGTGTGTTCAAAGAGGCCCCATTTTTTCATCTCCCTGCTCTGGGAGGAGCTGGGTTGGAGAAATTAGAAAACTGTGTATGTGTGTCTGTGAAAGTGTGTATATATGTGTGTTTGTGCACACAGGTGTGTGTGCGTGTGTGTACATGCATGCACATATATTTGTTTACATGTTTTGCATGTGGATGTGTATGAGTGTGTGCATGTGTGTGTTTTTGTGTGTTCGTGTGAGTGTGTTTTGCATGTGTATAAAGTTCACAGGGGCAGCAGCCATGCGTGAGCACCCAGGGGATCCGGCTCCCGCCTGGCACAGAGGAGGAGCTAAGATGTCTCCGGCCCTCATGTCTGCTGTTCATAGGTGTTTATGTTCACGGGTGTGGGTGTGTGATAGTGGAGTGTCCCCATCAGAAACATTAGATGTCAGGCTGTTCTGTGCAGACGGGGATCGCACTGAACAAGTCATACCCCCCTGAGTGACTGCAGACCCTGGGGTGCCCTGCGGGTAAACCGAGCCCCGGGGGAGGCAGACAGGCCCACGTGGGGATCTCCTGACTCTTCAGGCTCCCTGTGGGGCCTGAGAAGCAGCCTCTCCCACTGGACAGTCCCTGATGCTTTATGGGGAATTTCTGATTTCTGGTCCCCTCTGGGATCTGGATAGAATTCCTGTCTCTTCTCTCCTGGGTGTGTGTGCATCGGGGTGTCTCAAAGAGCTGCCTTCCTCCTCCCATTGTGCTTTCTGCAGTTCTGGGGTGTGGGTCCTTCTCTGCCTGGGTACCCCGACTCTTCTCCCAGCTGTTCTTTTTCTCTTGTGGGAATCGAGGCTCAGAGAGGTTGTCTTGACTTACAGCCTGAATCTGATGGTGGAGGCAACATGGTAATGGAAGGAGAGCCTCATTTTGGAGTCAGTGCTTTAATTTCACCTGCGTCCCATTTATTCTTCCAATAGATATTTATTAAGCACCGTTTTTATACTGCGCTTCGTTCTGGGGACACAGCAGTATGTGAAAAAGTGTGGTCCATGCCCTGCTACACTTATCTGTTACTCCATAACAAACCACCCTGAATTTAGTGGCATAAAACAGCAACAGTACTTTGTTATGTTTCACAGGCCCAGGCGTGGGCTGGGCTCAGCTGGGTGGTTTTCACTCAGGGTCCTTGCTCACCTGTCGGGTGGTTAGCGTGTTGGCCTCTGGCTGGAGCCTCAGCCAGGGTTGACAGCCCCACCTGGTCTCCCCGAGCTGCCTGGGCTTCCTCACAGCATGGTGGCTGGTCTCGAGTAAGAGTGAGCGCGCACGAGGTGGAAGCTGTGTCACCTTTTAGGATCCAGTCCCGGAGTCACATAGAGTCACTCCTGCCACTCTCTTCTGATTGAGGGAACCACGAAGGTCTTCTGGGTGCAAGGGGTGGGCGCACACAGGCCCCCACCTCTAGATGGGGGAGCGGCCAGGTCTCATTGTAAGAAGAGCATGTGATGCCTGGCCAACTTTGGAAAATACCATCTACTGCATGCCCCCAGGAAGCTATCGTCCCGTTAAGCAGGTCAGCAGACTGTGTGACTACAGTTGAGATGAAGGCTGGGAATCAGGTTATGTGACTTTTGGATCTGACTTTGGGCAAGTCGCTCCTCCTTTCAAGACCTCAGTGTCCTGTTCTTGAAAATGGGTTGAGGCTCAGTTTGATGCTGGCTGCACCCGCCTCCCTGCCCCGGAACTGAGGCCTGTGATCTGGGGAGGAGGACACTGCTAGGTGTCACCTCTGCTGCCTGCCCGTCACCCTCAGGGCTCACATCACAGTGGAGCCTGGAAGATGGGGTGAGTCCAGTCCCTGTCGCTGCCCCGCCCTCAGAGCAGCAGTCACATGTCACCTGTCCTCAGAGAGAGCAGTCAGCCAAGCCCAGGGTCAGGCGGGGCCAGCGTGGGGGCCGGCAATGCTGACCTTCTCCCCCCTGCTGAGTCACCAAGCTGCCGTCCTCCCCAGCTGGCCCCGTGCCTGATGTGTGACTCAGAGCTGTGTCCTGGCCCTGCTTCCTGGCAGGGCTGCTCCCCTCTGTGCATCAGGTGGGGCCTGGCTGAGTACGCCTTGCAGGCTTTCTGAGGCTGTCACCTGTCCCCGGCCTCTAGTCCTTTTATCTTGCTGGCCCTGAGGCTACTGCTTAGGATGCAGGGAGGGGGTTGCCATGGGCAGTCGGGGGCATGGGGGCAAATGTGGCAGATAGTAGACCCTCACTTCTCAAAGTGGGGTCCTCAGACCGGCAGCATCTGCATCCCTCAGGGGCTCATTAGAAATGCAGAGTTTCAGGCCTGCCAAGTCCTGCTGAGTCAGGGTCTCATTTTCACAAGATCCCTGGGTGGTTCATGGTTGAAAAGCACTGGTTTAGCAAATTCTTAAAAATTGCTCAGCTCATTTGGTGTAAGAGGTATTTTTAATCCTGTTCATTATTTTACTATGAACATTTCAAATCTACAGAAAAGTTGAAAGACACGGAGAGTACTCCCCACCTACCCACCAACTATATTCTACAAGTTAACATTTTGCTAAATTTGCTTTATCACAAATCTATCTAGCCAAGCCAGCCGGCTAAGATTTTTGTGTTTTAAAGTGACCTTGAAATACGTTAGTAACCTTCATTCACACACTTCACTGTGCAAATCATTAGCCAGAGCTCAATATCTCTTTATGGTTCTTTTTTTTTTTTTTTTTTTTTTAGGTAAATTTACATAGCAACATCCCTGAATCTTAAGTTACCATTTGATGAGTTCTGACAAATGAGTAACTCAAACCCCTGTTGAGATACAGAACATTCCCAGAACCCCAGAAAGTCTCCTCCTGCCCCTTCATGGTCAGTCTCTACCCCTTGCAGCCCAGAGGCAACTGCTGGGCCTAGACTGTTAATGAGAACATCGAAAACTCCATTTTTAATTCCTTTCTCCGTCATGCTTTCGTCCATTTAGTGATTCGGTGTTGTGCCGGGGCCTCCGCTGGGCTTGGAGTACCTAGAAACGAACAGACATTGACCACCCCTTAGGAAAGAGGGAGGAGGAGGAGGCGGCGGGCAAATAAGCTGCTGCTGCTGGATGGACAGTGGGGTTCCAAGACAGGGGAGTGCTGGGGGCTGCGGGTGCCCGAGGAGCAGTCCTGCACTCAGCCTGGGGTGCCAGAGCCAGCATCCCGAGGAGGGGATGCCTCCATCCCCTCCCGTAAGGTTGAAGGCTGGAGGGTGGATGGGAAGGTGCTCCTGGTGGTGGAAGCAGCATGTCCAGAGGTCCAGATGGAACTTGTGGGTGTTTGGGAACTGTGTGGACTTCTGCTTGGTTGGGTCACAGGGGCCAGGGACCTGAGCATGAAAGATCAAGGGTAGAATTGGGTGTCACCGTATGGACTTAGAATTTTGATCTGATGGAAGGTTTTTCAGCTGGGGGGCGGTGACACACTCAGGTTGGAAGTGTTTTGGAGTATCCCTCTTGCTGAAAGGAGGATGCATGAGGCTGGTGACACTTTGGAAAGCCATTGCCAGAGTCCAGGCAGGTTGAGAGGAAGGCTGGCCTGAACAGTGACCCTGTGTGTAGCAGAGCATCAAAAACCAGGAAGAGAAATCGGACAAGTTCATGGGAAAAGCACACATCGTGTGTGCTGCAGTAGAAGAAATTGTGGTCCTGTGCCCGGAGGAGCTTTACACAGCTGAGAAGCGGCAGAGCCAACAAAGAACACCAGTGTAACATGCTGTACCGACGGATTTCTTATTGTTGGACGTTTAGGTGGTTCCAACCAATGATAATAATAGCAGCCTTGTGTTAATAAATAAAATTAACTTATTTAATCCTCACAGCAACCCAGCTTTGAGGCGGAACTGTGAGTCTCCCCCCATTTTACAGATGAGGGCACCGAGGTTCAGGGTGGTGTAGTGTCGCCTGAGTTCACAAGGCTGGATTGGGAGTCCTTCCACCAGGTGAGCCCTTCCACCAGGTGAGCCCTTCACATCTGAGCCTGCATCAGCATCACCTGGAGGGCTTGTTAAAACACAGATCATTGCCGGGTCCCACCCCCAGAGCTTCTGAGTCGGTCGGTTTGGGTGGGGCCTAAGCCCTTCTGTTTTTCACATACCCCCAGGCACCGTGGATGCTGGTGATGGGCCACAGGTTTCAGAACCCCTGGTCTGAGCCACGCTGCTGCTCACGTGTCCCTTACTGCTGGAGTAACTGGCAGAAAACTGAACTAAAAGTAGAAGCAAAACCAGAAAAGGTGGGTGGGGACCCGGAGAGTTTCTGACAGAAAGGCCAGAATGCTGAGGGCCCAGACAAAGGCCCTCAGAGTGCCTCGTGCGAGGTCACGGGTCACCAGTTCTCAGAGAACCAGTGCCTGGGGGCTGTGTACCAAATTAGTTTAAACCTCATAGTTTCAGGCCAAATTACCTGCACCAGGTAGAGATGCCAAAGAATGCAGCTCTTTGCATGAACCTCCCTGCTCCTCTTCCTCTGCCTTCAGCCAGGGCCTGTCTGAATTATTCTTGCTTCTAACCAGATGGGAGATCAGTTAATAATCCTCCTTCCTCCTGGGACAGGAGTTACTCCACTTCAGTCTCAGAGGCCGGGAAGCCCCCAGCCAGCAGCCCTGTCTTTTCCACCTCGAGAAGTTCTGCTTGGTTTTGGTTGAATGGAATGCTGCCTGGATCCTTGTCCAGCGGCCTCCTTTTTTTTTTTTTTTTTTTTTTTCCTTCTTTCTTATTTTATTTATTTTTGGCTGCGTTGGGTCTTCATTGCTGTGCGTGGGCTTTCTCTAGTTGCGGAGAGCGGAGGCTACTCTTCGTAGTGGTGCGAGGGCTTCTCATTGCAGTGGCTTCTCCTGTTGTGGAGCATGGGCTCTAAGGCGCGCGGGCTTCAGTAGTTGCGGCACGTGGGCTCAGTAGTTGTGGCTCGAGGGCTCTAGAGCACAGTCTCAGCAGTTGTGACGTGTGGGCTTAGTTGCTCCACAGCATGTGGGATCTTCCTGGACCAGGGCTCAAACCCGTGTCCCCTGCATTGGCAGGCGGACTCTTAACCACTGTGCCACCAGGGAAGTCCCTTTCCTTCTTTCTTTAATTATCAGTTCTTGACTACTTCAGAACTCTAATTGTCTGTTATCACATGAGGGCTCTCATGTCAGATAGGGACTTCCAGAAACCAGCTCCCAAGCTGATGTAATTTCTTCTCTGTGCTGGTGACAGGACCCCGTGTCTGCCCAATGTGACTTCTGATAATCTGAACGTCTGTATCTGGATCCAGAGGAGGGAGGAGAGCTGGGGAGACGAACTTAAGGAGGCTCCTGGATTGTGCACGTTAGAAACTGAAGTGTTCATGTTGCTGATCCAGCCTTACTGCATCTGGAAGGTGCATTTTCTCGTAGGAGCTGGGATTTTTACTAGCCAGAGTGAGGATTAGTCTCTCCCCGCTGGGCCGTCATTTCTTATGGTCTTAGGGGTAGGACTCCATTTGGGTACAGTTGGGTATAAAGGGAATGAATTCACCTTCAGTTACGTAGCCAACAGGTTGCTTCGTTCTTTTCCTTCAGTTTTATTGAGAAATAATCGACATACATCACTGATTAAGTTTAAGGTATACAGCATTGATGGTTTCATTTACATATATTGTGAAACGATTACCACAGTAGGTTTAGTTAATAACATCTATTTTCTCGAATAAAAGAAAAAGAAAATAGCAGTTTGTTTTTGTTTTTGTTTTTGTTTTTTTTTGGTTGCGCTGCATGGCTTGTGAGATCTTAGTTCCGCGACCAGGGATTGAACCCTGGCCCTCAGCAGTGAAAGTGTGGGGTCCTCACCACTGGACCTCCAGGGAATGCCCAAAAGAGCAGTTTTTAACATTATAAATGTTGAGATGAAGATTGAATAACTCCACCTCTCCTTCCTCATCCTCTCCCCCCAATTTTTTGTTTTGTTTTGTTTTGTTTTTTTGTTTTTTTTTTTTTGCGGTACGCAGGCCTCT
>NC_041227.1:58710606-58736506 GCF_002837175.3 Physeter macrocephalus
TTGTTTTGTTTTTTTGTTTTTTTTTTTTTGCGGTACGCAGGCCTCTCACTGTTCTGGCCTCTCCCGTTGCGGAGCACACGCTCCGGACGCGCAGGCTCAGCGGCCATGGCTCACGGGCCCAGCCGCTCCGCGGCACGTGGGATCTTCCCGGACCGGGGCACGAACCCGTGTCCCCGGCATCGGCAGGCGGACTCCCAACCACTGCGCCACCAGGGAAGCCCCTCTCCCCCCAATTTTATCATACTTCAAATTACATCAGTAATTAGTGTTTGCATCATTATAACAATTGTAAATATTGTTCACTGCAGACCTGTTCGAATTCTGTGTTGCGGAGCACAGGCTCAGCGACCATGGCTCACGGGCCCAGCTGCTCCGCGGCATGTGGCATCTTCCCAGACCGGGGCACGAACCCGTGTCCTCTGCATTGGCAGGTGGACTCTCAACCACTGCGCCACCAGGGAAGCCCTCCCTTTTTTTTTTTTTTTTAAATTGAAGTATAATTGTCCTACAATGCTGTGAGTTCCAGGTACACACCATAGTGATTCGCCATTTCTATACATTTACAAAATGATCATGATAAGTCTAGGCTGCTTTGTTCTTGACCCACAGCTGGGCTTGCCTGATTTTGAAACAGTGCCAGGATTTGTGAGGGCCCTGTGTGTTTATAAGCCTGACACCCTGACAGTTTGCACCGGGCCTCTGTGCAGGTTAGAAAAAGGCATCTGGCCTGCTCTGGGTGGATGAGTTTGAGAAAGGCCCTGCGTCCTTTCAGCCGATGCAGTCCTGCCGCCCCCAGGCCCAGGACCAGCTGCACTCAGCCCCCACTCGCCCCCTCGGCTGGGCGTCTTTGTGCAGGGCTGACTCTGTGTTGATGCCAAGACTGTAAGAAGGCTGGATTTGGAGGCGGAAGGCCCGCGTTTGAGCTCTAGTTCCTTCCCTTAAGAATCACCATCTTTGGTGTCGCGAGGTCTGATGTAAGCAGGGGTCAGCCAACTTTTTCTGTAAAGATGCAGATAGTAGATATTTTAGTCTTTGTAGACCACATGGTCTCTGTCGCAAGTACTCAGCTCTGCCACTGTAGCTCAAAAGCAGATGTGGACAGTACGGAAATGAATGGGCATCGCCGTGTCCAAATAAAACTCTTTTTTTTTTTTCTTTTTTTGCGGTACGCGGGCCTCTCGCTGTTGTGGCCTCTCCCGTTGCGGAGCACAGGCTCCGGACGCGCAGGCTCAGCGGCCATGGCTCACGGGCCCAGCCGCTCCGTGGCATGTGGGATCTTCCCGGACCGGGGCACGAACCCATGTCCCCTGCATTGGCAGGTGGACTCCCAACCACTGCGCCACCAGGGAAGCCCCAAATAAAACTATTTTGCAAGTGGCCGGACTGTGGGCCTGACTTTGCCAGCCCTGATGTGTGGCGTCTGGGACAGTTCTTGGTGTGTCACGGTCTGCAGGAAATGGCGGACTTGTTGCTGTGTTTACCATTAGTATTCATGTTAATACTGCTAATGTCATTGCTTGAGCTTTTGCTCTGCGCCAGGAGCTGTCGTGTAAGTACTTCTCAGGTTTTATCTCATTTAATCTCATCATCACCAAGTAGCTTGGCCCAGGCCCCTCGGTTAGTAAATGGCAGGGCTGGGATTCAAACCTCCCTCTAACCACCTTGCTTCATGTTGCTTCACCCATGGACGCCCCCCACGCCTGGCTCCCACCCCTGCCGGGACCCTGTTTTGTTGTTGTTGTCACAGCTCTCACCATGTATAGCTGTATATTTATTTGCATCTTGGTTTGCTTACTGTCCCTCTCTTCCGAGGCGAGAGGCAGTACGGGGCCGGGACCTCACTGTCTCTCCTGCGTAGCTCAGTCTTGGATGTATTTAGCCACCTCCTGGCATATAAGCAGATCCTCCCTCATTATTTGCTTAAGAAATAAATGAGTCATTGCCAGCTGTGTCCCGCCCCATCCCCTTCTCTGCCAGCACCTTAGCTTTTCACAGTGGGTAGGAACTGGGCTGTAGTTGAAGTGTACTTTGCAATTCCCTGACAACCCACCCACTTCCAGAAGAAAAACCAGCCTACAAAGCAAATACCACCACCTGCTCCAGGAATAATGCTGCGGCCTTAGGTTGGAAAAATGAGGTCCCATGGACCTCATTCCACTTGTCCCTCCTTTGCAGTCCCATGAGGTAGGCTGAGCAGTGAGACTGACCACTCCCAGTTCCCAGATGTGAAAACTGAGACTTTGAGGTGAAAGGACTTGCCCAAGGTCATTCAGCTAGAAAATGGCAGAGCTGGGATTTGAACCCAGGGCCATCTGGCTTTAGGTTGGTTTAGAATGTAGGTCTGTGGGCCAGCTGCATCTGATTAAAGTCATACTGATGCCAGGGCCCCAGCCCCAGAGAGAGTGATCTAGTTGGTCTGGGCTGGGACTCTTGGCAGCTGTGTTTACAAAGCTCCCCAGATGATTCCCGGGCTGGTAGGACTGGAACCTCCCCATGCCTCGTGGCCCCCAGAGTGAGACCTGGTGGTTCTCAGCCCAGACTTCTTGTTTGACTCCATGGGGAAGATTTTCATGATGGAAACTTTCAAATGTGTACAAATGTGGACAGCATGGTATAATGATCGCCATGGACTATTTACCCTGCATCGCATGTAAACATTTCAATATGTATCTCTGAAAGATAAGGAATTAAACAATTGTAATAACATTTTATTTTGAAATAACTTGACTCACAGAAAGTTACAGAAATGGTAGAGTTCCTGTATACCCTTCTCCAGCTTTCCGCAGTAATATCTCAGAGATAAGGATTTTAAGCAGTGCAACAATAATACCATTATATGGCCTAAAAACATACTAATTCTTTAATATCATCGAGTATTCCAGAAATCCACCATGGTTGCAAAGTGGTGCAACCTCTTACATGATATCATTCCTTCATTTGTTAGCGGGACCATTTTATGCAAAGACACTTCCTCATCTCTTTAGTCACCCTGTGGTGTCATAGACAAATGCTTGTTTCTTTCTTTTTTCTGTTTTCAGAACAACGACTTGGTTCACTAGCATCTTTTCATCAGCAACACCAAGAGGTTTTTCTACTTTTCCAGTATCAAGATGAACTTGTGTATTTAAAAGTTTGTGATGTGTCTCAGTCCTTTTGACTTACTATCTGTATTGCAGCTCAAATGGTCCCTTTCTGGGCTTGTGGGAGCCACTTCTGGTTGCTTCTGAGGCCTTTTACCAACCTTCCTCCCGTCAGGTGTGACAAGATGTTCTGGGCTTATCTTGTACATTTCCTGCCCAGCCACTTGGTCAAGGAGACTCTGGGAGTTGAAAACAAAAGCAAAAACAAAAACAAAAACTCAAGTGCCTGGACCCAACCCAAACCAGCTAAATCAGAATCTCTGGGGGGTGGGGCAGATATGTATTTTTTTTTCGAGTGCCCCCAGCCAGGGTTGACAGCCACTTGGGTAGAGTGTGTTTGTTCCCTCTTGGGGCTCCCCAGCATCTTATCTCTGCAAAATGCTGGAACTCAGAGCAGCTCCTTGGCTAATGATCTCATCACTGCCTGGTGACCCCACCTACACTAACACTTGTGTTTCAGGATTTAGACCCGAACATATTGGCCCTGTGTGCAGTCTCAAAGGCTCTGTGCTGATTACCCATTCCTTGCCTGTGTGGCATTGAACTGGAGCTCATCTTTGTGGCTCTGGAAAAGAGGTTCTTTGAAAGTTTGCTTAGAATCTGTTGATGATTTCCTGTTGCTCTTGGGATGGAGACCAAAGTCCCTTATGTGGCCTCCAGCGTAGACTGAGCACAGCCTCCAGTGAAGACTACTCAGGTCCCCTCTTGGTTCCTGGAGCTGTCTATGCTCCCCTCTACCACAGGGCCTTTGCACACACTAGTCGCTCTTCTGGGACTGCCTTGCCTTTCCCCTTCACTTAGTTATCCTCTCCTCACTCTTCAGACCCCAGCTTGACCATCTTCCTCAGGGGCGCCTTCCCTGACCTCTGTCAACTAGAACAGCCCAGTGAGATACCAGTGATCTCACTGGTAATATTGATTTGCCTTCGGGGTATGATCTTTGTCACAGTTGTGGTTTTGTATTTGTTCACGTGATCGTTTGATTAATGTCTCTCTCCGGACCCTGACCGTTTGGGGCTCACATTCTGTCTCTGCTGCTTCTAGCTGTTGGCACCCCGGGCAAGTCTTTTCATTTCTCTGCCCCTCAGTTTCTTTAACTATAAAATGAGGATGATGCTTTTACCTACTTCATAGTGTGGTTATGAAGATTAAATGAATTAATTTGTGTAAAACATTTAAAACAGCTAGCTAGCAGAGAGTGTTAGCAGGTGGTGTTATTGCCCTGGTTTAGGGTTATGTCTTTGTTCAGATTTGTGTACAGGTGGTAGGCACATAGTAGGTGCTCAGAAAATATTTGTTGAATGAGTGAGTGAATGAATGAAAGAAATAGGAATACTAGTAATACCACACTTACGGTTCTGTGAGGATATGAGATAATGCTAGTACCTTGTTGAGTGCCTGGCACATTGTAGATGCTCAGTAAATATTTGTTGAGTGAACAAATGAATGAACTAAAGCAGGGACAACAGTAGGGCCGTGTTTGTTGGGTTGCTGTGGGAATATAAGATAAGGCAGGTATGGGACGCATTATACCATTTTTACACAAAGCAGACACTCAGGAAACAGTTACCGGGTAAAAGTGGAGGAGCTGCCAGGTGTTTCTTTCCAGGCCACTGGTGCTGAGGAGGGAAGCACTTTCAGGGTGAAAATCAGTGGCATGAGAGTGGCCGCTGGTCCACTGGGAGGAAGAGCAGTCAGCTGGCTGCTCCCTGCCTAGAGCTGGCATAGATGAGAAGTTTAACCATTCATTTCCCCTTTGCTCCCTACCCTGTGCTTTCTCTCCCCTAGAATCCTTGCCCAGAATCCAGCGCCTCCTTCCTTTCCAGGATCACCTTCTGGTGGATCACAGGGTAAGTCCTGGTCCCCAAACCTCGGGCGGCTGCTGGGCCATGAGTGTGCCACTAGGGCCCCTGCTCTTCCTCCCTTGCCCTTTCTGCTGGGACTGTGTCCTGAGTGTGCCTTCCCTGGGCCGGGATCTCAGAGACACTCACCCTGACCCCACGTTCATGTGATAAATGCATAAACCTAAACAGCTTGCACCTCTGTGGACAGCTTGGCCTGGGCAAGAAGCTGCACGCTCTTGGCTCAGCTTCGGATCTGGCTGTTTTTTTGCATTGTGTGTAATTACTGTTGTTGGCATTGTTTCCCCCCATGAGAAAAATAATGCCCGTGCACTGTAGGAAAAGTGGGTAAGAGCATGGACCAATAGCAACAGAGCACCAGAGGCAGCCGCCGTCCACAGCTCAATACACCCCCTTCTCGCCCTCCTTTTATTTGCCCATTTTTTTCTTTATATTGTCAGCATCCTACTGGGGATTATTAAAATCCCTCCCCCAACCCCCAAGCATTTTTCCTTGTCTTTATAAACTTTTTACAAACATTGTGTTTGTTTATTTTTTAAATTTAATATTTGTCTTAACTATTTTTCAGTTGCTGTTAAAGAACAGCGCCAGGACAGTTGGTGTAATGTGAATATGGACTGTAGGTCATGCCAGCCAGGCTCACGTTTCTGATTTTGGTCATTGTACTCTGGTTATATCAGAGCACGTCCTTTCTCTTAGGGGGATGAACACTAATATTTAGGGGTAAAGATGTGTAGAGTCTGCAACCTACTATGAAATGGTTCAGAAAAAAGAAATACTCATTTTATTACGCTTCGCAGACACTGTGTCTTTTACAAATTGAAGGTTGGTGGCAACCCTGCGTCAAGAGAGTCTGTTGGCGCCATTTTTGGAACAGCATTCGCTCACTTTGTGTCTCTGTGTCTCATTTTGGTAATTCTCACAATCCTTCAAACTTTTTCATTATTATGGTGATCTGTGATCCATGATCTTTGATGTTATTACTAGGATTCGCTGAAGGCGCAGATGATGCTTAGCATTTTTTAGCAATAAAGTATTTTTAAGTTAAGCTCTGTATGTTGTTTTTTTTTTTTACACATAATGCTATTGCACATTTAATAGATTATAGGATAGTGTAAACATAACTTTAATATGGGAAACCAAAAAATTCCTGTGACTCGCTTTATTGCAATATTCACTTTATCACGGTGGTCTGGAACCGAACCCACAGTATCTCTGAGCTCTGCCTGTATGTGTTTGCATATGTATGTATCTAGAGACAGAGGCAGATACAGCACACTTAAAATGTTAACAGTCGTGAACTAGGTGAAGGGTAGACAGGAATTCTTTGTAAGATTCCTGTGATTTTTCTCTGAGTTTGAAATGTTTCAAAATAACCAGTTAAAATATTAGGTTTGCTTTTTATCATGAAAGTATTCAAACCAGAAAGACTAGTCTAATAAACGTCAATAAACTCATCACCTGATTTAACGATGGTTAATGCTTTGTCATATTCGCCTTAAAAAATTTTTTTTTAAGTAAGTTAGAGCCATCCTGCTATTCCTCCTAAATATTCTGTATGTATCTCTAAAAATGAGGCTGTTTTTCCTGGGTGACCTAACAGTAAAATTAGCAATAATGATTTAATGTGCCCACATGTCCATTATTCCTTACTGAGATATTCCTGAGTTGCGGCCGCCTTCGGTCGCATGGCCGTGGTGGCAGGGAGGGTCGTCGTCCTCCTCCTTCCGACTCTCATCGCCTCCCGCCTTGTGTTTTGGCCACAGGATGATGGTCCAGGGCTACCGCCAGCCCCTGGAGAGCACTGACCTCTGGTCCCTGAATAAGGAGGACATGTCAGAACAAGTTGTGCCCGTTTTGGTAAAGAACTGGAAGAAGGAATGTGCAAAATCCAGAAAGTAAGTGCCAGGCATCCTGCCCCGGGGAAGCTGGGCACTCACTGGGGTGACCGTGTAGCTTCATCCTTCCACCTCTTACTAGCTTCATGGCCCTGGGAGGGCTGCTTCCCTCTTCTGAGCCACGGTTTGCTCATCTGCAGAATGAGGTAGAATCTGACGTGTAGCTAAGGCAATTTGGTTAGGAAAGAAGAGAGAAAGATGTCAAGTGGGAGAACCATTTTGTTTGCCGTGACCCTTGGCGAGCGTGTACCTGGCTGTGTGACCCTGCCCTCCCCGAGTCAGTCTCATTTTCCCTGCTTCTCTCCGAGCATCTGGCATCCTGAATGTTCTTGCTGTTTTAAATGTTTTGGTTCAACACGCCACGTCAACTACTTCTTGAGGTGTTCAGCCTAAGGAGCCCCATTCGACGGTGATTTGGGCTGTACTGGATTTTTTTTTTTCCAACAGCCTTTATTTTTTGGAGCAGTTGTAGGTTCACAGCGGTTCTGAGCAGAAGGTGTAGAGACAGGTGCGCCCCTCCCCCGCTGTCAGCATCCCCCACCAGAGGGGCACATTGGTGACAACCCATGAGCCCACATTGATGCAGCATTGTCACCCCGAGTCTGTGGTTTACATCAGGGTTCACTCTCGGTGTCCAGGATTTCAGCCTCTCGCCGACGAGAGCTGCATGCCAACCCCGAGCTCTGTCATCGGGTTATTTGGGGAATCAGGCCAGGGCCTCCCCAGCACATACCTTATTTCATCAAATCTAGGATGTCATCAGTAGTGCGATGCATCATTATTTTACGCACCAGTGAGAAAGAGAAATGGCTGCCGATTAAACTAGGACATGACATTGACATAAGACGCATCCTGCGTCCAGAGGAGCCGGAAGAGAAATCACGAGGGATTTGGTGGCAGGGGACGGTGTCATTACTTCTGCTGTCGTCACAGGGTTGGACCTGTTGTCCACCTTGGAGAGCTGGCTGACGAGAGCCCAGCCTGGTGTGTGGCCCCGCAGAGCAGCTGGCCTCCCAGGAGAGAGGCCCAGGCTCTAGGTCTGATTCCTCACCCGTTGCAGGAGTGCCCAAGTTCCAGGTCTTCACTCAGGTCGAGGCTGTGGATGGGAATGTGGGACATCCGTGCTGGCCACCAGAACATCAGCGGAGGACTTGTGACTCTGTGCCGTGGCCCGTTCAGGGTGGCCATGGACAGAGGAGAAGTTGTCCCTTGGAAGGTGGATTGAGCTTGAGCCTCTGTGGTTGGGCGTTGTGAGGAGGTGGCCGGTGCTCTGTGCACACACAGCTCTGGCCGGGTCCCATGTCTGTGACCCAGTTGGAGGTTCTCAAGCAGAAGTGGGGTCTCTGGTTCCCTTCGGCCTGGCCTGCAGCCTCCTTCCTGATGAGAAGGCTGCGTCCTCAGCTTGAGTTACCCGAGCCTCGCTGACTGCTTGGCTCCGCCTCCTTCCCACGTTGGGTGGCAGGGGATGCCCACCGTGCTGTCCTCTGGGGCTCACCCAGTGAGCCGGTGGCTACAGATGTTGTAGGAGGGGCTGGCAATGAGGCTTCGTGGGAAGAGGGCTGGCTGTACAGCATAAAGCTCCATCATGGGCCTGGCCCTCCGTTGATTTGTTCAGCAGATGCAGTTGATTACTGCTGATATGCTGAGTGCAGTTTAGGCCCTGGGGGTTCAGAGAGTGGAACAAGATAGATAGGCTCCTTGTTTGGTGCCACTTACATTCCGTGTGGGACACAGGGAGTTGGGAGTCAAACACACACTGTTGAGAAACTTTGAAGAGCCTTAGTGTGATGACGAGATTAAATGGGGAAATGAGGGTGAGAGTGACTGCGGGAGCTGATGCAGGTTTGGTGGTCAGGGATGGCCTCTCTGAGCAGAGATTCGTGTCAAAGGAGGGAGTGAGCCGCGTGCACATGTGGGGAAAGAGCTTTCCGTTTCACGGGAACAGCTAGTGCAAAGGTCCTGAGGTAGAGGTGAGTGTGGCATGCTTATGGAGCAGCAAGGGGCCCCGTATGGCTTGAGTGGTGTGAGAGGTGGGGAGAACAGGAGGAGATAAAGTAGGAGAAGTGTTTGCAGGGATCTCATAGGCTATGGTACTGGCTTAGGGGTTGATCCCAAATGCGGTGAGAAGACCGGTGGGTTTTACACAGGGCAGCGGCATGCCTGGAGTTCTGTTTTATATCAACCAGTTAGGCTGTGCTGGGGAAGGTGGTTTGTGGGGCGAGAGAAGGGGCAGATGGGTCAGTGGCTCTGTTCCCAGAGGCGTGAGCCACATCCGGCCCTGTGACCCCTGTGGGCATGGGTGGGGAGGTGAGAGTCCTGTGCTCTGGGCTGCTGGGTGCCCCAGGGCTCCCGGGGAGCAGGTGACCTCGGCCTGGGCAGGAGGGCTGCTGGCTTCTTGGCCTCGGGTCTCAACCTCCCCCCCCCACCGCCTCCAGTTCTTCTCCTCACCCCTGAGTGACTCCTCTCAGGAGTCAGGTCTGAGCTGCTTCCCCTGCTCCCCTGACCTTTGGGTTTTTTTAAAACCCAGTGCCTCATTGGTTTTCATTAGATGATTTTGAGTTTAACAAAATGGAGTGGAAATTTCTCGACTTATGGCCTCCCATAGGTTAAGGCCATTTTGGACTGTGGTTCCTGCTGGAATGACTATAAAATGGTTTGGCGGCTCTGGAAAAGACTTGGGCAGTTTTTTTAAAAAGTTAAATAGTTATGATACCACCCAACCATTCTACTCCTAGGTGTACACCCAAGAGAACTGAAGACATATGTTCATAAACTTGTACAGGGATGTTCATAGCAGCTTTATGTGTGATGGCCCAAGCTGGAAGTAACCCAGACAGCCACTAACAAGTGAATAGATGTACAAATCACGGTGTAACCATGCAAGGGAACACTTCTGAGCAAAACAGCAGAATGAACTGTTGGTACACTCAGCCACATGAAAATCTTTAAATAATTACGCGGAGCGAACGAAGCCAGGCAACAGTACGTACTAAGTGATTCCATTTATATACAATTCCAGAAAATGAAAGCAAGTCTGTAGTGACAAATCAGATCAGTGGTTGCCTGAGGTAGGGGGAGGTAGTGAGATGGGAGGAGAAATTACAGAGAGGAGAGCTCTTTAGGGGTGATGGGCATGTTCTTTATCTTGGTTTCCCTGATGGTCTGACAGGTGTGTAAATATGTCAGAACTCATCAAATTGTACACTTCAAATTTGTGAACTTGATTTTATATCAGTTATACTCCAATAAAGCAATATATAAAAAAGCAGTAGTGTTTAAAGAAAGGGTGACCATTTTACTTAATTGTCTCTATTTCATAAAGGAGTGTAAACAGCAATAACAAACAGAAAGCTCCAAAATACAGGTGTTAAGCTATGGTTCCCAGCCTTTCAGACCCATTACCCCCTTGAGTAGTAAAGATATTGTAACACCTCCTTAAATGTACTTTAAGGAAATATATAAAAATAACCCACTCATGTATCTTACTTTAAAAATCAACAAAGTGTTCTTGCTCAACTTTAACAGAAAACTAAAAGGCAAGGGGTTTGTAATAAAACGTCATCCATGTATGTCTGTGTGTAAACGCTCAGGCACATGCTAGAACAGAGAATGAAGAATCGCTGAGTGCTCATAAGTGGAGCCTTCTCTGTGGCAGCAGCAAATCCCGGCCGACCCAGTCTTGCGGTTCTGGAGATCAGAACCATCATCACCCTCATGGGCAAGGTTTTGCAAAGTGGTGATTCATGCTTGGCAAATTTCTGAACAGAACTTAATTTGCACACTGACTGCATTTCTGAAAAAAAATCGAGGTATATTTAAACTTGCAAAAAAAAAAAACAACAACCCACTCTGTGTATGGATTTATGCCAAAGCTGGAGTTAGAGTGTAGATTTAGGTGATTTGGGGACTTCCCTGTCTGTTCAGTTGTTAAGACTCTGCGCTTCCACTGCGGGGGCGCGGGTTCGATCCCTGGTCGGGGAACTAAGATCCCACAAGTCTTCGGTGGTGGCAAAAACAAACAAATAAACAAACAAAAACCCCCATAGATGTAGGTGATTTTAGGCAGGCTCTTCACCTACGTGGATGCCTGGCAGGATCTTGTTCCTTTGGGATGGCCCTGTACTCAAAGAGGGTCTGGTTTCTGGCCCAGTCATCGTGACATCAGAGGGTGAGAAACCCCCTTGACAGCCTGTTTTTGAGAAGCAAAAAGCAGTCTACGACAACAACAACAAAAAGGGAAAGAATGATCTCGAGTCATTTGTATTTGTGCTCAACACAGGCAAAATCCTGCCAGGGCTATACTTTCCATGCGGGGCTGGAGGGGTAGGAGTGGGGAGGTGGCTGCCATGCTCATCTGTGGTTTCCAGAACTGTTATCCCGTATATTGTGAGCTCTAAGGAGAATGAAAATGTGAGTTAAGGGTGTAAAATCCATTCTCTGCAATTGTAGGTCAAATCTGCCCTTCTGTGTTTTACTGGGTATTATGGATCAAAGACAGTGCTCAGAGTACATCCAGAAAATCTAGTTTTAATTGAGCCATGATCTTTATAAGTTTGAGATTTTTGCCTTTGCCTCAACATTAGAGATCTTATTTGTTTAACAAATGACAAACAGAGCCTGCAGTAGCTCCTCATGGCCCTTTGGTTGGTTCACGCACCTCCCAGTCTGCTCTCTCAGCTCTGCTCTGGTTACTTGAGGTTCTTAGAAGGGCTGCCTCACCTCTTTTCAAAATCCCTTAGTTCCAGGCCTTACTCATCCTGTTCCCCCTGCCTAGAGCACCCTTTCCCTCCCCAAGTGGACTCGATCCCTCATCATGCAGGTCTCAGCTTTGATGTCCCCTCCTCCAGGAAGCCCCCATGATAGTCCCCCTCACACGGCTGATCCGTTTCTCTCATGGGGCTGCTCGATGGTGGGGCTCTCCCCAGGGCCCGGCCCAGAGCAGGGCATTCGTGGAGGACAGAGCAATGGGCACCTTTGCCCATTTCGAAATCCCCTGGGTGAGCAAGTTCCTTTTTCTTCCCAGCCTCCAGCTTACCCACCCCTTCCTGTTCCCCTGTCCTGAGCAGTTTTCTTCTGACTCAGACCTTCCCTCTCCAACTTTCCTTTCTTTCCCAGCCAGACCATTCAGATGCCCTGCTTTCTTCCTCACCCTCCAGGAGCGCCAGCTTCCCTTGGAGGGCTCTTGTTCACTGGGTATTTTTTGTCTCCTGACTCGGCCGTAGGTGGTCCCTTCCACTTCTCTAGACCCCTTCCCCCCAGGCCTGAGCCTTCCTCCTCTCTGCCCTCCTGAGACCTTCTTCCTGGCCCTTTGGCTGCCTGTCTCCTGGCCACAGAAAACAGCCTGGGTCAGTGGCAGCCCAGGCAGGCCCAGGGCCGGGGCCCAGCTTAGGACGTGGTGCAGAAAATGAATGCGGAGGGGGGAACGACTCAGCCACTCCCTGCCCCCCTGTCCTGCCTTCTTATCCTCCTTTCCAAGAGGGCATGTGTATGCTGAATGAAATCATACTAAAAATCCCTGCCAGAATCCCAGCTTCAGGGGAAGTCAATAAAGTGAGCAGGGAAAGAGCTTACGCAGTGACACTGACAACACGAAAAATAGAAATAATCCTCTGTGGTTGGTGGAATGACCCCCCCCCGCCCCCCGCAAAAAAAGATGCCCACATCCTGATCCCCAGAACCTGTGAATATGTTACATGGCAAAGGGACTTTGCAGATGTGATTCAGTTCAGGATTTTGAGATGGGAGACTCTTCTGGGTTATTGGGGTGGGCCTGATGTCATAATCATGAGGGTCCTTATAAGGAGGAGACAGGAGGTGAGAGAGAGAAGATGCTGAGCGGCTGGCTTGGAAGGTGGAGGCAGGGGCCATGTGCCCAGGTGTGTGGGCTGCTTTTTTTTTTTTTTTTTTTTTTTGGCTGTGTTGGGTCTTCGTTGCTGCACGCGGGCTTTCTCTAGTTTTGGTGAGCAGGGGCTACTCTTCGTTGCAGTGCACGGGTTTCCCGTTGCGGTGGCTTCTCTTGTTGTGGAGCATGGGCTGTAGGTGCACAGGCTTAAGTAGTTGCAGCATGCGGGCTCAGTAGTTGCAGTGCATGGGCTCAGTAGTTGTGGCGTGCGGGCTCAGTAGTTGTGGTGCGCAGGCTCAGTAGTTGTGGTGCATGGGCTTAGTTGCTCCGCGGCATGTGAGATCTTCACGGACCAGGGACTGAACCCATGTCCCCTGCATTGGCAGGCGGATTCTTAACCACTGCACTACCAGGGAAGTCCCTGTAAGCATCTTCTAGAAGCTGGAAAAGGAGGAAACAGATTCTCCCATGGAGCCTGCAGGCCCACCTTAGATTTCTTTTTTCTTTTTTTTTTAAATCTGTACAAATCAAGCATTTTATTTATATAGCAAGGAAGCACTCCTTTATTCTCCGTTCAAATACCATACTTGAGATTTAAAATGACAGTTGGCAGTGTACTACAGGATGCTCAATAAGACTTCGTCCATATTGCTTTGGATATCTTGATATTTTGTTATATTTTCCATCATCCATTGGAGCAGTTAGTTCAGCTTCCTAGAAACATTTGAACAGTAGTTAGATGTTTGCCCAATAAACCAGTACCCTCCAGGTTTTTGAAGTGAAGAATGTTACTTGTGCCAGTCGGAATCTGATACCAGTTAAATAGTGACAGCTTTGCCAATAAACAAAAATGTGCTCTTCCATGGCTAGGAAGGGAGACTTCCACAGCTGACAGGTCCCAAAGATACACGGAGCCACCTTAGATTTCTGACCTCCACAACTATGAGATGTTAAATGTGTGTTGTTTCAAGCCATTGAGTTTGTGTTAATTTGTTGCAGCAGCCATAGGAAATTCTACAACCTCACCCAGAGTTTAGATTTTATTCTGGATGCAGTGGGAGGCCAGCAGTGGAGTTGAGGTTGGGGTGATACGCTTTAGGAGGATGCCACTGGCTGCCGTGCAGGGACTTGGTTGTTAGGGAACGAGAGTGGAAGGAAATGGGGGGAGTGGGGAGGAGGCCCCGGCGACGGTCACTTGCATGGGTGAGAGGCTGTGGCGATGGAAAGCGTGGATGGATGACTGCACACATCCCGGGAGTGGGATGGACACAGCACGTGCCTGACTCTGGAGCTGGGAGCGTGGAGGAGAGGGGTTCAGGGATGATTCCCATGTTTCCGGCCCTTTCCTGGGGTGAGGAGCATCGAGGGGAAGGATACAGACTTGACAGAGCCCAGACCAGTGCCCACGGTTTGGAGTAGGGACAGAGGAGGGAGCCAAGGCAGGTTGGGAGGCTGGGGTCTCCAGGAGGGCGTTTCAGTTGGTCCAAATGGTCAGATGTGGCTTAGATGGGAGAGGCAAGAATCCCCTGTGATTAAACGATGTTCAGTGAGCTCATGCAGTGGACGGTTGTGTCAGGTGGACAATGGGGGTGAAGCTTGGGTGCACGTTTCAGGGATGGAGCCCACGTTTGGCCTTTTGAGGAGGTTGCTTTGACTGCATTTTGGGAGAGGGAAGCTGTATGTGTTGCTGCATAACAGGCCACCCCCAAACGTAGCAGCTTTAAATAAGAATGAACATTTACTATGTCACACAGGGTCTCTGGGTCGGGGGTCTGGGATGGGTCTAGGTGGGTAGTTCTGGCTCAGGGTCTGTCATGGCTGCAGTCCTCTGAAGCCTTGACCGGGGCCGTGGAGCTGCTTCCACGTTGCACATGGTTGGTAAGACTGTGCTGGCTGTTGGCAAGGTCTCACCATGGGGGCTTCTCCAGGAGGCTTGGTGGAGTGTCCTCTTGACCCGGCAGTTGGCTTTGCCCAGAACGAATGATCCATGAGAGGGCAAGAAAGAAGCCACAGTGTTTTCTGCAACCTAATCCTGGGTATGACACTCTCTCTCCATCATTTCTGCAATATCCTATTACAAGTGGGAGGGGACTTCACAGGGGCATGTATGAGGGTTCCGATTTCTCAACATCCTTGCAGACCTTGTCGTTATCTGACTTTTTGATGATAACCATCCTAGCGGGTGTGAAGCAGTATCTCATCCTGGTGTTGATTTGCATTTCCCTGATGACTTAAGATGTTAAGCAACATTACATGTGCTTATGCCGTTCGCATGTCTTCTTTGCGCCTTTCATGGTTGGGTTGTCGTTTTCTTATTGAGTTGTAAGAGTTCTTTATTTGCTCTAGTTACAAGTCCCTTATCAGAATTTTGATTTGCAAATGTTTCCTCCCATTTTGTGGGTTGACTTTTCACTTTCTTGGTGGTGTCTTTTGAAGCACAAGAGTTTTTGATTTTGATCAAGTTCAATTTATTTTTTCTTTTGTTGCTTGTGCTTGTGGGGTCGTATTTAAGAATCCATTGCTAAATCCAAGGTCCTAAAGTTTTGCCCCCTCTGTTGCCTTCTAAGAATTTTATAGTTTTAGCTCTGTGTTAGGTCTTTCATCCATTTCGAGTTAATTTTTGTATATGGTGTGAAGTAAGGGTCCAACTCACTCTTTTGCCTGTAGCTATCTAGTTTCCCAACACCATTTGTTGAAAAAACTATTCTTTTTCCCATTGAACGGCCTTGACAACCTTGTCAAAATCAGTCAGGTTTATTTCTGGGTTTTTAATTCTGTTGCATTGATCTCTGTGTGTGCTCAACCTCATGCCTGTCTTGATTATGGTTGTTTCATAGTAAGTTTTGAAGACGGGAAATGTGAATCCTCCAACTTCGCTTTTCTTTTTCAAGATTGTTTTGGCTATTTTGGATCCCTTGAGTTTCCATATGAATTTTAGGATTAGCTTCTCCATTTCTGTAAAGAGCCAGCTGGGATTCTGATAGAGATTGCACTGATCTGTAGGTCATTTTGGGGTTGGCACTTTTCTGTGCCCTTTACCTATATTAAGTCATGTATAGGTGAGGTAGGTCCTACTATTTCCCCATTGTACAGATGAGGAAACTAAGGCCTAGAGAGGTTAAGGCACTTGCCTAAAGTCACACAGCTGGCCAGGATCCTGAGTCTGTGGTCAGAATCACCATGCTAAGCTGCTTCTCTGCAGCGACTGGTTTCCTTTGGCTAGGCCTCCCTGTGTGGGGGGCCTTCTCCGGCCCTCTCCCGGCCGGTGGGCTGAGTGCCTGGCAGACCCCTCAACTGCTCCTTGCTCCTCGTGTTTCAGACAGCCGGTGAAGATCGTGTACTCCTCCAAGGATCCCGCCAAGCCGAAAGGGAGTTCCAAGGTGGATGTGAACGAGGAGGCCGAGGCTTTGATTGTCAAGTCCCCTCAGAAGGATTGGAAACCGTCCCTGTTCAAGGTGTTATACAAGACCTTTGGGCCCTACTTCCTCATGAGCTTCTTGTTCAAGGCTGTGCACGACCTGATGATGTTTACCGGCCCAGAGATCTTAAAGTAAGGCCTCCTCCCTCTCAGCCGGGCAGCTCTTCACGTCCTTGACCTTCCACTTGCGACACCCTTCACCCTGCCTTAGGGTCACGTGTCATGCTCCCGAGGGCACAGGGCCAGGCCTCTACCTCCTTACCTGCTTTGCCTGATGCTTTGCTTTAATACAACCATCTTAATTAAGGCCACGTTGGTTGCAAGTAGCAGAAACCTTACCAGGCAAAGGGGGAAGATAGAGGATTATCTTGGGAAACCAAAAGCAGGGAAATGTCCGATTGCGTGAAAGCTGCAACCTAAACCCAGAAAGGAGGTCATCTCTCTGTTTACCTCCCCCCCTCCCTGCTTCTGGCTGTCTCTTGGGTGCCACATGTTTGTTCTCTTTCCCTCCCTCCGCCCCTTGTGCTCTCTCCTTGGTCACTTTTGGGTGATGAGGCAGAGCAATCAATGCGAGAAGCCCGGGGCTGCGCGCCCTGCCGTGATTACTGCCCCCGACCCCCCACCCCCACCCGGCATGGGCATCGCCACGTGGGTTGGGCTCTCCCATCCATAAAACTGGTGTTGAGAGTGCCTGCCTTGCCTGGCTCAGGAGAAGGTCACCCGCGGAAGCCAAAGGACTTGTCCCCACGCGCACGCATTTCGCGGTCTTTCACGTGGGGCTCTGTCCCTGCCGCCCCACAGGTTGCTCATCAGCTTCGTGAACGACAGGAAGGCCCCAGACTGGCAGGGCTACTTCTACACGGCGCTGCTGTTCATCAGCGCCTGCCTGCAGACCCTCGTGCTGCACCAGTACTTCCACATCTGCTTCGTCAGCGGCATGCGGATCAAGACCGCCGTCATCGGGGCTGTGTACCGGAAGGTGGGCCCGCGGCTCCTGCTGCCGCCGCGGAACCCCTGGGGGCTTGGCCGGGTCGCCTCCCAGGCCCAGCCTCTGGAGCAGTGGCATGATGGTGGCCTGAGTGGCCGCGGGCGTGGCCTGAGAGCTTAGCAGAGCTGAGCCCAAGGGCGAGCCTGTGGCATGTCCGGGAGCCCTGGGGTCAGCTGAGGGTAATTAAATTTCTTAGATGGCACTTGACTTGGGGGAGATCCAGGTTTGAATCCTTGCTCTGCTGCTAATAGTCTGTGTGTGAGCGTGTTCTAACTCTCCATTTGAACTGAGCAGATGGTATGTTCCTCGGGTGATAGATACGCAGCAGGTATCTGGGCACGGACAGCCTTAAAGGACCTGGATTACCTCCTTGGTCCCTTCATTTCTTAGCCTCTGGGCCACGTGGGTTAAGAAGAGACTATTCAGCAGGTAGTCGGGAAAGACGGACTTGATCGTTGGCTCTCAGCCCTGTCTGCAAGTTAGACTCACCCGGAGAACTTCAGAAACTTCCAAGGACCAGGCTACACCCCAACCAATTAAGTCATGATCTCTGAGGGTGGGACCCAGGCGTCAGTGTTTCTAAAACTCCCCAGGTGACAGCGTGAAACCATTGAGAGCCAGGATGAATTTGTCCCTCCAGGGGATGTTTGGCAATGTCTGGAGACATTTTTGATTGTCATAGCTGGGGGTGGGGGCATCTAGTGGGTGGTGACCAGGGATGCTGGTGAACATCCTAAAATGCACAGGACAGGCCCTCAAAGAATGAGCCTCAGATGTCAGTGATGCCAAGGATGAGAAACCCTGGCTGAGACCTTGGTCCTGCAGGGTGATCTGGGCACCAGCAGTGTCAGCATCTCCTGGGGGCTTGTTAGAAATGCAGAGTCCTTATTCCAGTCCTACGAAATCAGGAACTGCATCGTAACAAACCCCCTGGGGGTGCGTAAACGCTCAAGTGTGTGAAGCCCTGGTTTAGGCGACCTCTGAGGTCCCTTCCGTACTGAAGAGCTCAGGATGGGGAGGCAGTGAGTGCTGCCGATAAGAGAGTGGGCTTTGTGATGAGACACATGGGCTGGGAAGGCAGATAAGCCTCCAGGAGAGGAGAAAAGAGCGGTGGCCTCTTGACTGTTGAGCTGTCTCCTTCCTCCACGTGGGCCTGGAGGGAGGGCGCTGGGCTGTCGCCTGTCACACTCACCCTCTTTCCCTCTCCTTTGTCTCCAGGCCCTGGTGATCACCAATTCAGCCAGAAAATCGTCCACTGTCGGGGAGATCGTCAACCTCATGTCTGTGGACGCCCAGAGGTTCATGGACCTGGCCACGTACATTAACATGATCTGGTCAGCCCCTCTGCAAGTCATCCTTGCCCTCTACCTCCTGTGGCTGGTGTGTGTTTGATGTCATTCCCGTGGCGCGTGGGGAGGGGCCTCCATGTGTGGGCATTGGGGGCGAGTGAGTGGGTGTCAGTGATAAGAACCTCTGTAGCTCACTGGCATTTCTTGCCGTCATTTACATTTTATTTTCTGGCCTCTCAGCCAGTTCCTGGATATTTTATTCCTTTCTTCACTTGTTGGGTTATGTTCTCTAGGGTGGCATGGTGTTCATTTGCATTTGTCTCTTCTTGACAGTGTTGTAGTTAACAACCCTATAACATACACATTGTATTTCTCCCTCTGTATCCTCCCAAATGCTAACCAAACTCATTTATTCACAAGTCCCAAATTATGTTGGTTAAGAGTCGCTTGGTTGCAGGGGATAGAAATGCATCTTAGAGTAATATAAGCAAATAAAGGGAATTTTATGGGTGCATGTAACTGAAAAGTCCAGGGTCTGGCTTCAGGTAGGGATGGATCCAGGAGTTCAAGCAGTGCTGTAAGAATTCAGTCTTATACTTTCATCATTTCTTAGCCCTGTGTTTCTCTGAGTTGACTTCATTCTCAGTGGGATTTCTTCAGATGGCTTCCATGGTGTTGGGCTTATATCATCTTCACAGATAGAGGTGCCAGAGAAAAGAGATTCCTTTTTGCATTCCTCTTTGTCTCAGCCGGTTCCCAGGGGGCACTCTGATTGGCTCGGCACAGTCCTATTCACATCCCTGAACCAGTCACTGTGAAATAGGCAGAGTTCTCTGATGGGCCACCCTGGGTCACATGCTCTCTCTCGTTGTGGAAGGGGTGGAGGTGTGATTGACAGCCCTTCCACATGGGGAAGGGCAGTTCCCAAAATATAAAGATGACAAGCAAAGATGCTTATAGCCTAATATGTGCCTTATTCTGTTCTACCCTTGGGCCTTTGCACGTGTCTTTCCTTCCACCAGGAATTTCCTTTCCTCTTTCCTCCCTGCTGATGGAATCCCACCCAAACTTCAAGGCTGTGACAAATGCAACTTCCACTGATTCTTTTTCCCTCTCAGTTAGATGGACTTCTTCCATCCAGCAGATGTCTTGGGGCATCTACTTCCCCAGAAAGTGCTGCCATAGAATACTTCTTTTAGAATTGCCTTCAGGGTTGATTTGTGATCCACTACAAAATTGCTTTATTTTAGATGAGAGTTGCTGAATGTGTTACCGATATCTGGGGCTGGATAATTCTTCCTTGTTGAGGGCTGTCCTGTGCATTGTAGGATGTTTAGCCGCATCCCTGGCTTCTCTCCATTAGATCCCAATAACACACCACCTCCCCTCCCCCACACTCCCACCACCGCTTGTGGAATAGTCCTTCCTGGTTGGGAACCGCTGCTTTAGACCAAAACCAGGATTTCTCTATTTGACAACCAAGAACACGACATAAGATAATGGGGGACAGCGTGGCTCTGAAATCAGGCTGCCTGGGTTCAGATCCTGCCTCTTCCAGACCTTATTACTTAACGTCTCTAAGCCTTGGTGTTCTCATCTGTAAACTGGTGATAATAAGGGAACCTCATCATAGTGATGTTGGGATAATTGAATAAGTTAGCGCAGGTAGTGTTCCCTGAACAGTACATGGTACAGCGACGTGCCTGGTATCTTTTAGTTACTATGATTTGCTCTCGGAATTGATTCCCAATGCTTTAGATTGTTGGTAGAAATCACCTTCATGCTTAGAGGTGGATTAATCTTCACTGGGCAGAGACCCATCGCAGAAACAAGCGGTAGCAGCATTTTTTTGGTAACTAGGACTGGAGACCCTGAGGGTGACTCCTTGGAAGGGACTAACACGCTTACCCTGTAGTTCCATCCGTCTGTCTCAGCTAAGCAAGTGTGCACTGGACGCACTTCGTAGGCTGTCTCTTTTTATTTGTGTAACTTGGAAGTTGAAAAATGTTGATCTGTATCTTGTCTCAATCATGACCACTTAACCTTTCTGAGATGCAGTTTCCTTATCTGCAAATGCGATAATAGAACAGTCTACAGGCTCTATCTACAAGTCCCCAAAGCAAAGAGCTCTGAAAATTGAAAGTTTTTCTTAACTTAATTCGGTGGCAAGACTTGACTTGAACTGATGTGTGATTTATAATTTTGATTATCCCTGTCGTGGGAATATTCCTATTTTGCTACTGAAAATAATCATTGCATTTGCTTCTGGAGCACTGCGCCAGGGCCCTGTGGAGGTGCAATATACAGGCATATCTACCTGTGTCAGGGGTCCCCGAGACCCCACCAGGTTCATGATTTGCTAGGAGGACTCATAGCTATCATTTATTACAGCAAGATTAGCAAAGTTCGGAGGGAACCAAGGACAAGCTTCCAAGAGTCCTCTCCCCCTGGAGTCACACAGGATGCACTTAATTCCCCAGCAACGAGTTGTGACAATTGTGACAGCACATGTGAAATGTTACCAGCCAGGGAAGCTCAGGAGAGACCCTGTGCCTGGGGTTTTTCTTGGGGGCTGGTCACACCGGCAGCCTCTGCCTGGCACAGACCAAACTTCCAGACTCCCAGAGGGAAAAGGGGTTAATCAGCAGAAACCATATTGTTCATGCAAACAGTTTAGGCGCACTGAGTCACTCTTATCAGTTCTGAGAATGGTGGGAACCCTCCCAAAATCCAAGCACCCAGGCGCCAGCCAAGGACCTTTGAACAAGATGAGCCGTCAGGTGGGCCATGTTCACTGTTTTCTGCTCCACATCCCGTTACCTTTCTGAAATCCTTAAGTTCTCATTTGCAAAACTCAACCTGGTCCCAAGGGTTTCGGATAAAGGATTGTGGCCTTGAACGTTCTTACAGGGTTTGTGGGACCCCAAGGGATGCTCCCGGATAAATCTGAAAAGTAATGTGGCTACACTGGGTGGCTCAGCCCGTGGAAGCCCCGTGCTAAGGCCTTTGTTCTTGTTCCTTCCACAGAACCTGGGCCCCTCCGTTCTGGCTGGAGTGGCTGTGATGATCCTCATGGTTCCCCTCAATGCAGTGATGGCCATGAAGACCAAGACCTACCAGGTAGGGGGTGTGTCTGCACAGGGCTCCAAGCTGCACCCCTGCCTAAGGCTGTTCCACTCGGGTGTTAGTTGAGTTCCTTCTGCACAGGCCTTGGGGGTCTCAGCCTTGTCTGCCTGTGGGAATCCCCTGGGGAGCTTTAACAAATGCTGATGCCTAGGCCCAATTCCAGGGATTCTGATTCATCTAATGTGGGTGAGGCCTGGGCGTTGGGAGTTTTTAAAGCTTCCCAGGTTATTACTTTGGGTCGCTGAGGTTGAGAGCTCCCGAAATAGTTAGACCTCATGGGCCAGTGACTGAAGTCCCATCTGTGAGCCTCCAAGAGATTCCTTATTTCCCATGGGTGTATTCCTTTCTGTGTGTGTGCATTTTCAAGAGCTGAGCAAAAATCACCCCTTGCTTTTCTCCCCATTTCCTTATGCTGGTCGCAGGGTTAAACTCTTTATTTTCAGAGATACTTCGTATTTTTAAAGTTTTTAAATACTCAAGTAACAGAGTGAATGCCTTTTCATTATAAAAGAAAGTTCAAATAATACAAAAGTATATAGATTAAAAGGGCATGTCCCCTTCCCTGTCCTCTTTTTTTTTTTTTTTTTTTAATTAAATTAATTTATTTATTTATTTTTGGCTGTGTTGGGTATTCGTTGCTGCACTCAGGCTTTCTCTAGTTGCGGCGAGAGGGGGCTGCTCTTCCTTGCGGTGCGTGGGCTTCTCATTGCGATGGCCTCTCTCGTTGTGGAGCACGGGCTCTGGGCACGCGGGCTTCAGTAGTTACGGCACGTGGGCTCAGTAGTTGTGGCTTGCGGGCTCTAGAGCACAGGCTCAGTAGTTGTGGCGCACGGGCTCAGTTGCTCCGCAGCACGTGGGATCTTCCCGGACCAGGGCTCAAACCCGTATCCCCCGCATTGGCAGGCGGGTTCTTAAACACTGCGCCACCAGGGAAGCCCCTCTTCCCTGTCCTCTTAACCACGGTGAACACATTGAAGCAAATCCTTCTAGAACTTTTTATGTGTTTATATAGAGATCGGACTAACTACATTAGGCTTGGTGTGTATATGTGTGTGTGTGTGTTGCGGTGTTATCACCATATATATTTTAACACAAACGGGCCCGTTTGGCAGAGTGATTTTATCGTCCGATGCCATGCCTGGGGGATCTTTCTGCAGCATATGCCATGTGGTCTGACTTCATTGTCTTGAGCTCGTGCCTGATGGTCCATAACAGAGACAGGTCAGAGTTCATTCCTCTGCTCCCCCACCGATGGCTATTTATGACGTGCCTGTGGGATTTCAAATGAGAGAGCTTGGCTGCGCTGGTGATGCCGAAGGAGAGAAGAATTGCAGGACGTGGGGCTGTTGGAATGAGGTTTGGGGAGGAGGGAGGAGAGGCGTGGGAGGGGCATGGGGCTGTGTCGCCTCTTAGCCTCTTCCCTGAATGGCCCACCTCTGAAATGGCTTCAGTCTCTGGCTTTGACCTCATGTTGCTTAAACTGTCCTCTTCTGTGACCCAGGAATGACATAACACTTAATGATAGGGTTCTCGTGAGCAGGGCTAAATGCACTTGAAAAGCTTAGAAAAGTGCCTGGCGTAAGGAAAATGCCAGGTGGCATTAAAACTATTTAACAGCTGTGCAGCACGGGCACCCAGATGGTCAGAACCAGTGCTGGCCGGTACAGAAACGCTTCAGTATTTTAACAATCATGTACTGCCTGAAAAGCAATAAAGAAAATAAGAAAATGGAAGAAAAAAAATATCATCTCTCGGTTTAGATCAGCAGAGTAGGGCATGTGCCCCTTCCTCCCTGGATACCTGACAGATTTTTCTTGCCTCTCTTCCTCCTTTCTGAATTTAAGAGGTTTCTCTGATATCAAATTTAATGTGATTTGAAGCAGTTTTTTTCCCTTGAAAAAAGAATCCTTTGGAGTGCTCTCAGGGTCAAGAGTTAGGGTTCATAGGGATTACAGGCCAGCTTTCCCACCCTTAGGATGGCCCATTTTTAATAGATGGGGTTGTTGAGTGTTGGTCTGATGCCAGGGTCAGAAGTGAGCAGCCAGCCCCCAGGTGTGGTATTGACTGCTCCTCTCTTCGAAGGTGGCCCACATGAAGAGCAAAGACAATCGGATTAAGCTGATGAATGAAATTCTCAATGGGATCAAAGTGCTAAAGCTTTACGCCTGGGAGCTGGCATTCAAAGACAAGGTACTGGCCATCAGGCAGGAGGAGCTGAAGGTGCTGAAGAAATCTGCCTACCTGGCCGCCGTGGGGACCTTCACCTGGGTCTGCACGCCTTTCTTGGTGAGTGAAGCCAAGTTTATCCTGACCCACATTGTTTGATATTTTATTGTGTTGTCATGCCAGATATTTTTCAGAAGTCACTGTTTCAGCAAGTCAGCAAGGGCTTCTCCAACCACTCCTTTTTAATAGTGCTACTCCCACCTTTTGTTTTACTGACAGCATTTACAGCTTCCAGCCCAGGGATACTCAAAGTAGCTAGTTCAGGAACTGTTTGTTACAGGTTCACGATAAGATGAGAAGTTTGTGGTAGAATGTAAACTTCTGCTGTCTGCTTCCTTCATTGAGAAAGTCTTTTTTAAAAATAATTAATTAATTAATTTTATTTTGGCTGCGTTGGGTCTTCGTTGCTGCACGCAGGCTTTCTCTAGTTGCGGCGAGCGGGGGCTACTCTTCGTTGTGGTGCGTGGGCTTCTCGTTGCGGTGGCTTCTCTTGTTGTGGAGCACAGGCTCTAGGCGCGCGGGCTTCAGTAGTTGTGGCTCGCAGGCTCTAGAGTGCGGGCTCAGTAGTTGTGGCGCACAGGCTTAGTTGTTCCATGGCATGCGGGATCTTCCCGGACCAGGGCTTGAACCCATGTTCCCCGCATTGGCAGGTGGATTCTTAACCACTGCGCCACCAGGGGAGTCCCGAGAAAGTCTTGCTAAGAAAAAAAAAATGTCAGCTGAACTACATGCATGCTTGGTGCCATAGCTGAGCTACGTTATGGTATCAGCTCCTTATCTACTGTCATCTGGTCACAAACTGTGGATTGGCAGTGACCTGTGGACCACACTTCAAGTGGCAATGCCAAACATACTCTGAAAGTCACTTATTATTTCATGAATTGTCTGCCTCTCTCTACTAGAGCGTCAGCTCCAGGAGGGCAGGGATTTCTTCTGTTCACTGCTGTATCCTGGTGCCTAAAATGGTGCATAATAGGCGCTCAACAAATATTTGTCATTCACTGAAAAAAAATTGAAACTGTACAGAAAGTTATGAAATGAAAAGTATATTGTCCTCCCCTCCATCTGTCCCTTTCCTCCAAAGTGACAGTTTTGTATGTCTTTTTAGGGAAAAAATTATGTATATAGATATTTTAAAAATATTTGTAATATATTCAAATGGACTCATACTTACATGGTGTTCTAGACCTTTGGACTTGATATGTAACCTCTCAGTTCATGTATTCACATCTGCTTTGTCTGTTTTAATGATGTGTGCTTGTCCAGAGCATGGATGTGCTGTAGTTGACTTAACCCATCTCTCGTTGCTGGCCTTTTAGGCTGGTCCCTCTTCTTTGTGGTTATGACCCACACTGCCCTGAATGTTCCCATATGCATGTCTTGGAGTAGTGTAATGGGTCTATCCCTAGCTGGCCAACTTTGAAAAGTTTAGGGCTTCCCTGGTGGCACTGTGGTTGAGAGTCTGCCTGCCGATGCAAGGGACACAGGTTCGTGCCCCGGTCCGGGAGGATCCCACATGCCGCGGAGCGGCTGGGCCCGTGAGCCATGGCCGCTGAGCCTGTGCTTCCGGAGCCTGTGCTCCGCAACGGGAGAGGCCACAACAGTGAGAGGCCCGCGTACCGCAAAAAACAAACAAACAAACAAACAAAAAAAACAAACAAAAAAGAAGTTTAAAGACAATAGTGTGAGTTAACTATTTTCCAAAGCTGGCCCCAAACCAGGAGACAGTATGGACTGTGGAAACCCTTTAAGCTCAGTTGACAGTTGAGCATGGTTATGGAGGACTTCAGATCATGCCCCCACCCCATGTTTATTTTTTCTCTCTGTCTTTGTATTATTAACTATGTCATTCATTCTTTTTTTTTTTTTTTTTTTTTTTTCAGAAGAGAGCTGAGATTTTTAAATAAATTTATTTATTTATGGCTGTGTTGGGTCTTCGTTTCTGTGCGAGGGCTTTCTCTAGTTGTGGCAAGCGGGGGCCACTCTTCATCGTGGTGCGCGGGCCTCTCACTGTCACGGCCTTCTCTTGTTGCGGAGCACGGGCTCCAGACGCGCAGGCTCAGTAGTTGTGGCTCACGGGCCCAGTTGCTCCGCAGCATGTGGGATCTTCC
>NC_041227.1:58743158-58746015 GCF_002837175.3 Physeter macrocephalus
AAACAAACAAACAAACAAACAAAAAAAACAAACAAAAAAGAAGTTTAAAGACAATAGTGTGAGTTAACTATTTTCCAAAGCTGGCCCCAAACCAGGAGACAGTATGGACTGTGGAAACCCTTTAAGCTCAGTTGACAGTTGAGCATGGTTATGGAGGACTTCAGATCATGCCCCCACCCCATGTTTATTTTTTCTCTCTGTCTTTGTATTATTAACTATGTCATTCATTCTTTTTTTTTTTTTTTTTTTTTTTTCAGAAGAGAGCTGAGATTTTTAAATAAATTTATTTATTTATGGCTGTGTTGGGTCTTCGTTTCTGTGCGAGGGCTTTCTCTAGTTGTGGCAAGCGGGGGCCACTCTTCATCGTGGTGCGCGGGCCTCTCACTGTCACGGCCTTCTCTTGTTGCGGAGCACGGGCTCCAGACGCGCAGGCTCAGTAGTTGTGGCTCACGGGCCCAGTTGCTCCGCAGCATGTGGGATCTTCCTAGACCAGGGCTCGAACCCATGTCCCCTGCATTGGCAGGCAGATTCTCAACCACAGCGCCACCAGGGAAGCCCTGTCATTCTTTTTTTAAAATGTTGTGCTAATAAGTATTACTTAGCTATGTTGGCAAATATATATTCTTATGGGAAGTTCCTATGACTAAAACCACACATTTTCATAAATTAGAAACAGAATTTTCTGTTAGGCTACCATCCACTTCATCACAGCAGAGTTGCAGGTGGAATGTTGAAGGAAACTCATGCCTTTTCAGTGTTTGTCAAAGTGTATCCATTCTGACGCTGGATTTTGTTAGGCTCAGCTTAATGTCTCCCAGAGTCTTAACCCGCACACAAGGCAGTGTGGTGGAAATCAGTGATGCTCAAACTTGTGTGGGCCTCCCAGTCACCTGGAGGGCTTGTTAAAATGCAGCTCAATGGGCCCCACTCAGAGTTTCAGAGCCAGTCAGTCTAGGTGGGCCCTGAGCGTTTGCATTTCTAACATGTTCCCGGGTGCTGCTGATGCTCTTGGTTTGGGATCCATGCTTTGTCCTCAACAGTGGGGCCCATGGACCAGCAGCACCGGCATCATGGGATTGCTTATTAGAAATGCAGATTCTCAGGCCTCACCCCAGACCAGGCTAAGACAGACCTGAGTATTAGCAATCTCCCTCTGGGTGATTTGTATGCACATTAAAGCTTGAGAAACGCTGGGCTTCCCTGGTGGCGCAGTGGTTGCGCGTCCGCCTGCCGATGCAGGGGAAACGGGTTCGCGCCCCGGTCTGGGAGGATCCCACATGCCGCGGAGCGGCTGGGGCCGTGAGCCATGGCCGCTGAGCCTGCGCGTCCGGAGCCTGTGCTCCGCAACGGGAGAGGACACAACAGTGAGAGGCCTGCGTACCGCAAAAAAAAAAAAAAAAAAGTTTGAGAAACGCTGGGAAAGAGGAGGAGTAAGCAAACATTTTCTGTATAGGACCAGCTAGCGAATATTTTGGGTGTTCTGAGCCGTGCGATCTCTGTTGCAACTGCTCATCTCTGCCGGTGTAGTGCAGGAGCGGCTGTGGATAACACGGAATGAATGGGTGTGGCCGTGTTCCTGTAAAAATTACCTTATAGACACTGAAATCTGAATTTTATACACTCTTCATGTGTCATGAAATATTTTGATTTTTTTTGATCCTTTAAAAGTATAAAATCCATCCTAAGCTCATGGGCCCAGACACAAGATGGGTAGACCACAGGCCATAGTTGGCTGAGCCCTGGCTTAGAGGAATGGAATGTTTTGCTGAGAGTCAGGACCCCTGCTGAATTCTCCTGCCAGCTCACGGTGTGACCTGCAGCGGTCATTTCACCTCCCTGCCTCTGGGTTTTTGAGCGTGAAAGATGAAGGGGTTAGGCCCCAGGGATGTGACAGTCGGGCCCTGCCCTCCCCCGCGCCCGTACCACAGCAGACACCCCCGGTCTGTCGTGGTGCTCTCTTCCACTGAGTTATGTTCGAACAACCCTCCAGGTGACCGCTGCCAGTTGACTGGAGTTGGCCCAAGCAGCCAACTTAGCTGTTGGCTGTTCTTAGCTGTTCTGAGATTCTGTGTTCCCTAAGATCCCCTCCAGCTCCCCTCCAGCATTCCAGGCTGGAAGGTTCTGCTGTCTCATTCTTTTCATGCTCCAGTCTCTCCAGCTTTCTCCAGGTCCTTAGCCACTCTCTTCGTTTTTTTCAAAAGTAAAAACATAAGACTGGATGGTATAGAGGATGTTCGTTCTGTTTTTTTTTTAACTGTTAAATAGTCTCTATGTATTAAACACAACTGCTAAATAGTCCTTATTGTATATATGATACATTTTAATTTAAAAACAGAAAGTAATGCATTCGCATGGTAAAAATAGTTAAAGCTGTTCCAAAGAGGGTCTGCAGCCGAGTTTCTCAAGCCCAGCGCTGCTGACATTTGAGACCCAATAATTCATTGTGTCTTTGTTGTGGTGCTGGCCTGTGCATGGTAGGATGCTTAGCAGCATCCCTGGCCTCTACCCACTAGACGCCAAGTGGTACCTCTCCCCCCCACCTCCCCAGTTATGACAGTCAATTTTTGATTGTCTCCAAACATTGCCAAATGTCCCCCAGTTGAGAACCACCAGTCTGCAGTGAAAAGGCACTGCTCTTTCTCTCCGCAGACCCCATCACTTAGCTTCCTTCTCCATACCGGTTTCTTTTATGTATTTCCAGAGAGAGCCTGCATGTATACCAGCATAACGTTGACTATATGCAATAAATGTAATCAAACTTAAACATCTCTTTTATTTACTTTACTTTTATGCAAGTGATAGCAAATCACACAGAAATTCAAGGCAATTGGATTGCTTTTTTTTTTTTTTTTTTTTT
>NC_041227.1:58746112-58884360 GCF_002837175.3 Physeter macrocephalus
AGGCTCCGGACGCGCAGGCCCAACGGCCATGGCTCACGGGCCCAGCCGCTTCGCGGCACGTGGGATCTTCCCGGACCGGGGCACGAACCCGCGTCCCCTGCATCGGCAGGCGGACTCCCAACCACTGCGCCACCAGGGAAGCCCTGCATTTTTTAAAATAAGAAAAAAGATCTTCAGTCAGAAGGGTCAGGCAATAAGGTTTAGTCGGTGGGTTGTGTTACACTTAGGACGAAGGGGACCTTTCCCACTTTCCCTGTAACCCTTTGCTCTGTACATCAGATCCTCTGACAAAATCTGCAGTTTCCAGCTTGTCACCCACACTGCTAACCCTTCAAATATCATCTCCTGCCCTGGCTTCTGTTAGGAGGCCACAGCAAGAGATGCTTAAGAGTGGGACTGGCTTTTCTTGACCTTGAATCTGCCATTAAGTTTTTGGATGATGATGGGCTTCCAGAGACGGTGTTGGTTCAGCTGTTTGGCATGAAACAGATGAGCCCAGGGGCCAGTCGGGGACCTCGGCCCTGACCGAGACACTGAAGCCTCTGACTACATTAGGATAAAATATGTGGCCTTAGGTTCCCTTGGAAGGTGTTTGCATGTGCTTTCCACTGGTGAATTCCTGCACTTCAAGGATGATGTGGTGTTTACCCACTGGTAGGTGTGATGGAAGACAGAGGCCTGGGGAGGTCAGGCAGGAATGGGGATGCCATGTGGCAGGATTGATGGGACTGTTTTTCTGGAATATAGAGCCTGGCATTTATCGTGTACTCACGTCCACCTAGTGCACTTTCCTAAAATAGCATCCCTGTCAGTATTTAGCATTTGCTCTCTTGGAAGATTTGTGAGCTTCTTGCCTTCTCTGTGCCTTGTGTGTCCGTCCCTTCTTTAGAATAATTATCATTCCATATGCTAATTACCTGTTGTGCAGTTCTCTGCTGACCAGAACATACATGGACCTTGTCTTTTTTTGCTGTATCCCTAGAACATAGAGGACTTGGCAAATGGTACCCACTCACTAGGTGTATGTAGAGGAATGACTGACTAAATGAATGGACAGAAGATTTGAATAAACTGTATTAGTCAGGAACTGTCTTGCAAGTGGCAGAAACCTAAGGTAGGTCCACTAGAGTAAAAAAACGAAAGGGAGATTTTTGAGTCACAAAACTGAAAAGTCTAGGAAGGTGCTGGTTTTAAGCACGACTGGGGTCTCGGGTGTGGCTGGACCTAGGTGCTCCAGCGATAATGTTGGGTATAATTCCTCCTCTGTCTCCCAGCTCTGCTTTCTCCATGGTGGTTTCTGTGTCAGATGGGAACTCGCCACGTGATTACAGTTGATTCTGTCATCTCAGTAACCACAGTAACCAAGGAGAGAGCTCCCCTTTTCCCATTAGTTCCTGCAAAGCTGTGGGGTTGAGTCTCATTGGTTGTGGTTGGCTGCATGCTTGTCCCTGAATCACTGGGGCCAGGGAGCAGGGATGCTTGGATTGGCCAGGCCTGGGTCATGTGGCTTCTTTGGAGATTGGGGTCGGGTCCGGTGTGGGCAGTTCATCTGTGGCTGAAGCTTATGGACTGAGGTTGGGGGAGGTTCAGCTCTCCAAGGAAAACTGACGTGTTGTTACCAGCAACAAGAGTGGATGCCGACCAGGCAGAAGGGACAGATGTCCTCATGGAGAGATGGCAGATTTTTAGGGGTTGGGCTGGGGAAGTTGATTCCGTCATTTGCCCCATTTCTCAGCATGGGGGGAGGCTCTTTTAGCACTTAGAGGGGGGCGGTAGTCTTCCTTGTTTGCAAAGGACTTTTCGCATCCTGGACCCTCACCCTTTATAAGGCTGTAGCAAACCCCAGCTCCCCGGCCGCCTCCACACACTTGCAGACACTCGTGCTAGAGAGACCCTGGTGCATATCTGTTCCCCACTAGACCGTGCGTCTCAGGATCTCCAAGACTGCCTCACACAGTGCCTGGCACACAGTAGGTGCCCAATTAATAACTGATGGATGAATGAGTGACCTCTGCTTCCTGGAGAAGTGGATGATGTGGATCTGACGGGGGCCACGCGATGTTTCTCCCTCTTAATGCGCTTCCTGAGCTGCCAGCAGCCACCCTATCAGTTGGGCCAGTGGAGCTGGGATATTCTGGTGGTGAGATGCCTGAGGCCTGATTTTCTCTGTTGCTGAAGAGACACCCTTGAGTGTGTACTTTCTCGCCCTTGGGCAAATCCATCCACCTACCTACCCATCCATCTACCTACCTCTCCATCCACCTGTCTACCCACCCATCCATCCACCCACCCACAAACATTTCCTGGGTATCTGCCATGATCCAGGTGCTGTCCTAGGCACTGATGATAGAGCAGTGAATACTAAAGACAAAAATACGCACGCTCATGGAGTGTTCATTCATTCTAACTGGGAGAGACAGATAATGCACACCAGGCATGATAAACATATAGTATGCTAAACTGTCATAAGTGCTATGGGAAAGAAAGGTTCTGGTTAGAGTGATAGGGAGGGCTTGCAGTTTTTAAATAGGATGATCACGGGACTTCCGTGGCGGTCCAGTGGTTAAGACTGTGTGCTTCCACTGCAGGGGGCACGGGTTTGATCCCTGGTCAGGGAACTAGGATCCCCCATGCTGTACAGCGCAGCCAAAAAACAAACAAACAAACAACAACAAAAAAAGGGATGATCAGAGCCTTCACTGAGAAGGTGATACTTGAGTCTTAACCTAATGGAGGTCAGGAATCTGACCAGGGAGAGGGAAGAGTGAGAGGCCCTGAGGCAGGACTGTGCTGCCCCAGAAAGGAATAATCTTGGAGGCAAGCGGGGCTGGAACAGAGGGAAGGAGGTGGGAGAGTGGGAGGAGAGGAGGGCACAAGAGTTCAGAAAAGCGACATTTATGCATCAGGTGGCCCCTGGAGCCTGAGTCAAGACTTTGGCTTCTATACTGAGTAAAATAGACTGATTTTGGAGAGATTATTTTTTTAAAAAATTTATTATTTTTATTGACATATAATTCACCACTTCTATGTGTACAGTTCAGTGGTGTTTAGTATATTCACAAGGTTGGGCAACCATCTCCACTGTCTAATTCCAGAGCACTTTCATCACCCCAGAAGGAAGCCCTGTACTTGCTGGCAGTCACTCCCATCCCCGCTGTTCCCCCCATCCCCGGGCACCCACTAATCTACCTTCTGTCTCTGTAGATTTGCCTTTTCTGGATATTTCATTTTAATGGAATCATATAACATGTGTGGCCTCTGTGTCTGTCTCCTTTTACTTAGCATCATGTTTTCTGGGTTCGTCCATCCATGTCGTAGTGAAGTCAGCACTTCATTCCTTTTTATGGCTGAATACTGTTCCCCTGCGTGGATGTGTTTAGAGAGTTTTGAGTGAGGAGAATCCCTGGCTAAGAGGCAAGTGCGTCATCACTACCTGGAGGAGGGGACCTGTGTGTGCAGCCATCCCAGGGATCGGGTGTCAGTGGCTTTTTGAGCATCTAACCTCTCTCTTGGCCAAGGATCCTGGAACATTTCTGTGTCTTCCCTCAGGGTCCCCTCGCTCGTTAATGTCAGAACCAGAACAGGAGCCAGCTCTGCTTTCCAGTGCCTTGTTCTTGGGACCCAGTTAATAGACTCTTTGGAAAAATAGTCCAAGGAGTTTGGACCAAGTCCTGAAACAAGAAATAAAACAGCCACCATCTACTGCATTTTACGGTGCCCCAGGCACAGGGCTAAGCACTCTGCACAAGTGCCTGATTCCTTGGTGCCAGAAGCCCTGCGAATACGTATCATGATCCCCATTTTATAGATGGAAAAACAGAGGCGCCTTTGGAGAGCTGAGGTGACATCACAGCTCAGGGTCACACAGCTGATAAACAGGCAGAGCTCATGGATTTAATTTTTAAGATGTAGGACCTTTTAATAGGTAACAAAGAAATGAGGCAGCTGAGACCCTGAAAATACCCTGGACCGCATCCACACTAGAATCTTGGCCACTCCGCAGTCTCCTGATTGCCGGACATCTGCCCTGAGCTCAAGAATGAGGTCCCGGGCAATTTGTTTCCCCTAGGGAAAGCCTTTAATGGCTCTTGGCGCCTGGGACTAGCATGGGATAGAGACTTTTGCCCATCTGCCAGGGTGCACGGTTTTCCAGATTGCTTTGGTGGTGTATACCAGGTGATCTCAGGGGGGATGTTATTAGCCTCCTCTGGCAACACCTGGCACTGCTTGGGGGCCAACAGGTGGGCGGGGCATGGAGATCCACCTGTTGATCTTTTCCCTCCTAAGCTACGCAGCCCAGCCTTGGATTATTCAGGGGTCCTTCCTTTTTCCTGGCGAGGGAGGGGAGGTGCTGCTGTCTCAAACAACCGAACCCCAATTCTGATTGCCTGGGAATTGAAATCCCAGGCCCCACTGCAAGGCTTAAGGCAGGTCTGACTTTGTGGGGGACCCTTGGCTGTTTGTTTTCCTTTTTTCCCCCTTTTTCTTTCTTTCTTTTTTTTTTTTTTTTTTTGAAAACCTATGTTCCTTTCCTAGGGGTATAAAACCCTATACTCTGAGCTGGAAGGAGCTTTCAACAGTATAACGAATCCCCCACATCCATTTCACTGATGAGATGTCGGAGGCACGGGGAGAGGAGGTGACTTAACGTGAGGTCTCCGTGCTCCTATGTGCCTGGGGTCATTCTAGGCCCTTGAGGATACAGCTGTGAACAAAAGTCCTTGCCTTTGTGGAGTTTGCATTTCACACTGCAGGAGACAGACAATAAATACCTATAATCTTACAATGTAAGGTAGTGATAGGTGTTATTAAAAAAAATAAACCAGGATAAAAGGATGGAGGGAAGTAGCAGGGCTGTTTTGGGTAGGGCAGCATCTTGGAACGGGAGAGGGAGTAACCAGGCCACCGTCTGGATAGAAAGGTCGTTTCGGGCAGGGGGAACTGCAAGAACAGAGACCCGGAGGTGGGGTCATGCTTGGTGATGCTGAGGGACCCTGAGAATGGCATCCGGTGTCCCCCGGAGAATGTCGGTGGGAATGGCCCGGACTTTTGGCTTCTGGTCATTGGTTTATCCAGTTCGTTCTCTGGGTGTTTAGTGAGTGCCTGCTCTGTGCTAGACACTGTTCGGGCATTTCTGCTGCCTCCAGAGGCCAGTTGTCAGCCCCTGCAGCTCACACCAGGAGGCTGGAGCAAGTTCCCTGGGCGCGTGTCACCGCTTCTGTGACTGGGACTCTGACTTGGCCTTCTGCTTGCAGGTGGCCTTGTGTACGTTTGCCGTCTACGTGACCGTCGACAAGAACAACATCCTGGATGCCCAGAAGGCCTTCGTGTCCTTGGCCTTGTTCAACATCCTTCGCTTCCCCCTGAATATTCTCCCCATGGTCATCAGCAGCATCGTGCAGGTACAGGCGAGGCTGGGGAACTTCAGAGAGGGGGTCTCTGGGGGAAACAAAGCAAAAGGGCATGAAAATCCCCCTGGATGCAGCTCCCTCTGGGCAACCCGTCCCACTGTGGCCGGGGGGCTTATCAAGGCCCAGACCAGTGGCCTTCGTGCTTTTTTGGTCCTGCCCCAAAGAAAGACATACGTTTTACTTCTCAGCACACCCTCGAGAATATGAAACAAGTTATTGCAACTAGGCTGTTCTAAGCTCTGCAAGATTCTTTCTGAAACATTTGATCCTCTTCTATTCTGATTGAGTCTGTTCCACCCTGCCCTACCTTATCCTGTTCTGTTTCTTCAAAAATGCAGCTTTTGACCCACTGAATTGGTTTTGCAACCCATTCACAGGCCTTGGCTCACCATTTGAAAAACCCCAGCTGGATCCCCTAGAATCCCCCCAGTCCCTGTGGTGGTTCTGTAACGAGAGGGAACCGCTCAGTCACACTTGCACCATCTGAAGCTCCTGCACTTTGCTGCCGACAGCGTTTGTCACACTCTTCTCCCTAGCCTTGCACATTTTCCCGTGAAAACCCTTTCCTCAGCCACATAGACAAATTAAGATTAAGATTTGGTTGTACAAGCCCTGGTCAAGGTTTTTTTTAAAAAATAATCAAGTAAAACCCCTTCTTATTACGAACAATTTCAAATATACACAGAAGTGGTGCGAATAGCATGAGAATGCTATGTGCCTGTCACCCAGATTCAACATTTTCCACAGTTACTTTGTCTAATCGTTTTTCTGTCTTCCTCCTTCCTTTCATTCCTTTCTCTCTTTGCCGAAGAATTTTAAAGCAAATCACAGAACTCTTGGCATTTCACCGATAAATACTTCAGCACGAATTTCTTCTTACATAAGTATAACACCATTATCATACCTAACACAACAGTAATCTCTTAATACCCAGTTCATATTAAAATTTTTTGGATTATCTCAGAAATGTCCTTACCATTGGGCTGTTTGAATCAGGACCTTCGCTTTTTTTTTTTTTTTTTTTTTTTTTGCGGTAAGCAGGCCTCTCACTGTTGTGGCCTCTCCCGTTGCGGAGCACAGGCTCCGGACGTGCAGGCTCAGCGGCCATGGCTCACGGGCCCAGCCGCTCCGTGGCATGTGGGATCTTCCCGGACCGGGGCACGAACCCGTGTCCCCTGCATCGGCAGGCGGACTCTCAACCACTGCTTCACCAGGGAAGCCCAGGACCTTTGCTTTTTTTTAAATTTATTTTTGTTGAACCATAATTCACATTGTGTTCAACGTGTGCAACATGGTGATTGGATCCGTGGATATGTTGCTATACCGTTATCACCATAGCGTCAGCTACACTCCTGTCACGTGCCACGATTATCATTTCTTTTTTTGTTGGGGGGAGCCATTAAGTTCTAGTCTCTTAGCAGCTTTGAAGTTTATTATACAGTATTGTTGGCCGTAACCACCGTGCCATGCATTCAATCTCCAGGACACGTTTATCTCCTAGTCGCAAGTTTGTCTTAAATGGGGCCATTGCCTTCGGTTGTTTCTTAGGTCCCTTGTCAGCTACGATAGTCCCCCGCTGTCTTTTTTAATACCGGTTGTGGGCTTTTAAAGGAAAGCAAACAAGAACCAAAACCCTTTTTGTTTTTTATTCTAAGGTGTAGGCACCGCAGAACCTTCAGAAAAAAGGGAGGATGTGGGCCCCTCCGCACCCAGGGGAAACCACTGTAAGTTAGCCTCGGTCTGTTTTGCAGAGACGTTTTTCAAAATAACTACACCTTGTCGTTGCTTTCTGTGTAGGCGAGTGTCTCCCTCAAGCGCCTCAGGATCTTCCTCTCCCACGAGGAGCTGGAGCCCGACAGCATCCAGCGATGGCCCATCAAAGACGGTGTGTCCTAGGAGAGTGGGTGGATGGTGAGGTCTTACCTAGTGTTCCCAGGAGGGTGAACTTGCACTTCTGTGATCTTGCTTTCTTGCTGAGAGGCAGCCTCCCTGGGCGAGGTCCGCCCCTGAGGGCTGGGTTCCAGGGCCCGGGCTTTGATTCCATACTGGGCAGATGGACAGGCAAATCAAGGATGTTGGAGATTGACCAACCCCCTACCACCACTAGCTGTGCAGCCTTGGGCAGGTCACTTCAGTGCTCTGAGCCTCACTTTCCCCACCTGGGCAATGGAAATGAAGGTGCCTTTCTTTGGCTGGGTGTTACATGGATTTTTATTGGTAGGTTTGTTTCTTTTGTAGCTTATTAATTTATCCTTTGCCAGTCAACCCTCCTGAGCAGGGATTTCCAGGCACTTAATAATAAATATTAATAGCACTAATGGTAGTGACCACTTTTGCTGAAATGACACTCCCGCCACGCATGTCCCATCCTGAGGACGTCACCCTACTCACCTGTCCATTGCTCACTGCAGCTCAAGGAGAGGGGCCCTCACCTATATATGAGGAGACTCACCTGGGTAACTCGCATGGCCAATAAGAAGTAGAGTCAGGATTCACACCTGCAGCCCGTCAGCAGAATCTGTGCTCTCACCCACTGTAGAGCATCTCTGCACTGAGATTTATTGAGCACCTACTATGTATCAGTCATTGTTCTAAGGACTCTCTGTTTTGCATAATGTTCTCATCACAGCCCTGTGAGGTTGATCCCATTATCAATCCCATTTTACAGACGAGGAAAGTGAGGCACAGAGAAGTTAAGTAACTTGCCTGTGGTTCTCCAGCTAGGAAGTGGCAGCACGGGGATTTGAACCCACACAGTCTGGCTCCCGAGCCCAATAGGTACAGTCAGAAGAATGAATGTGTGTATATATTGGTAATAACGTGTGAGCGGTGCCTGGCACCTAGCAGGCATTCAGATGTGTCCTCAGTGATGTGAAAACACCCAGCACAGTGCCCGCCAAACGAAGATCATGGTGGTCGTTCCTTCACCAGTATGTGTGAGGGGCGATCGGCCTGGGGGCCGGGTTCCTCAGCCTCAGTACCACCGACATTTGGGGCAAGATCACTTTGCTGCGGGGGCGTCCTGTGCATTATAGGATGTTGAGCAGCACCCCTGGCCTCTACCCACTCGATGCCAGTAGCACCCACCCCAGTTTTGGCAACTAAAAATGTCCCCAGACATCATATCCCTCGGGGATCAAAGTCACCCCGAGTTGAGAACCACTGCTCGCTGGAATCTTCCTCCCGATGTCCCTGGCCCGTGGTATGTTAAGTATTTTATGCGCATTAGTAAGCGTTTTATTTACTTTTTTGCACATTGTCCCGAGTAACCATTTTCTAATGCATGTCACAATGCTTTATCAACTCCACCTTTACTTCTGATCTTCTCCCTCCCCTACAACCTCCATCATGAGAACAACTAGGTTATAAGGCCAGGGCTTTGTGATATAGCTATAGACTTATCACTCACGCACGAATGTGCGCACACACACACACACACACACAGATGTGAGCACACGCACGCACGATGCAGAATGATGCCATCTACCAGGGTCAAATTTCCCTGCATAACACAGGGCTGAAATCTGGGGCAGCCGAGGAGGTTTCGAGCTCTTGAAGTTGTTCACAGCTCACTACAGGAGTCACATTGGAAAACCCCTGGGCCTCAGCCCAGGCCTCAGCCCCACTTCCTGCCCTGATGGCAGTCTCCTGGGCGGTTAGACTTTATGTTTACCCACATTCTCTGGGTGCCAGGTGGGGCCCCCTTGGCAGCTCTGGGCCACATCTTGCAGCCTCTAGCTTGACCGACTAAAGTGGCTTTTCTTAAATTCCTTTAATAGCACCTTCCAGCTTCCTCCTTGTTCTCTGTTTCGGGGGGGATGGGGGAGGGGGAGGTTAAGTTAGGTTAACCAGTAACTTCCTCTCTCCACAGTTTTTGTTTCTTTGATGGGTGGGGGAATTAATTTCTTCATTTGACAACTTGAAAACACCCCCATCTTCTCTCTAGATGGTTTTAAGTTGGCTCGTAATTGAGTCAAAAGTTGTTTTTGTAAGTGAGGGGCACGGAGTAAAAAGAAAATAAGGGGGGCGAAAGTAGATGAAGGCAGAGGTGCTAGAATCACAGAGGGTCCACATAACGCAGGCTTCGTCTTAAGCACCCTCCCCCTCCTCTGCCACGATTCCCAACTTCCTGTTCCATCCCTGAGTTTGCATGGTTTACAGTGACCTGTGTTTTAGGAAGACTGGCTTGCTGTGATGTGAGCAGGGTGTCTGGAGGGAGCGGGGGAGAGGGGGGGATGCAGGGAGGTGGGTTAGGAGGCTGCCCTGGAATCCAGGAGTTTCAGGGCAAAGGACCCCGCTTTGAACATAAAGGAGGGGCCCCAGAGGTGTAGTGAGGGCCCTGGGCCAGCCCAAGCTGATGGACAGGCCTCTGCATGAGGGCCCTGCCTGTGCCCTGTGACCTTGGCTTCTTTTCGACCCACCCAGCCAGAGCTGCTGGAACCTCCCAAGACTGAGTGAGGGAGGCCCCCAGGGGTCCCCCGACCTTTCCAGATGGTGCAGCCTCCTATCTCTCAAAGGCAGAGCCCTCTCGCGGTTTCCTGCTGCTCTCTGGGTCTGAGGCCGCCTCCAGAGCTGCTGGTTGAAGTTCTTTAGAACCGGCGACTGATGTAACCAGATAATGCCTAGCGTGAGTGGCTAGCAGCTGGAGTTGAACCACTTGATTAGGAAAAACAAAAAGTAAGAGCGTGCTGCTCACGCTGAGGCCGGGGCTTCATCTACGCCTGACGTATTGTCTCTGGTGCTTTCCAGCTGGGGCCACAAACAGCATCACCGTGAAGAATGCCACGTTCACTTGGGCCAGGAGCGACCCTCCCACGCTGCATGGGTAAGTGGGACGTGGAGAAAGCCACGGAGCTCTGGGCAAACACAAGTTTGAATTCCAGCTACGTTCCAGCTCTGTTACCGTGAATAAGGTCACTGCCTTTCTGAGCCCCAGTTTGGCTCGTCTGTCAGATAGATCCAGTCACACCTGCTTGGGCTTCAGGGAGAAGCAGCTGAGAGTGTGCCTGGCTCAGAGAGTTCCCTCAGACTGTATGTGACAGAAACCTTGTGCAGATAGCGGATAGGTTTAGGCAACAAAGGACAATTTCTGGTTCACATAACTGAGAAGGTTGCCTTTCAGGGACACTGATCCAGGGGCTCAGACAATGCCATCAGGACTCTCTCCATCTTGTCTTTGTTCCCCTTCCATCTGTGCTGGCTTCCTTTTCAGACGTCCTCTCCCCTCATGATCCAGATGGCCCCCATTGACTCCAAGTATCCCTCCTGCCTCATCAGGAGACCCACTTGCCTCTTATTGGCCCAAGTTGGGTTATGTGCCCCTCCCTGAGCCAGTCACTGTGCCAGAAGAGACTGAGTGCACTGATTGGCCAGGCTGGGTCTGAGGTTGTGATGCCGCCACTGGTGGCAGGAAGGCTTGGGTCAGCTGAAAAGAATTCTTGTCCACTCACATTTGCTATCAGGATGGATTGTTCTCCATCCTCTCCAAGGTCCCCCAGCTGCCTGGCTTACCCTTTCTCACGCCATTTCCACATCTGGGACCCTGCCCACCGCAGTCCTTATTTTTCCAAATCACAGGATCCAGGGAGTTGACCTGATTCCCTGGATAACTTGTCGATTGCCTCTGATTTCTTTCTGACTGGAGGCCTTGCCCAGGGGCTCTTTTAAGCCTCCTTAAGGAGTCCCCCAAACACAGGGCCACATGGGACATTTTTAGGGGCCAGGTTTATCCTCCATGCCCCTAAATAATTGCTCCCTTAACTGGGTAGCCAAATTACTGCTGTATTTTATCTGGGGACATGGGGAGGGGCAAGGGTCAAACTCTCCAGAGAAGAGAATCTGTGTTAACACCTCCCTTGATGGGACTGCTTGTTTAGGAAGTTCTTTCTTGTGTCTAACTTAACTTCTGCCTGCTTCAATTTTAGCTTTTCTCTCTAGTCCTGCTTCACAACTAAATCGTCTGTACCTGTGCCCCCATCCCTGCCTCCTTCCAGTCTCAAAGACCTTACCTTCTTGTTCCAGTCACCCTTCCTCACCCCTTGAATCCCCCGCAAATTTCTCCATCCAAACCTTTTTTCTCCTCAGCCTATAAAATATTCCTGTCTCACCTGGACGATCACAGGAGCTGCCTCACCGGGCTTCCTGTTCTGTTCTGGCCCCTTAATCCATTCCCCTCTCGTCACAGAACAAAAGAACAATCAGTGTGACCACACAACGGGTACACAAGAATTAAACAATGGCAGCAAAATCCATCAGCCTTTCCACCAATATGTTGAAATCATAATAGCAGTGGCTGGAAGGCAGCCGATGTAGGTGAACCCAAGGAGGCCCTGGACGTACCCGCTCTTCCCCGGGTGGGTGGAATCCCAGCTCCGACTTTGCTGTCTGCGTTGGAGGGGCCAGTCTCTCTGACAGTGTTGAGCCTGTTTTATTGTACTTCGATTACTGTTATCTGCCATAGGGCAGTTTCTGTAGAGACGTGTTTCTGAAACTCAGATTCACCCCTACATGGCTCCCAGCTGGGAAGCGTGTCCTTTGAGGCCCTTTTGGGTCTGGCTGCCACCCACCTACCTCTTCAGGACTGGCCTTACTTTTCCCTGCCTCATCTTGTGTCATCGACCTGTCCACCCCTGATCACACCTGCGATTTCACACCCATGGGCCTTTCCTCAGGCTGTCCCCTGGGTCTGGGGCACGCTCACTCTTCCTCCAGAGTTGGTTTTGGGGTGTCCTCTCCCTTGGGCACCTGCATCACGCCCCCAGGCAAAGCTGATCCCCTCTGCTCGGCCCCCTTATTGTGGCTCAGCCCCTCAGGTCTGTCCCGCGGGATCTTTTCTAAGAGGCAGGTGCATCCCTGCACATGTCATGGGCCTCAGACACAGAGGCCTCTGAGACAGTTCCCTGAGCTAAGCTCAGCGTAGACGCGGCGGGAGGAGTTTCCAGACCTCAAAGGCTCGCGACAGCCCTGCCTTCTGTCTCTCTCTGCACTCGGGGGTCCATCCAGCTTGGGCGGGCCGAGCACCCCCAGCTGAGCCCCAGGGTGTGTCGTGTCGTTTCAGCATCACTTTCTCCATTCCGGAAGGTTCCCTGGTGGCCGTGGTGGGCCAGGTGGGCTGTGGGAAGTCGTCTCTGCTCTCAGCGCTCTTGGCTGAGATGGACAAGGTGGAGGGACACGTGGCTATCAAGGTAGGAGGCCTGGGTGGGGGTGGGGTAACTAATGGCCAAGGGGGAGGCCAAGGGCAACATTGTGTTCTCTTTTATGACGACCTTGTTAATCAAGTGGGAAGAGCTTCATTCTTTCTCCTCTTCTCTGTGCCATCCTAGGAGGCAAGATTGTGGTGTCATTTATTTCCTGCTGTGTCTCAGCACCTAGAATAGTGCCCGGCATGTAGTGGGCACTCGATAAGCATTTCCTGGAGCATGGTCTCCGTCAAACTCAAACTCATCTTGCAGGATATTTGGGGAATAAAGAGTCCTGGGCTCAAACCAGCTTGGGAAATACTGCATATTCTGATTCCCTCCCTCTTGGAGTCTTATAAGAAACATGAATAAAGTAAAGGCTCTGAGAAGTCCTACAAGGAGAAAAAAACCTATTTAACTTTGGTTAATCCAGCATGTCCCAGACACATTTGTCTGCATCTTTTTGTTGTCTGTGTAGCAACTCCTTAAATCCCTAAAATTACTGTCTCCTGGAATCTACTTTTGGGGATGCTGGTTTGTGCCGTTGTTTTCATTTCAGAGCAAAATCCTTTGTTGATTATATGATGCCCTTGAGCCTAGTGTGCCTTAGAGACAGCGCATATTACAATAGTTGGGTCCAGACTAATGACATTTAGCTGTTGTTTTAAGAAATGACCTGTCATTACTTGCAAATATACATTATAAAGTAAGATTAGTGGGCAATGTGAGCTAGGTTAATGGAAGAAAATTCCAAATCACGGTGGGATCCACATTGCGTTCTGTTTCACTAACCCCGGGTTTCCACAACTGCAGCCCTATTGATATGTCAGGCCAGGTAATCTCTGCTGTGGAGGCTGTCATGTGCATTGTAGGGTGTTAGCAGCATCCCTGACCACTACCCACTAGATGCCAGTGGCACTCTTCCCTTCTCCCAGTTGTGGCAATCAAAAGTGTCTCTAGACATTGTCAGATGTGCCCTGGGGGGGCAAAATTGCCCCCAGGAGAGAACCACTGTTTTAAAGTAAAAACGCTTTAAATACAAAGATATGATGGATCTAAAAAGTGAGGGTGCTTGAGTATTTGGTTTGATAAGGTTATAGATTTATTTGTGACTGGTTATTTTGCCTTGGTAAGGGGAGTGTTAGAAATGTGTCTAAAATGTTTATTTTTCTCTGAATATCTTAGTTGGTAGGGCTTGTGCATACTGTGTCTGAATTATCTGTGGGTTGTACAGTGAGGCTTTGTGACAGTTTGGCCCCTTTAATTTAGGAGGCTGGAGTCAGCAGTTTGGTTATTTATCTGAGAATGAAGGAGAAGAGTTGGGTTACCTGGGTTCCATTCCCAACCTTGTCCTCCTAGAATCCCTTTTTGAAGAATCTTTGATGGCTCCCCTTTGCCTTTCCAGTGAAGCCCATACTCCTCACTAGGACCACCAGCCCTCCTGCCTTCCCCTGCCTCCCAGCTCGTTCCTGTCTGTCTTCCCCTCACAGCATGTTCCCGTCACACCAGGCTTCTTGCTTCTTGAACTTGCCGAGTTCCTCTCATCTCCAGGCCTTTGCACGTGCTGTTCCTCCGACTGAAATGCTCTTCCCTCTTCTCTTTATCAGACCAAATTATTTTCACCTGTCAGTGCTTGTTTAAAATTTTTTTTCAATTACTAAAATACGTGAAACAAGTGCCCTCCCCCAGCCTTTATTCTCATGCCACTCTTGACACCTTATATTATGTGGAAATAATGACAACCACTTTAGAAATGGACAACTTTTATACAGACATCCTTGGTTAAATTTCATCAAGGAAATTTCCTCAAGGACTCCTTCCCTGATGTCCCAAACTAAGTCTCCCTTTTAATTTTATTTTCTTTAAAAATTTTTTAAAATTTATTTTTGGCTGCGCTGGGTCTTCTTTGCTTCATGCGGGCTTTCTCTAGTTGCAGTGAGCGGGGGCTACTCTTCATTGTGGTGCACGGGCTTCTCATTGTGGTGGCTTCTCTTGTTGCGGAGCACGGGCCCTAGCGTGCGTGGGCTCAGTAGTTGTGGCGCACGGGCTTAGTTGCTCTGCGGCATGTGGGATCTTCCCGGACTAGAGCTCGAACCCGTGTCCCTTGCGTTGGCGGGTGGATTCTTAACCACTGTGCCACCAGGGAAGTCCCTAAGTCTCCCTTTTAAAAAAAATATTATTTTTTTATTGATGTACAGTTGATTTACAATGTTGTGTTAGTTTCTGGTGTACAGCAAAGTTATTCAGCCGTATGTGTATATATATATACTCTTTTTCAGATTCTTTTCCATTATAGGTTAAGTCTCCCTTTTTAAAGGACTTTTTAAAAGTCTCATATTTTTCTCTCTTAGCATTTACCACAACAATAATCAAACCATTTTCGTTCATCATTCAGGTACTTCCCATTCTTGGGAGTTAGGAGGTTTTTGTTTATTTAAAAATTTATTTTATTTTATTTTTAATTTCTAAAATTGAAGTATAGTTGATGTACAATATTTTATAAGTTACAGGTGTACAATATAGTGGAGCTAAGTGTTTTTTTCGCTGCTGTAGGCATTCAGTGAATAGTTACTAAACATGTAAGTGTAATTTCATCAATGAGGATTTCAGCTCTCGAACTCCTAATGTTGGGGCTAGTGATTGACCTAGTATGGGCTCTGATCCCAGCCCTGGTGACTGTAGTCCTTTGGGACTCGGCTTCCCTCTTGTTAAAACCATAGATGTGATGAAAATGTCTTGTGAAGCAGGGCCCTCCTGGTGGGTGGGTAGGCTGGCTGCTGTCTTGTTCACCAAATCTGTCTGTCTTGCTGCCTTCTCCGCTTTCCTCCTAGGGTTCAGTGGCCTACGTCCCCCAGCAGGCCTGGATTCAGAATGTTTCTCTCCGAGAAAACATCCTTTTTGGACGCCAGCTACAGGAACGGTATTATAAGGCTGTGATAGAAGCCTGTGCCCTCCTCCCAGACCTGGAAATCCTGCCCAGTGGGGACCGGACAGAGATTGGTGAGAAGGTCAGTAGGCTTCAGCATGGCCCCTGTATCAGTCAGCTATTGCTGTGTAACAAACAACTACAAAATCTGAATGGCTTATGATGTTAAACACTCTCCTACTTATGGGTGAGTCGACTGTGACTGGTGACCCAGGCTGGGCTCAGCTGGGTGGCTCTGCTCCATGTTGCCGGCCAGCTGATCCTGGCTCCGGGCTGTGGGTTGGCTCAGGTCTGCCCCATGTGGCTTCTTGCTAGGGCCTAGGTGAGGGGGCGGCAGCTCCATGGGGGGAAGCTCTTCTAATGGCGGCAGCAGAAGCCCAAGAGAACAACAAAAAAAATGTGATGTCCCTTAAAGCACACTGTCCTTTCTACCCACAAAGCAAATCACTTGGTTCAGCCCAAAGACAAGGGACCAGGAAGTGCACTCTACCTTTGCAGTCATGTGACTTTGTCACATGACCAAGGGCACAATACAGAGAAGAGGGGTGTCAATGATTGAAATGTACACAGTTCCTTTCAAAACTGTGATAATGGGGCTTCCCTGGTGGCGCAGTGGTTGCGCGTCCGCCTGCCGATGCAGGGGAACCGGGTTCGCGCCCCGGTCTGGGAGGATCCCACATGCCGCGGAGCGGCTGGGCCCATGAGCCATGGCCGCTGGGCCTGCGCGTCCGGAGCCTGTGCTCCGCAATGGGAGAGGCCACAACAGTGAGAGGCCCACGTACCACAGAAAAAAAAAAAAAAAAAAAAAAAAAAACTGTGATAATGGTAAAAATAATACAATATCTAACACTTACTGAGTAATTACTATGAGCCAGGCACTGTGCTAAACATTTTATACGTATTTTGTCCTTACAGAAAGCCATGAGATGGGATTTACTGTTAACCCTATGTAATGGTTGAGGAAAAGGAGGCCAAAAGACTTGCCTGAGCCCCTTCCCACCTCAGGGCCTTTGCATGTGCTTTCCCCTCTGCCTGGCTGGCTTGCTCGAGTGCCCCCTAGTGGTTACGTCGTGTGCGCTCGGGGAGTGTGAATGTTCTACAGCTGCAATGAAGAGTTTTCCCATCTTTGCTTTTAGTTACTAGACAGTGGCTCCACCAGCTTTCCTAGTTGGTGAATGATTTCTTTTATTTGAGGGAAATCTGCAGCTCCTTGGAAAGAAAAAACAAATTCCTAGGGTTTTCTGGGTTTTCAAGTAGAAAAGGAGCCTGAGTTATTGCTAGTATAAGCAGAAAATAACTCAGTGAGAACTGAGTTTAAGGATACAAATGCATCTCCTGGAATCCAAGGGCTGGAATGTGGTGGGGCTCACAGGCAACCTAGGACAGGCAACCTGGTTCCCCTCTGTCTTTTGTCTCTGCTTTTCTGCGCAGCTTTGTCCCTTTTTTTCACAAGTGTCTGTTTCTGCCACTTGGAGACTCCTCACTTCCGCTGTTTAGGTCCCAGTTCCAAATTCTGGAGGGAGAGGATGTGATTGGCTTAGTTTGGGTCTGGTATCTGCCCTGGGCCAACAAGCTGTGGCCAGAGGGACCCTCAATATGAACCTGGCTGCCAGGACCCCACCTCAGAGCATGGAGAGGATGGGCATCTCTTGGGAGAGGGGCTGGGCAGTTAGCCCATGTCCACTTTGATTCCAGCCAGATATGGAAGTCATGCTGGGTTATCTGTTGCAGGAGGGCTGTGTGGGCTGTGCGCCCTGGTTCAAATTAGAAAATGGTGCCCTTCCTGCCGGCGAGTGGGACACAGGCTGGATTGCAGCACCCCCAGGGCACAGCCTGCCTTGACTGTGTGGCTTCACCAGTGAGTGATCCAGAGTAAGAACCAGACTCCAAGATCAGGAGCCCTCCCTGTAGCTAGCACTGTTTGGTGCCACCAGCCTCCCTTTCCCAACTGTGCCGAGTGCCCTGCTCAGCAGTGCCCGGAGGCTCAGGTTTTCTCTTTGCCTGTTTTACAGTTGAGGCCAAACCCCCTGCCGGGACTTGAACCCACATCGGTGCAGGTGTGATCTCACGCCGTTGCCGCCTGCTCCATCCGTGGGTGGCGGGTGCAGCCTGAAGGGCCTCTGGCCGCCGTCTCCTGCATCCCGAGCAGGTGGCCCCCTCTGTCTGTCTCTGCTTCCCAGGAGGCCCACCCTTCCGTCTCTCCCCAGGGCGTGAACCTGTCTGGCGGCCAGAAGCAACGTGTGAGCCTGGCCCGGGCCGTGTATTGCGACTCCGACATCTACCTCTTTGATGATCCCCTCTCTGCAGTGGACGCCCACGTGGGGAAGCACATATTTGAAAACGTGGTTGGCCCCAAGGGGATGCTGAAGAACAAGGTACCTGCTGCACAGGTGGCTCGAGGTCTGGGTCTGGCCGTCGCTCTTTGGTTAAGTTGCAGTGTGTCCCCTTTGGGATTCCTTAACTTAACTGGACTCGAGAACATGTTTCTAATCCTTCCCTTGGCAGCTGTCCCGGGACAGCCTTCTTGCTCGTCTTTATAGGCGGACGTCCTCGGCACTGACTGGAAGTCATTGCCTCCACTTGGCCAAAAGAAGCCTCTCTTCCTGATTAAATAACAGGGGGTGGCTTCGCAGAGGGAAATCCTACCCCAAGATCCCCTGTCAGCAGGGAGGCCGCTTTCCCTTCCCTGCTGAGATGGCCATGGGCTGAGGGACAGGGGTTTGAGCAGGAAAACTGCCACCACATCTTAACGTGACAGGAAACGGTTCCTTTCCTCTTTTATTATTTTTAAATTTATTTGTTTAGGGGAATTATAGGGGAGGGAGGTTAACTGGCTCTTCCTCCCCCTTCCCCATTAAAAAAGTAAGACATGCCCATGGGAAAAATGTAGCAAATTCAGAAAACCACGAAGGAGAAAAACAAAAGCAGTTATCCACAATCCCCCCACTTAGAGATTTTTGTATTTCTTTCCAGTCTTTTGGCTGTGTATATAAGCTTTTTAATAGGATTATCACATCATGCCTAGATATAGTAAACCTCATGCCACTTAACGTGTTGTAAGCATTCCCATGCACACCACAAAAATTCTGTATAATTTTTAAATATTAAAAAAATTTTTTTTGCTGTTGTCAAAGTAACATATGTCCATAGTAACAAAACCAGAGAGTACGAGAGTATATGTAAAGTTAAAAAAATGATTCTCCCTCATCCTGCAGCCCTAGCTCCTCTGTGGAAAGCAGGGGCCAGCTAATCTGGCCTGCTGCCTGTTTCTTGGGCAGCTCACCAGCTAAGAATGGTCTTTACGTTTTTAACTGCTTGGAGAAAACCTGAAGAAAAATATTTTGTTACAGGAAAATTGCATTAAGCTTACATATCAGCTTCCATAAATAAAGTATTATTGGATCACAGCCAGCCCATCTGTTTATGTCTTGTGTATGGCTGCCTTCAGACCTGGCAATGACCAGAGGGCCCATAAAGCTGAAAATATTTACCATTTGACCATTTAAGAAAAAGTTTGCCAACTTGGGTAAACAGTTTGATGAACATCCTCCCAAACTTTGAGATAGTTAGATAAAATGTATACACATGTACAAAACTCTGTACTCTTTTCGGGGAGGGAGAAACTTGAAAAAAATTCAGCTACTGCCTGCACATTTTTTGCAGCAGTGTCATTCTTTTATTCATCTACACATGCATGGTTCCCTCCTTCCCTCTCCTCCAGATCTTAGTTCAAAAATAACCTCCCCCATAACCCTTGTTACAATTGCACCGACCCTCACCACCTCGGTATCCCTTCCCCTTTGCTAATGTGTGCTCACCATCCAGCACACAGTGTTTTACTTACGTCGGTCATTTCTCCCCCGACCCTGGAATCTGGGGCAGGAATCTTTGTTTCCCTCTCTGCTGCCCCTCGACCCCAGCCCCCGGCACATGCGTGTTGAATGAAAGCACGTGTGGATTGGAATGCTTCTGCACGCTTGCATCCCAGGCGCGTGTCCAGCCTCAGAGTTGAGATCTGTGTCCAGGTGGGCGGGGAATTTCCCTCGCGCGCGCATGCGCTGATGTGGCCATGTCTGCCCGCAGACGCGGATCCTGGTCACGCACGGCATCAGCTACCTGCCCCAGGTGGATGTGATAATCGTCATGAGTGGTGGCAAGATCTCCGAGATGGGCTCCTACCAGGAGCTGCTGGCCCGGGACGGGGCCTTTGCGGAGTTCCTGCGCACGTACGCCAGCGCCGATCAGGAGCAGGGGGAGCCCGACGACGGTAGGGCCGCGCGGGGCTCCGGCGCGGGTGGTGCCTTGTCCAGCCCCAGTTGTCCCCTGGAGGTTCCCACCAGCCGCCCTGGCAGGTCATCAGGGCATCAGACGGGAGGTTGGGCCAGGCCCCCTGAGGAACCATCTGGAAGGACTTTCAGGGCTGAATTGAGAGGGGACCCCAGTGCTTTATAGCTGGGTCAGCAGAGCTGGACGCAAGTCCGCACACTTTTCTGCGCTGAGGCTCTGTGCCTATTGAGTTTCAGGGTCTTGGTGGCAAAAATGGAGGTAGTGATAATTACAGTCCTCCTGGCTCCCAAGAGGCTGTGAGAAGCCAATGGCATATGTGCCATAATCCAGAAAGGATGTGAGGGTCATGAGGCCAAACGTGGGGGCTGAGCCTGCAGGCTGGAAGTTGGCAGGACCCGGCTTCGAACCCCAGCTGCTGCTCTTTCCAGCTGTGTGATGTCAGGCCGTTGCTGATAAAGCAGTGTAACAACAGAACCAACCTTCTGGCACTTGGTGTAGAATGAATGTGCTAGATTACTGGAGCCTTTGGCACGGTACCAATGACAGCTGCTGTTATTACTTCCCTGGGAAGAGTGCCCCTCTGATGTCCCTATGCACTTGGCATCTACCAGGTCCAGGTAGACCTGCCCGCTTCCCAGCCACCACACCCGCTCTATCCTCCCAGGTCAGGACTCTGAGAGCAGGAATCGTCCCAGAGGCACGCTTTGAATTCTGGGCTGGGAGCTCATCCTGTCTTTATTTGAAGCAAATGGGGTGAGGCTTCTGAGAATCCTGTTCTCTCTCTTATTAGTTGGTTTAAAATTCAGGGAATTGGTTGGCAGCCTTTCCAGGCTCCCCTGTGTTTATGTCAGATTGGCGTCTGGAATGGATCCTCTGCTGGTCCTTCTCGGAGCCTCGACCTGAGTTAATACGGAGAGGGAAGAGGTCACCTGATGCCTTTTCTGCTTTGGTTTCAGCTGTTGCTAAAAAGAGTGGAACTAAAGAGAAGTCACCTGTCCTACTCCGATCTCCCTCTTTCAGGAGCTAATTACAGACTCCCTGAGCCTCTGGGGTGTGTTTGTTACATGCTTAGTCCCCAAACAGGTCTCAGATTGGCTCTCCCCCGGGGTGGGGCTGCAGGACTGCCTCGTTGCACAACTCCTGTGGGCAGAGTGGTCATCGAGGTGTCTGTGATGTAAAGACACACAGCAGCAAATGGTTGTTGACTACATACTGGGGCTTCTGTCCTCGACAGGGGTTATCCTGTTGACTCCTCCTATCAGCTTTTCATGAAAGAGGTAGGATGTGGTTCCCAGTTCACTGATGAGGAAACTGAGGCTTAAAGAAGCTGGTCCCTTCTTTGCCTGGGGCAGGCGGGTCCCTGTCCCTGTGAATGGGGCCGATCACTGAGAAAGCTATTTACTATTCATTGATTTAGTCATTCAGTAGGTGTTTACTAAGCACCTAATATGTGTTAAGTGCTTGTATTATTTTCCTAGGGCTACTGTAACAAGAGTATTTCCTAGGGCTACTGTGACCATCAGCTGAGTAGCTTAAACAACAGAAATGCCTTTTCTCACAGTTCTGGAGGCTGGAAGTCTGAGATCAAGGTGTCAGCAGGGTTGGTCCCTTCTGAGGGCTGTGAGGGTTCCATGCCTGTCCCCCAGCTTCTGGTGGTTTGCTGGCAGTCTCTGGCGTTCCTTGCAGAAGCATCACCCCAGTCTGCCCTCATCTTCACATGGTGTTCTTCTCCTGTGTCGTGTCTATCTCCAAATCTCCCCTTCTTATGAGGACACCAGTTATATAGGATTAGGGTCCATCCTCATGAGCTCACCTGAACTTATTTCATCTACAAAGACCGTATGTCCACGTACAGTCACATTCCGAGGTACTGGAGGTTAGGACTTCAGTATATGAATTTAGTTGGTGGGGGGAGTATAATTCAGCCCATAACAGTACCGTTCTAGGTTTTGAGGAGACAGAAGTGAACGAAATATAGGCAGATCCTGCCCTCGTGGAGCTCAGAATCTAGTGGGAGAGGAAGGCAGTAAGCAATCAGCAGATGAAGATGGTGTCATGCAGCATTAAGTGCTGTGAAGGAAAGCACGTAGGGTAGTGGGCTGGGGAGTGATGGGGGGGTTCAGGCAACTGAGGCAGGGTGGTCAGGGAAGCCCTTTGTGGGGAACAGTGTTCTGACACAGGGAACAGCACAGGCCTCAGCCCGGCGTGAGCTCGGTCTGTTCAAGGAACAGAGAAGAGGCCAGTGTGGCCACACTGTGGTGGGCAAGGGACAGGGTGGGAGACGAGGCTGGCAGGGGTGTGGGTGGTTACCCTTTGGGGCCTTCAGGGTGAGGAGTTTGGGTTTTGTTCTCAGTGCAGCAGGAAGCCACTGAATGTCAGAAAGGGGAGGGCACACAGCAAGAGTGCACGCCTTCATTCCTCTGTGTTAGAGTTTGCTGGAGTCCTCGTAGTTTTTAATAAGTCCCTTATTGAGATATAATTCACACACCGTACAATTCACCCAATTCAATGATTTACAAAAGAAAAATGCTAGTATTTTATTTGTGCAGCCATCACCGCGATCAATTTCAGAACATTTTCACCCCCCTCAGGGAAACCTCATACCCATTGGCAGTCACTCCCCATTTCCTCCCAGCCCTTCAAGTCCTAGGCAACCACTCATCTACTTTCTCTTTTTTTTTTTTTTTTCTGGTTTTGAGGCGTAATTGACAGAGAGCACTGTGTGAATTTGAGGTGTTGGGCATGATGATGTGACTTACATACATCCTGAAATGACCACAATACGTTTAGTGAACACCTGTCGTCTCATATAGATATGAAATTAAAGAAATAGAAAAAAATTTTTGTCCTTGTGATGAGAACTCTTAGTACTTACTCTCTTAACAAATTTCATATGTACACACAGCAGTTTTAATTATATTAATCATGTACGTTATATCTCTAGTACTTATTTATCTTATAACTGGCAGTTAGTACCTTTTGGCTACCTTCATCCAATTCCTCCTCCTCCCCTCCACCTCTGGTGACCACCAATCTGATCTTTTTTTCTCTTTTGGTTTTTTTTGAAGTATAATTTACCTGCAACACTATGCTAGTTCCTGGTGGACAATATAGTGATTTGATATTTCTGTACATCACAAAACGACTGCCACACAAGTCTGCTTTCTGTATAGATTTGTCTTACTCCGAACATTTCACATAAACAGAATTCTTTAGCGTGGTCTTTTGTGACTGGCTTCTCTCACGTAACCTGATGTTTCCAAGGTCTGTCTGTGGTAGCTTGCATCAGCACTTCGTTTCTTCTGATTGTTGAATTGTAAGCACACAACGTTTTATTTATTCATTCATCAGCTGATGAGCATTCGAGCTGTTTCCACTTTTTGTCTATTATGAATCGTACTGCTACAAACCCTAGGGGTTTTAAAAGAGAAGTATTTTCTTTTGCCAGTGCAAGATAGCTGATGCTCCCTCCAGCATTTAAACTCTAGATTGGAATGAGTTTCTACATGTTCATGCTCCTGTGGTTGGAAGGTTCTGCTGTAGGTCTAAGCTGCTTTCCTCTTGCTGCAGAGTCCCCTTCCTCTGATTGTCTCTTAGCCCAAGTCAAGCCAAGGTCACACGGTGGGCGGTGGCAACTTCAAGATCACTGTATTTCACCTGCCTGCTTGGCGGGCTGCATTTAGGCAAAAATAACCCTCTGTGCTTTCTAAAGTGACGTGTGTGGGTTTATCTGAATCTTTTTCCCAAAATAAGGTCTATGTCTCCCCTTTCTATCCAGCTGAGCAGCGACTGTCCTTATATCTTGTTGAGTTTTTTCCCTTCCCTTCCTCCCCAGCCACCCGCATATCCAAAGCAGGTTATGCAGAACATGGAATGCTGCCAGTTAAAAAAATTTTTATGTGTGCACGTCAGCGCTTAATTTAGTGGTGAAAGTACCATCCACCACCCTAGCTCCACTGTGGGTTTATTTCCCCAATTCAGCCACCCATCCCCAAGCTGGACAGGTCACAGAGGTCTTCTACCCATGGGTCTAAAAATCAAACGCCCTCCCTCCTTTCTTTCCACCTGTGTGGAGGGGCCCCGCCGATAAGGCTTGGCGTCAGGGTCCAGTCTTGCTCAGCTGTAGTCAACTCTGAGTGCCAGTGACCTTGGATTTGTTTGAACCACACTTTTGGCTCCTTCTAAAGGGAAACTTTTGTTTCCTCGTTGGATTAATCAGGTCTTTTTTAGAACACGCAGGCTGAAGGACAAGTGTCTGCTGTGAGGGGATTCTCTCTCCCTGGGATGGGGAATAGGAGCTAGGCTCGGGGTCGGGGGGAGACTGACCCCTCCCCAGGGATATGCAGGATCCTGTTTCTAGGAAACTTTTTGCGTGTTGGTTTTGGTTGCAAAGAGAGTTATGAAGTAGTTCATTAACCTTGTACTTGGAAGGTATAGCACATTTTTATTTTCTCCGGTTTCTTTATTAGGAACCTAAAACCTAGAATGGGGGTTTTCAGTAGAGAACATTTGTGCCTCCCGGGGACACTTGGCAATGTCTGGAGACATGTTTGGTTGTCACAGTGTGGGTGGAGGGGGACACTCCTGGCATCTAGTCGGGAGAGAGCAGGGATGCTGCAGTGCACGGGGCAACCCCCTCTGTCCCCCAGGAGCGGAGAATCACCCAGCCCACGATGTCAGTAGAGCTGAGGGTGTGAAAGCCGCTCTGCTTTGACTTCTCTCTGCCCAGGTTCTTCCCTTGTCATCTTGGGAGAAAGACTTTGATTCCAACGACCTGGCTGCTTTTCAGAACCTTATTCGAGACATCTCTCAACCTTGTCACTCATTATTTTCCCTTTTTCAGATTTTTTGGGGAATGTTTTTTTTACCTGATTATAAAATCAGTATGTGCTCCGTGTAGACAATGGCAAAGTGTAGAAAAGCTCCAAGAACCAGCAAAAAGAACATCCTTCTGCTTTTGCACTGCACAGAGGGGAACTGCGTTGGCATTTGGCCTCTTTCCCACCTGTCTTTCTAGCCCAGGACCTTTTCCCTGAGAAGAGTAGGGTCCTAGGATGTGCTTTTGTCATCAGTTCTCCTGTCCCTCTTTTGTTTCTTAACATCAGGTCCCAGGCACCTCCCCATGTTGCAGAAGTCTGTTGTAAGCACCAAACAGCAGCTGGAGAGTCTGTCAGACAGATGGCACATTCCTCCCCGCTGTCCTCAGTGTCCGTGTTTCTTCCCCTTTTGAGTCTGAAGAACTTGCAGGGCCGAGGCGGGAGGATAGGGCTGGGTGATGTAGCCGATCGATTCCGTTTTTGGTCAAAAACCAGCCGTTGACTGTAAAGCAGTGACTTGAATTCTTCCCTCAAGGGGGAGGCTTGCCTGCTGGCTCTTGCCCAGGCTGAGTTCCAGAACCTTCTTGAGAATAAACAGCAAGCCTGCGAGGTGCCCGCCTTGAGGGTCAGTGGCTGGCTGAACACACGACCCGGGCAGTGCTTATGTTGTTCAAAGGCTGGGGTGGCGCCTGGCTTACTAGTATCACAGGCCCATCCGTGGTGCTTAGAAGCACTCAAAGGACAGTCACTGGGTTGCAAGTTTTATGTCTTTGCTTCTTAATTATTTTATAGCACCCTCCCTCTCCCACCCCCCCACCATTCATATTTTCTCCTTACCCTGCTTTATTTTTCTTTGTAGCATTTAACACTGCCTGACAGTATATTCTGGATCTACTACTTGATTATTTCTTTTTCTCCCTTGGAATTTAAGCTCCAGGAAGGTTTTTTGGTCACCTCTGCATCCCCAGGGCTGAGAACAGTGCCTGGCGCATAGTGGATACTCAGGAAATATGTTAAATAAGTGACTGAATGAGTTGCATCTTGATTGTTTAAGGCATGCCCTGCGTAACCATCGGACATTAACACATCTGTGTATATATCCCAGATTGGAAAGAACCATGAGCTGATACTGCCTATTTCTCTCAGGGCTGGTTTAGAAACCATCTTTGTGGGTTCAGGCTAGGAGATGGCACCACTGTGGCCGATATTGTGCCCCTTCTGGCATTGGAAGGTGGCTCTGCTCGTTCACTTGGCCATTTGTTTGTTAATCCGTCCATCTGCTTATCTGCTGTGCGCCACGGGGACATCTGGTACATGAGCCACCGTATGAAATGGTGCCCCTTGGATTGTGCAGTGCACATCCTGTACAACCCCACATGGCCGACGGATGCACCAGGTGCTGGGAGTAGAGTGGTAGATAAGACCTAGGAATGGTCTCAAGAGTTCACAGTGTGATGGGGGAGACAAACACTAAATAATCAAGGACATCGTGGTGCTAAACGCGGTGCTGGAGGCGAGCCTGGGGAGCTGGAAGAAACCTGAGACGGGCTCCCCGTCCCCGCCTGGGGGGTCCAAGATGATATCTAAGCCAAGTCACCTCCTCTTCCCCCTTCTCTCCACGTGGAGCTGGCTCAGAGCAAGGTGTTCGTGTCCTTGAAGAAGCAGAGGCTGTGGGCTGGTGAGAGGCCTGTGCCATCTCCCAGCTGGCACGCCTGCCCTGCGCTCTGTAATACTTTCTCTCTCTCCCTCTGGTGCCCGGAAAACAGGCGTGAAGACAGAAGGTCTGTCTGCATTTTTCTAGCTCTCTTTATGTTTGAACACTTGCAGCTTTTAGAGTAGGGTGCTGGCCCAGGCAGTGTACTTGTCAGGGATGTGCCCAGAACACGTGGGATGGGGAAACCGAGGCACAAATGCAGCAGGTCCCTCAGCTGTCCTTGCCCCTCACCCTTAAGGAGAGACGTTCATCCAAACCCTCTGGGCATTTAAGTGGGGGAACTCAAGGGTAGGGAGTTTTACCTTGGTACTTAATGCTTTCTTGGGTCTTGTGAATTCCCAGGCACCAATGTGATGGATGAGGAGGAAGGTCAGTGACAGCGAGGTTGGAGTTGGCTGTGCTTGCGGAATGAGGTTGCAGATGGACTTGTCCTGCTGCTGCATGCCTGGGAAGGGACCCTTGAATGTCTGCCTTTCCATCCCTTTCCATCATTCATCCAGCATTTATTGGGCACCTGCTCTGTGCCTGGCTTTGTGGTTGGCTCTTGGGGATACAGTTCGAGTCTCCAGATTTCTTACAGGTCGGCTGAGTGACCTTGGCTAAGCTTTACCATCTTTGCAGGTCAAATGACCATGACCAGCATGCCTTGAAGGAGATCCTGGTTGCGAAATGCCTGGCACACAGTAGGTGGACAATGAATGGTAACAGTTTGATTATAACGACCCCACCCATACCTCCTGGGCATGATCAAGACCCAGGCAGGCCAAGATAGCACCGGGGTGATTGAAGCGTTCCTGAGGGAGTAGCTGCAGGTGGCTGGGGCACCGGAGGAGGGATGTTTCTAGAAGAACTTCAGCAGGAAAGGCTGCCCTGGCTCCCTCTGGTGACAGAAAAGTGTGAACCCACCACCAGAGCAGACCCCTCCCTCCTGTCTTCCGTAACCGGTACGTGTGGCTGAGGGTCCAGACAGAGGCCCCTTTTGGAAGCCACAGGAGCCAACTCCAGCCAGTTAAACAAGGGTGTTTACAGGCAGCTCAGAAATCAAAGGCAAAACTGAACAAGCAGGCCTCAGGCAGTGGGAACTCTGGGCATGAGACTCCTTTAGGACAGAGCAGTTGGACAGATCTTTGGTCCTGGGGCCACCGGTGGCTGAAAGTGCCGGGGGGAGGGGTTCTGATAGGCTGGCCTTGGGCAGGTTCCCCCTTGGCTGGGGAGCCTGGGCATCCTGGCAGACAGGCCTGGGAGACTCGGGGGGAGGGGGACTAAGCCCCTGAAAATTATGGGGTGGTGCGGCACACACGTTCGGTTCCCCTCCTAGGACTCTCGGTCCCTGCCTTGTGGACGAGAATTTTCCAGCTGCCCCAGTTGGCGTATCACCTGTGGGCTAACTGGGTGGAGAAGACGGGGAGGCAGCCATGGAGGCCACTGTGGGGGCTTCCACTGTGTGGGAAGCAGGAGGGGGAGGGAAGGTTGAGGCTCCCAGAGGGCCCCTGGGCAACCGTGCAGGACAGAGGGCTCTCTGAAGCACCCGCCGCAGGACAGGTGTCTCTGGGGGTGTTTTAAAGCATCCCCATCCCTGCACAGAGCAAGACAGTCAAGGCCGGGCTTGGGCCCCAGTGCTGTGCATGTATATGAGCACTGTCTGCATGCGGCTGCGTGGGAAGTCCTGCTTCTTATCACTCTTCTGTTCTGTTTGTTTTAGGGTATTTTTCCAATTAAAAAAAAAAAAGCATGCTGCTATTTAAAGCAGTGATTCTCAATCCTGGCTGTGCCCCAGAATTATCTGTGGGACATGTTTAAAAATGCAGATATAACAGTAAGCGCCTCATCAGCATCTTACATTTACCGAGCACCAGGCACAACCTCATTTCGTCCTCCCGCTAATGAGGGCGGGTGCTGTTGTTCCTCCCATTTTGCAGATGTGGAAGTTGAGGCTCAGAGGTTCATTGCTTCCACAGTATCCACAGCTGGGGAGTGAGAGAACACTTCCCACACGTCCCAGCTACCTGACTGTGCTCTCAGCATGGAGGTTGGCCTCCCTGGCAGAGTCAGTGCAGGGACCTGGCTGGCCCAGGGCATCCTGGGTGATTCATTCACAGCCAAGATTGAGAATCACCAGCTCAGAGCTCCTCCCATCAACCCAGGAATGACCCCCAGCCCTGGTTCCCTTCCATCTTCTGTTTCTTCCTGTGGCTGTCGCCTGAGAGAGCCTGCCTTTCTCGATTCTGCTTTAATTCATGTCACATCAGCATGTTCTCAGGGTCACTGCCGGCTGCGTATTTATCCCCTCATATACTGTCTGTCCTGCATCCCCTCCTCTTCCGAGGTCAGTCCTTTGGAGCCCTACCTTATGCTTCTCTCTCCTGCTTTCTCTGTCCTGGCACCAAACAGTGAGGAAATCACTGCAAAGTGGGCGGTAATAAACGTATCACTGAGTTGTTGGAAGATTAAAGGAGAGACTGTATTTCAGCACAGCACAGTGGCTGACGATAAATGTTAGCCCCTGTTCTTAAGGTGACGGTGATCATTGTTGATGCTGGGCGGATACTTCCTGGGATTGGGGCAGATATCCGGCTGGTATGGTGCCCCGTGGTGGCTGTATCAGTTGTTGAAGTGTTGAAATAGTTCCTTATTACTGGAAAAACAGCCACTGCCCTAGCAGTCCCAGGTACCCCTTACCCCGATCTTCAGGCCCTCCCCTTGATCTGGCAAACAGAGGGTTAATTCTTGGCTGAGGGCATCTGGGACTCTAGTGTCTGATGCCCTTGTCAAAACTGGTTGTCATTTATTTTGGGTTTCACCCCTGCTTGGGATGCTTGGGGACCAGGGACTGTGCCCTTTCCCCTGAGTGGTTCACTGTGTCCTGGCTCCATTATCCAAGCTTCACACAGCACAGATGCCATCACCAGCACTGGATTTCACTGGTCGCTGCTGGCACAGAGCACTTGCTCGGGCCCAGGGCCCTTGAGACGGTTGCAAAGCACCATCCCTGCCCCAAGGAAGCTGGCTCCAGTATCTCCTGCAGCCCAGCTGGGGAGCCTGTCCGTGGCTGCAGCAAAGCAGGTCTCGCTTTCTGAGCTTCCAGGAGGCCAGGTTATCTGCCATCTCCCCGCACGGTGACAGGTTTTGGTGTCCAGCTCTTAAAGCCACGATTCCCCCTCCCCGCTTCTGCCAGGCTTAGCAGGTGTTGGCAGGCCAGGGAAGGAGGTGAAGCAGGTGGAGAACGGCATGTTGGTGACGGACGCTGTGGGGAAGCAACTGCAGAGGTAAGGCGGGGGTGGGGGTGGGGATACCCTGGGGATTCTCCCGGCACCACGTTTCTGCCCCCTGCCTGGGCGGGGGGAGAGGAGGGAGAAGGGTGCCCGCGGCGAGGCTCACCTACCAAAAAAGGCCTTCAGCTTCTGCCTCCCTCCCAAATCCTTGTGAGGGGGACTTCACTTCCCAGGGAACAGAGGCCCAAAGGGGAAGCCTGGTTCTGTTCCTGCGAGGTGGCACGGCTCACACAGGCCTCACGATTTACCCATCCGTCTGCATTTCTGACACTCAAGCTCCCTACATGGTGTGTGCGGCTCTTTGCTCAAGTCACGCAGAGGGGCCTGGAACGTTCAGGCTTTAAGAACCAGCAGCTGATTCAAAATAGAGTAATAGTGACGGCTGCGTTTCATGTCCTGTTAGGAGCCAGGCACAGTGCCAAGCCCTGTACGGTCTTGTGGACCTGGAGGTAGTTACTGTCATCTTCCCATTTTACGGGTGAACAAACTGAGAGCTGTCCATAGGTCACGCAGCTGCAGAGAAGCTGAGCTTGAATTTGAACCCGAGTTTGGCTTCTGAGCCAATGCTCGTAAGTTCTACACTTCGGTGTTTAAAGAAGGTTGCTTTTGGCTAGATCATTGGGTGTTTGGAGGAGCAGCATTAACCTCCCTGTGCCTCAGTTTCCTCAGTTGTCAAATAGGGTCTTTGGTGCACTCACCTTGTAGGGTTGTAGGAAGGCTTGTGTGATACGCTGCCTGTGAAGGCATCAGCACTCAGTAAATACCACTCAGTTATTATTTGGGTGAGCTGGGACCGCCTGGGGTTACTTCTTTTGAGGTGGGGGGATTTCACAGAAATGGGCTGGGAAGGAAATTGGCACAAGCATCTGTGCCCCTGAGAACCCTGCCCACGGTCCCCTCCTGGGCCTGGCTTTGTATCTTACACGAGAGGTGGACATACTTCCTTCCTTCTCTGCTGGCGCACCAGTCCCGGTGGTGAGCTCGGCGAATGTGTGTGTGTAAAGTACTTAGAACAGTGCCTTGCCCGGAGTCAGCCGAGAGGTGAGGGGACACTGCCCCAGTCTGTGCAGGCGGCCAGCATAATCAGTCTTAAGAATTAGCTGAGATGAGGCAGGCTCCTGCAGGCTGTCCTGGGACGTGGGGGCAGGTGACTGCGAGAGAGAGCCATGGGTGGACTGAGCAGAAACACACAGAACACTGGGTATTCGTTTTCCATTGCTACATAGCAAAGGATCACAAGCTTAGTGGTTTGTCATCTCAGTTTCTGTGGGTCGAGGCGTCCAGGCACAGCTTAGCTGGCTCCTCTGCTCAGGGTCTCTCTCAAGCTGTAACCAAGGCATTGGCCAGGCTGGGGTCTCAGCTAAAGGCTCGGCTGGGGAAGGGTCGGCTTCCAAGCTCACGTAGCTGTTGACAGGACTCCGTTCCTCAGTTCCTAACTGGCCACAGCCTGGAGCACCCCTCTGTTCCCAGCTCCGTGGGCTTCTCCAACCTCCACACTCGCTTCATCAAGGCAGGCAAACCAAGAAGGCAGTAAGGTTGATGACCAAGGTGGAAGTCGTACCCCATCCCTTTGCTTGTGTGGGTCTTGAGCCGTGTACACACACACGCACATGCGCACACACACACACACACACACCCCCCCAAGTCATTCCCCAAGCATACACCTCCGCAGGGAAAGAGACTGCCCCAGGAAGTAAAGCGCTCTGGATGATGATCTGCATAAAGCTGGTGAGTACTGGTGGGCAGGAAATGCTTTCTGAATAAAGTCCGCATAAAGGAGTGGTTCTTCCGTGGGGCACTGGGGCCAGACCCTTCCCCTCTCAGGGTCACCTATGTAAAATCAGAAGGGTGAACTAGTTTGGTGCTTTGGGGGCCCACCTCTGCCTGGGGCCTCCATGCGGTTGACGCCCGTGTGCCTTGCTTCCCCAGACAGCTCAGCAGCTCCTCCTACAGTGGGGACGTCAGCCGGCACCACACCAGCACCGCGGAGCTGCAGAAGCCCAGGCCCGTGGAGGAGGACACCTGGAAGCTGATGGAGGCAGACAAGGCTCAGACTGGGCAGGTGAGGGCGACGGCCCACGTCGCTGTGCGTCCCTAGGGCCCGGGCCCTGTGCGGAGTGCTGGGGTTGTCTTAATTCATGTCTTCCTCACAAGGAGCCTCGAAAGGTACTGTTTTAAGGGCCGGAAACCAGACCGAAGGGCCTAGGTGACTTGCCCCAGGTCACAGCTGGTGCATGACAGAGCTGGGATGTGAACCCGGCACTCAGACTCCAGGGTTGGTATCTGTAGTCTCTGCCGTCCTGACCACCGCCTCCTTTGAGCAGCTGGGGCCCTTGTTAGCCGTAGGTGACCCAGATGCCTTAAATCAGGGCTTCCCACCTCACGGGGTTCAGCTGTGTGTGCCTTGGTTTCAGGTCATCACAGACTCAGCCCTATAGAACATTAATTATGTAGTCAGAAAAAATTGTTTTTCACTTTTTAATTTCTATTTTTGCCCTTATAATTACAAGCAGGTCCTGTTTTATTGTGCTTTGCTTTATCGCACTTAACAAATACTGCATTTTTTACAATTGGAGGTTTATGGCAATCCTGTGTTGAACACTGGTGCCGTTTTTCCAGGAGCATTTGCTCACTTTGTGTCTCTCTTTTTTTTTTTTTTTTTTTTTTTTTTTTTTTTGCGGTACGCGGGCCTATCACTGTTGTGGCCTCTACCATTGCGGAGCACAGGCTCTGGACGCGCGGGCTCAGCGGCCATGGCTCACGGGCCCAGCCGCTCCGCGGCAGTAGATTACATTGATTGGTTTTTTTTTTTTTTTTTTTTTTTTTGCGGCACGCGGGCCTCTCACTGTTGTGGCCTCTACCATTGCGGAGCACAGGCTCTGGACGCGCGGGCTCAGCGGCCATGGCTCACGGGCCCAGCCGCTCCGCGGCATGTGAGATCTTCCCGGACCGGGGCACGAACCCGCGTCCCCTGCATCGGCAGGCAGACTCTCAACCACTGCGCCACCAGGGAAGCCCCACTTTGTGTCTCTTTGCCACATTTGGTAGTTCCTGGAATATTTCAAACTTGTTCGTTAGTATTATAATTTGTTGTTATTATTACTATATAAAATATTATATTGGTTATTATTATACTATATTAACATTATATTATGATATTTGTGATCTGTGATCTTGGATGTTACTACTACACCTCACTGAAGGCCCAGATGATGGTTAGCATTTTTTAGCAATCAAGTATTTTTTAAATTAAGGTGTGTACATTGTTTTTTTAGACATAATGGTATTGCACACTTAATAGACTACAGTATAGTATAAACATAACTTTTATATGCACTAGAAAACTGGAAAATTCATGTGACTTACTTTATTGCGATATTTGCTTTATTGCCGTGGTCTGGAACCAAACCCATAATGTCTCTGAGGTGTGCCTGTATGTCAGTGAGAAAGTCTCGGCTGGGGCTTTATCTTTAATACCTGTCTTAGTCCCTTTGGGCTGCTGTAACAGAAGACCATGGTAGAGGTGGCTTAGAAATGACATATGTTGGGGACTTCCCTGGCAGTCCTGTGGTTAAGACTTCACATTTCAATGCAGGGGTGTGGGTTCAATCTCTGGTCGGGGAGCTAAGATCCCACAAGCCTTGGGGCCAAAAAACCAAAACGTAAAACAGAAGCAATATTATAACAAATTCAGTAAAGACTTTAAAAATGTTCCACATCAAAAAAGAAAGAAAAATGACATACATTTATCGCTCATAATTCTGGATGCTGGCAAGTCAAAAATCATGGCACCAGCAGATGCAGTGTCTAATGAGATCTTCCTGGTTCATAAATGGCCATCTTCTTGCTGTGTCCTCACATAACAGAAGGGATGAGGGAGCTCTCTGGGGCCCCTTTTATAAGAGCACTAATCCCATTTATGAGGACTCTACCCTCATGGCCTAATCACCTCTCAAAGGCCCCACCTCCTAATACTGTCACATGGACGGGGGTGGGGGGGGATTAGGATTTCAATATACAAATTCGGGAGGAGACACGAACGGAACATTCCATCTACAGCACTAACAGTCACAAACTTCTCTTTGTAACAAGGAGAGCAGGTTTCAAGCTCTTGTTTTACTGTGTTTTTTTATGATCATCTGTTTTGGGCAAGTGTCAATTTTCTGTTTATGGTAGTGATGCAAAGTTTATTTTTAAAATTAAAGTGGTTATTTTTTTTAATAGGGAGTAGTGTTTTAAAAATAAGTTTAAAAAAAGTACACAAATAAAAACGAACCTATGAAAGGTGATACGGGAATGAGCAGAGTTGGGGCACTGTTCTGTCAGATCTACCTGGACACATCCAGAATTTCCCGGGCCCTCTGTTTCCAGCTCCTTACCTCATCTTGGTCACACCTGTGGCCGGGGGCAGAGGTGGCTGTAGGGTGTCTTCCTCCCTTGCTCTTAGTGACCCTCCAGGGAGCCAGAGAAATGACCCAGAATCAAGGACTTGAGAAGGAAGGGCCAGAGGTGCCAGTCCCATTTAATCCTCACTTAATCCCCACACCACCCAGAGCAGGTGGGTCCCCGCCAGTATCCGCATTCTACATGCAAGGAAAACCAAGACCTGGGGGCTTGTAACTTGCCGAAGTCTGAACAGGAGCGGAGCTGGGCTTAGCCCACCCCGGTCACTTCTGACTCCTATGCCCACCTTGTTCCTCTGCTCATGAGGAAGGGTCCCAAGTTCTGCAGAGCACCTCGGGGTCAGCAGGCAGCTCAGCTGCATGAGGGGGCCAGGTGGTGAGATAAACACGTTCTTTATTCTTACACCCCCTCCCCACTCTTTCAGTTTGAAGAGCAGAGACTTGGAAAGTAAAAATCAAAAGGAAGCACCCAGTTATATCTTGGACCTCTGTTCTTCCACCTGCTTCCTTTTAACCAGACTGCACCTCAAACAGATGATCTTTATGACCCAAAATTCAGCATGAAAAGCCTGATGTGACAATGAGCACACACACAGGGAAAGATACCTGGAGTTTGTTGAAACCACGCCAAGCGGGTTGGGTGTGGGGCTGGCCCAAAGCCCATTGTCCCTGTCTGTGGTGTTCAGCCACCCTTTGAGTGGCTACACGTACTTACGTAGCCCCCATGCTGGGCTCCATAGGGATATAGGAGTGAAAGAAGCCCCCAGCTGCCACCTGGTGGAGTTGGGAAACGGGCTGAGCAATGGGAGGCCAGTTGCGATTGGGAGGAATTGGTGTCGGGTGTTCAGAGGACTGGGGCGGGTGAGGGGGATGTGACACTTGGTCGTGGGTGCTAGGCAACATGTCCCATTTTCTTCAGACTCTTTGATGGCTTCCTGATGGTCCTGGAGTAAAAATCGGAATCCTGGACAGGATCTCTCAGGCCCTGTGTGGTCTGGCCGCTCCCTGTTCTTCAGCCTCATGTTGCTCCAGCCATCCTTTCCTCCTTTCAGGTTCCCTCCTAAGTCAGGGCCTTTGCACATGCTGGTCCCTCCGCCTGGAGTGCCTTTTTTCCATTTTCACCTGGTTAATTCTTTGATGTCCCTTCCTTAGGGAGAACCTCCTCTGATACCTCCCCACCCTGGGTTAGGTCAGGATGCCCAGTTTTATACTCGTATGAAATCATGTACCACTTCCAGCCCTTCTCTGGGATTATGCATTTATCTGGGCAGTGATTTGTTGAAAGCCTGTCTTGCCGCTTGACTGGAAGCTCCATGAGGGCAGAAACCTTGACTTTGCTGCTGATGACTTCTTTGCCCAGGAACTAAAGGGGAGGGGCTCGTAGGCATGAGCACAGGTTAGGGGGCTGGACCACAGGGTCTGTTGAAGTTCCTGGCCTTGGGTGGGCATGGCTGGTGGGTGCATTCTGTAAGATGCCTTCTCTCCCTGGTCTCAGGTCAAGCTCTCCGTGTACTGGGACTACATGAAGGCGATAGGACTTTTCATCTCCTTTCTGAGCATCTTCCTTTTCCTGTGTAACCACGTTGCTTCTCTGGCCTCTAACTATTGGCTCAGTCTCTGGACTGATGACCCCATCGTCAATGGGACCCAGGAGCACACGAAAGTCCGGCTGAGCATCTATGGAGCCCTGGGCATTTCTCAAGGTGGGCCTCCCTGCCCCCCACCTGCTGTTGGCACTTGGAGCCACTTCCATGTCTTGTTATAAGATTGGGTCCCCCAACTTGTCAGGGTTTTGCAGGCCCATAAACCAAACACACATGAATAGTAACTCTCACGTAATAGACACTGAGGTATTTGTAGAATGAATGTTTCTCGAATGCTCTGTTTCGTGTGGCCCTAGGAGACAGAGGGGAGGGGAGCTCCAATGTGCCCATTTTACAGATGAGGAAAGTTGAGAAATAGAAGGCAACCAAGGGCCCTTGCCTGTTATTGTTCTGGCAGGGTAATGGTGTTTCTGTAAAGTCTTATTTGTGGACTTTTACCTGCTGCCTAAAGGTGGGAATTAGTTTATACTAGTGGTTCATAACGCAGGCAGTGTTGTCCTCAGAGGACATTTAGCAATATCTAGCGATACTTAGAGTTGGCACAGCTTCAGAGTAGGGGTGGGTGCTACTGGCATCTAGAGACCAGGAATGTTGCTAAACATCCTGCAGTGCACAGCACAGCCTCCACAGCAGAGCATGTTCCAGCCCCAGATGTTAATAGTGAGGAAGTTGAGAGAGCCTGCATATACCCTTCCTGTGGTCCCATGAAGGTACCTAGACACAGCAGCGTTAATAGTCATAGCTAATGTTTACTGAGCACTTACTTGGTGCCTGGTTCTGTTTTAAACACTTTAAGGTGTTTTAATTTATTTTACTTTTGCAGCAATCACATGAGGTAGGAGCTAATGCTTTCCCCATTTTAGAGATGCAGAAACTGAGGCCCAGAGGGGTTAAGTAAGTTGCCCAAAGTCATGAAGCTAATACATGGCACAGCTGGCATTGAGCAAGGCGGTGTGGCTCAGAACCCATCCTCTTCACCACCACGCTACATGGTCCCTGAGCTATGTGTTCATAAAAATGATGTTTTTATGATAAATAAGTGTATACATTCTGCATTTTGAGCACTTCTTGTGTACCACGCACATTGCCAGGTGGGCCCTTTACGTTCAGCAGTGCTACAAGATGTATCATTGTCCCCATTTTACAGTTGAAGAAAGTGAGGTGCAGAGAGGTTAAGTGACTTAAGGAAGGTCCCATGGCTGGTGAGTGGCAGCGATGGGATTTGGCTCAGAGTCTGTTGTCCTGGCCGCTGCCTCATGGCTTCCTTCTTTGATCAAGGAGACCAAGATCGAAGCCTCTCTATCCCTGCGAAATCACCTCTCTGAACAGAAAGGGTGCCCTTGGCTTGTTTGGAGGGACCATAAATGTCTCATGATCTCCGAGAGACGGCTTTGAAAAAACCAGAAGAGCAGGCATGGAGTTCTTAAATGTCTTAATCCCTAAAACTCCCTCAAAGGGCTAGGGTCTGTGGCCTTCAGATTATAATTAAGAGGAGATAGAGCACAGAGAGGGTGTGATGTTGACCAGGACTCAGAGCAGCAGTGTGTGTTCCAGAGCTGTGCTGTCCAGTATGGTAGCCACCGGCCTCATGTGGCTATTTGAATTTCAGTTCATAAAAATTAAATAAAATTAAAATATCAGTTATAGAGTTACACTAGCTATATGACAAATGCTTACTAGTCGCATGTCGCTAGTGGCTACCACATGGGACAGCACAGATACATACCATTTCCATTATCACAGAAAGTTCTGTTGTACGGCGCTGGTCTAGAGGATGTGGCATACAGATTAAGAGCATGATGCTGGAGCAGGCTGCTGCCACTGGAACCCCAGCTCTGCTTCTGATTGGCTGAGTCTATCGAGGGCAAAGGAATTCACCTATCTGAGCTTCAATTTCCTTACCTGTGGCATGAGTACTAATAGAACTTATACAGGGTCCTCATAAGGATTAGATGCATGTAAAACTCACACAGTGAGGTTTGTGCATACTAAGTGCTCGATTAATAGTTGCCACCATTATTATTGTTATTAGAAGCTGGGAGTCCAGGCTGCTTGGTCCACATGGTCACATGGCCACTCGTCCCTGCCCTCAGCTCGGTCCCTCTCCCATCGTGGAATTTAACGCGAGAGTGTTTGTAGGTATCACGGTGTTCGGCTACTCCATGGTGGTGTCCGTTGGGGGCATCTTCGCCTCGCGCCGCCTGCACCTGGACCTGCTGCATAACGTCCTCAGGTCGCCCATGAGCTTCTTCGAGCGGACCCCCAGCGGGAACCTGGTGAACCGCTTCTCCAAGGAGCTGGACACGGTGGACTCGATGATCCCGCAGGTCATCAAGATGTTCATGGGCTCCCTGTTCAATGTCATTGGCGCCTGCATCATCATCCTGCTGGCCACTCCCATGGCGGCCGTCATCATCCCGCCCCTGGGCCTCATCTACTTCCTTGTCCAGGTAAGAGGTGGGGTCTTAGGGTCCAGGACGAGCCCAGCTCTGTATCACTCTCCATGTGAGCACAGGGCTCCCTTTGTTTTATGTTTCCTCAGTGTGGGGCTGTGGAGGATGTGCTGGAGGAGGGTTAGATTTATTTTTGTCAGTTTTGAATATCTAAGTTGATTGTTTTTAGCTTGCAATAACCAAATATCCTTTTTTCCTAATAACAAGGGTTTTTTTTAAAGCTGTAAGTTAGAAAAGAAAATAAGCTATAGCCATAAAGGCATCTTTATTATGAAAATTCCTTTAAGTATGAAATTCTTTAGGTCCTAAGTCCCCTGCAGATAATGAAGACATGAATAACAGCAACTTAAATATTTTTTTCCCTTGTAATAGAAATCTTGAGGTAGGCTATTCAGGGCTGGTGTGGCAGCTCCATGAGTTTGTTAATATCCCAGACTCCTTCACTGTGGGTTTTTTTTGGGGGGGTGGGGGGAGGGGGTGTTGTTCTATCGTCTTTGCCTTCCGTTCTTAAGTTGGTCTCACGGTCCAAGTTGGCTGCTGGAGCTCCAGCCATCACATTTCTATTTCAGAAAATAAGCTTGAGGAAGGGGAACAGGGCAAGGGAGCATTTGACAGCTGAGTCAACATCAGCTGTGGTGCTTCCAGTTGACCGATGAGCATGTTAAGGCCCAAGTGGTGGAGCTGGGAATGTGAACTCGTGCCCGATTCGAAAGCTCTTGCTGGTAACTGCAGTGCTGCATTGTGCTTTCCTGCCTCTGAGAGGTTAGCTGCAGCACAGTTGCTAGTGGGGGACTGCTGTTTAGATGGGAGCGTAATGACTGCTGCACAAAATACGAGTAAGAAACCACGAGGTGCTCCATACCTCAAACTGCACTCTGTGTGGCCTGTTCGTGTGGGCCCTGGGAGGCCTTGGCCCAGTCAGCCAGCGCCCAAACCCTCCCACACTGTGGCCCAGTGACTGGTGAGTGTGAACAAAGGTGGAATCAGAGCAGGTCCCGGACCCTCGCTGTGTTCTCTTTAAATTGGTGCCAGCTTTTCTGGAAAGTCATCCAGCTGTATTTACCAAAAATGTTATCCGAGTTCATACCCTGGCTGGACAATTTCCTGAAGGACCCAATTCAAGAGAACAAAATGGGCCAAATGTGACGTTTGAGGCAGCTCAGATATCTGCCAGTAGCAGGGCCTTGAGCACACCACGGAACAACTGGGTAATGGAATGTTATGTGCCTTTAACGGGAGAATTGGGAAGACACTGTTGCGACACCAACAATTTTATTTTTAAACAACAAAGGGAATGAAGTTAGCAAAGGATCATGTTGTCAGCACACTGTCATTATAACTAAGACGAAGTGCATAATGGGTGTGGGCAGGACTGGAAAGAGAGGCACAAAAATGAAAACATTGCCTTTCTAAGGGTTGAGATTATGAGGGAATTTAGTTTTTTAATGGCTTTCAACTGAATATACGCTTGTCCTATAACCCAGCAGTCTCAGTCCTCAGTGGATATGCAAAAGAAGAGAATCTATCAAGCAAAAAAAAAAAAAAAAAAAAGCTAGAATGTTCTTAGCATCTTGATTCCTAATAGCCCCAAATGTCCATCACAGGAGGATGGAGACATACATTGTGGTATATTTATACAATGACTCAGCAGTGAAAAGGAATGAACTGCTAATACACACAAGGAGGATGAATCTCAGAGATACTATGTTGATCGAAAGAAGCCAAACACAGACGAGTACATTTGTGTGATTGTGTTTTTATGAAGTTGAAGAACAGGCAAGTACGATGTGGTAAAAGTCAGAGTAGTGGCTATAAGGGGTATTGACTGTGAGAGGACACAAGATAAATCTTCTAGATTTTGATCAGGTAGTGGCTATGCAGGTGTAGATAAACATAAAATCCATAAAGCTGTAAAGATTTAGTGCACTTTCCAGTGGATGTAAGTTGCATCTCAAAAAGTGGCTTTTAAGGGTATATGTGTGTAAGGGTATGTGTTCTCTCTCTCTCTGTCTCTCTCTCTCTCTCTCTCTCTCTCTCGGGAAAAGATCTAAAAGGTTATACACTGAAATCTGAATAGTTCTTATCTCTGGATTGTGGACTTAATGTAATGTTTATCTAATCTTTCTGTCTATATCACTCCAAGCTTTTGAAAAATGGATATACATTACTGTTTTAACTTAAAAGCAAGTCATGTTAGAAAGAGGAATGTAAGAGGTAAGATGATGTGGAATTCTGTTTGGGCTTCCACATTGCTGGAATAAGGCATTTCTGCCCGTGGAATTGTTTGGCATCCGTGAAAATTACCCGGCACACGTCTTAGTGTCTCGGCTCTCAGCCCGCTGCCTGGCACAGGGCAACTGTGTGTCGGGCAGTTATTTTCACTCATGAGACCAGGCACTGTCTTGGTCTCTGGAAGAGTAAGGTGAGTCCACGAGGTGCATTATGTCTCCTGGAACAGAGCTGAAAAGGAAAGCTAATAATTACTTTTTCAAAATCAAGCTATTCCTTAACAAAAATAAATCTCAGGTTAGCTTTTTAGAGGAAATAAAATTCTGAGGACATGACAAGTGGAATAAATTGAGCAGGTAAAATGTTTTAGAACTGTTTCCACCCAGGATGAAAGAAAGCCAGGGAGAGGAGGTGATTCCAGGAGAGGGTAATGGGGACGGATGCTGGGGGGGCCTCGAGCCAGGCAGGAGGTCTGGATTTCATTTTGCCGCCAGAGGAGGAGATAGCATCTGACTGTGTGCAGGGATTGTCAGAACCACTGTTCTGAGATGGCCCTGGTTGGTATGGTCCCTGGGTGAGTTTTCAGAGTTTCTGGAGCCCCAGAAGGCTGCCCAGCTTGCAGTTCAAATGACCACATGAGCTGCCATCCAGAAAGAAGTGGCTGACCTTGGAGGCCCTGTCAGAGCCACCTGTTCTGTTCAGTGCTCTCCGTGGAAGGTCTCTGCCCCCAGAATGGCCCAGGGCACCCGACGCAGGCCAGGAGGCAGGAGGCCATGTCCCTGAGCACCCTGTGTCTGCTTGCCCGACTCTGCTGTTGTTGAAGCAGCGTTCCATCTGCAGCACGTCCAGGAGAATAGAGGTGTCTTCAGGTGACCAGTCCAGCCTGTGTCACAGCTCCTCAGCACTTCCAGTGAGCGACTGCATCTTGTTGACCATCTCTAACGAGCTGAATGCCTGGGGTTAGGGCAGGAGCAGAGCGGATGTGGTCACTGTCCATGGGGACGGGTGGAGGCAGGGTTTGCACTGAGGTCTGGTTGTCATAAAGCCACACTGCAGGGTCCATAAACCCTAGAGGTCAGTGGTATCAGAGGGGCCAGGCAGTGCTGAGGTTAGCACTTTGACGGGGTTCAAATCCTAGCTCTGCCGCTTCCTAGCCACACGACCTTAGGGAAGAGGTTGTCTTTAGTTTACTCATTGTGAAACTGGAATGAGCACCTCGTAGGTTTTTGGTGAGGACTGCATGAGCTGATATATGTAAAAGAACTTAAAACAATCCTAGGATGCTGGGCTCCACGTCAGCGTTAGCTATTATCATCACCACCACCGGCAGTATGGGGGGCGCTGTGCCTGCCGTTCGCCGGCTGAGTCGGGACAACCTGCCGAGAGCAGCCCAGCTCCAACATTTCGCCCCTGGAAGGATCCAGACGTTCTCCAGCGCAGCCCTGGGAGGCTGGGATGGGGGACCCTCGCCCACTCCCCGTCTGTCCTCTCCCACAGAGGTTCTACGTGGCCTCCTCCCGGCAGCTGAAGCGCCTCGAGTCGGTCAGCCGCTCGCCGGTTTATTCCCACTTCAACGAGACCTTGCTGGGGGTCAGCGTCATCCGCGCCTTCGAGGAACAGGAGCGCTTCATCCGCCAGAGCGACCTGAAGGTGGACGAGAACCAGAAGGCCTATTACCCCAGCATCGTGGCCAACAGGTGGGCGTGGGGCCGTGGGAGGGGCCAGGGGGAGCCTCTTGGTTCCTGGATGAGGCTGTGGAGCCATAGACTCGGTGCGAGGAGAGGACAGTATAACCATTAAAAGCAGAAAGGAGCACGGTCAGCACGCAGCTCCAGGGGCATTGGAGTGCAGGGACAGAGTTCTTCTGGGGTCAGAAGATACTGCAGGAACCATCCTTTAGCTGTTGTCCTGGTGTTACAGGATCATCAGTGACGGCAGCCTCAGCTGTTGAGTTGTTTTTGTGCCATGCTTCTCATCACACCACCCCTGTGTGATGAGTGTTGGAAGCAATTTGCTTATATTAGGTTGAACCGTGTGAAATTGCCATTTGGGGGATCAAGAATGATTAAATATCATCAATCAAAAAAAGGGGGTAGGAGTTTGCTAATTATTGACGCATCTGGAAACGTATCCTCCTCACTTGCTTACATCCTGATGTATTTTTTGAGACGTGGGATGGAAAACTCTGGGGAGGGGTAATAGCACCCTGGAAATGACCCACTGTGCACAATGTAATCCCATCGTGTAAGACTGGGCAGGGAGATTGTGAATTACTGGAGAGAACCCTGCCTTCCCTTGAAGAATTTTTAGGGAGTTTGTCAAAATCTGGGTGTGTGTGGGAATAGCTCACACCCTGAGGACCAGTCACGTGGATCTTAACGCTGTAGTGGAAAAAATATTGGTAATACTGTCTTGTCTAGAATGCTTTACATTTTAAAACATTAAAATAATGTTCCTATGTGATATCTTATAAAAGTTAGCTATTTAAACCAGTAAACCTGGTTATATTTTAAAGGTAAGGTAATGCATTTTAATGTTTCTGAAATGAGGGTGACCTGGGTCTGGGAACCCTTTGGCTGTGTTGAAAATGGTGGTTTATCTCTCACTCCCACCTCCCCCTCTCCTGCCAAGAAGAAAGTTATTTTAAATCAGGGGGTGCCTCTTAGAGCTGATGATTTCTTAGTATTTAGGAATTTTCTGGGACATATTTTTAAAAAACGCACACATGGGTGTATATTTTAAAGGTTTCAGTGAGAAAAAGTTGGTTCTTAAAAAGGCAAGCTCCAGTTTTCTGGAAAGGTCACTTCTGGAGAACTCTATTTTAGTTCCTGGGGTTGCCAGATTAGTGAGGAATTCCTGAAATCGTGTTCCTTCGGCCCTCCTTCCCCATGTCCCACGAGCAGGGCAAACGAGGCCTCTCTCAGGAACTATCGGGGAATTATTTCAGTTAGCAAAGTGGCCACCCCCCCCCCGCCCCCCCCAGCTGGAAATCAAGTCCCTGAAAAGCTGACTCGGTGTGTGTGTGTGTGTGTGTCCCTCTGCCTGTGTCTCCACGTAGGTGGCTGGCTGTGCGGCTGGAGTGTGTAGGCAACTGCATTGTCCTGTTTGCCGCCCTGTTTGCAGTGATCTCCCGGCACAGTCTCAGTGCTGGCTTGGTGGGCCTCTCAGTGTCTTACTCACTGCAGGTAAGAGGGGGTGCTCTCAGGTGGATTTTCCAGTTCTCTTAATGGGGAGCCAATTGTCAGGTTTTTGGACCTTTGCTTTGGATCTCTGTGGGAGTGGGGGAGAGGAAAGAGGGCCAAGTAGAGTTTGAGGAGCAGGTCTAGAGCCCAGTGACCGACTGGAGCAGGAGAGAAATTAGATGTGTGGCTCTGATTCCCCCATCAGCCAAGGAGAGTCCTTGATGGCATGAGAGGATACCCCCAGCTACAAGAGAAATGTACTTAATCCTGTAAATTTCCCTTGAAGCACTGCTTTAGCTGCATCTCCCAAATTTTGATACATTGTGTTTTCTTCTTATCATCTGGTTCAAAATATCTCTTCATTTCCTTTCTGATTACTTGTGTGGCCCCTGGGTTATTTTGACATGTGGTGCTTGCTTAAGAGACACAATGTAGGAAGTCTGGCTACAGTATGTGGGGTTGCTGTTTTCTGTACCTTTGTTATCTGAAACATTTCATAATTAATAATGACTTCATGGAAATAAAGCAACTCTCGCTCACTCTAGAAGCTCCATGTGACTCTTCCACTCACAGGTCACCACATACTTGAACTGGCTTGTTCGGATGTCGTCCGAGATGGAGACCAACATTGTGGCCGTGGAGAGACTCAAGGAGTATTCAGAGACTGAGAAGGAGGTAAAGCAAGCCCCCGGCCTGACCTCTTGGCCATGATCTTCAGTGTGGCTTTTACCCAAAAGAATCCTTTGAGTCCTACCATGTGGGCCTTCAACAGGCAACCTCTATCTGTCAAAAATAATCTTCTGTTATTTGTTATGTATTTTGCCGGGGGGCACTTACACTATGGAAAATGAATCGTACTAATTTTCTCTTTAAATAAGTTTAAAAATTAAATACAAATGAGTTGTTTAAAAATATTAAAAGTCAGGAACAAGAGAATCAGTACATGGATATTGCAAAAATCATGTTATTGGTAAGGAATTGACCAAAGTTTGGGAAACCCTGCATTTATTTAACCCAAGTCCTCATTTTATAGGTGGAAGAAAAAGGCATGTAGGGAGGGATGATGGCTGGTCCGAGGTCACACATGGTCCGTGGGACAGCTGGGAGTAGGACCCAAGTCTCCAGGCTTTGGTGCCATGTTTCCCCTAATAACTGCCTTATTCTGCCCACACACCACCTCCGAATAGCAGTAGTAGTGTTAATAATGGTAATAGCAGTGATGCCTGGAGATACCACCATCCCCACTACTACCAATAATAGTAGTAATAGGGACACACATATTGTGCTCTTGTCGGGTGTCAGGGCTTGTACTAAACATTTTACATAGAATAATTCATTTATTCTTTACACAGCCTTATAACTCACATTCTACTGTTATCCCCATTTTGCCGGTGAGGAAGTGGATGGAGAGAGGTTAAGTTGCTTGCCTAAGATCACATGGCCGGTAAATGGCAGACCCAGGATTTGGGTGTGTGCCTTTATGCCGCACTTTATTCCAAGAAAATGCCCCTTGGGAATGAGACCAAAGTGACCCTGGTTAGACTCTGTCTTGAGGATTTACAGAGGTGAACTACCCCAGGTCCTTTAATGCTCTGACTTGGTGAACCAGGGCCCGCTTCATTAGAGAGCATCTGTCAGAATGGTGTGAGCGCCCCCTGTGGAAATAAGAGCACATTACACCAGGAGTTTCCCACCCTATACTGAATTTATCTATTTATTTATTTTTATAAAAGCTTTCGAGATGTAATTCATATGCCACGCAGTTCACCCGTTTAAAGTGTGAAATTCAATTTAATTTACTTTAAAAAATACTTTACTTATTTTACTACTTTTAATTATTTATTTTTATACTTTTAGAATAAGAGCATATTTGAAAAAGACAGGAGAAAGAGCACCAGAGTCCTACCACTATTAAAATATATGTATTCATGATATTTATTTATAGGTAGAAAGCTCCACCCACTTCTCTCCAGTCCCCTCTGTGTTCTTATAGCATGTCCCCTTATTTATATAAAGGGTGTAAAAAAAAAAATTAACGTAAGAAGTTTATGGGCGAGAAAGGATGGACTTTCTCTTTTATTGCCCTCACCATTCCTCTCCTTCCCTGAAGATAGCCCTGAGCCTGGCCCAGAGCACATCCAGGTGTAGACCTCAGGAAATGCTGAACTGAACTAAGCAGCTTTTCAGAAATAGGGGCTGTGTGACCCCAGGCAAGTTGCTTTCTCTCTCTGTGTTTCAGTTTCCTCATATGTAAACTGGGGATAGGAAAGACCCCACTCGTGGGATTGTACTGAGGATTAAGCGAGATAATGTGATAGAGTGACCTTCAAGAGTTAGCTGCTGCTTTTACTGTGTGCCATCCAGACCTTAGAAGCCATTGGAGTATCTCACCTTTACACTTGTGTCTGTCTAGAGAAGACCATTCATTGATTCAGTCCATGAGTGTTTATTGAACACCTACTATGTGCTCTGGGCCCTGGGATATAACAGTGAACGAATAAAAGAACCTGTCTTCATAGAGGGGGATGTCCAGTGGGCGTGGGTGACAGAACAAGCAAATATGTACTTAAAATGCTAGGAGGTGGGTAAGTGCTCTGAAGGAAAATGGAGGGGGCAAGGGGAGAGACGGGCCCAGGGCTAGGAGGGTGGTCTCCTTGACCTGAGATCTGCAGCAGGTGAGCAGGTCTAGAGGGTAGTTTGGGGAAGAGCACTTCAGGCAAAAGAAGCCGCAAGTGCAAAGACCCTGAAGCAACAGGTGTGGGTGTTCATGGAACAGTCCAGAATTCAGTGTGGGGCGCATAGTGAGTGAGAGAGAGGGCCGTGTGGTCAGAGGGGTCATGGAGGCCGCTCTCACAGAGCCTTAGGGCACATGAGATGGACTTCAGACTCCTGAACCCCACCCCACCACCCACTGTGATTGCAGGCTCCCTGGCGAATCCAGGAGATGGCACCCCCCAGCAACTGGCCCCAGGTGGGCCGAGTGGAGTTCCGAGACTATGGCCTGCGTTACCGAGAGGACCTGGACCTGGTTCTCAAACACATCAACGTCACCATCGATGGAGGGGAGAAGGTGGGCCCGCTTTGACCGCCACCAGTTCACGGTCGGGCGTAGGTTGCCACCAGGCAGATGAAATGAGCTTCGTCATTTTCCCAGTCTGTCCCTGTCCCAAACCACAGAGTGGAGTGGCCTTTTGGGGAGGAACTTATGGAAGTAAAAGCTGCTCAGAGAGTGTCCCAGCAGGGTTGCAGACTGGTAGGCCAAGGGCCAAAGGAAGCCCACAGATACGTTTTGAAAGAAATCTAAGTTGCAAATGTTGAAAAATCTGGAATGTTTTATATAAAAATCCATTTCCTGCTTTTCTTGAAAGATCAGAACATCTGGCAACACTGGGCCCATCCTCCTTGCCTGGCTCTTTCTAGACAAGACATGAGCCTCCCAGTTCCCCGACTGGTCCCTTCCTGCTCCATTCATGTGCCCACTCGGCCCCGTAGGCATTTGAGTTGGCAGTCTCTAGAACAGAAAGACATCATCGTCACTACTAGGGATGGCTCAAGGGACATGTGAAATGGACAGAATTTTGGAACGTATTGCTGTTCCTGGAAGACATCCTTGCCCTGAGACCAAGGGTCCTCCTGGCCGTTTGCCAGAAGACAGTGTTTCATCTCTGAACATACGGATTTGTTAAACTTCTTACCCCAAGGCTCAGAATGTTCCGTTCCCATGAGAGAATTTCTCCAGCTTATAACAAGGGGAGGAACAGAGTGGGCGGTGTTCTCACTGGCGCTTTCTGGCTTATGTTACATCATGAGACTCTGCTCTGTGAGTTGCTGCCAGAGGGTGGAGGAGCTGGCCTCTTCGGAGCCCAGATGAGAAGGGAGAGTTCTAACTGGAACATCAATCATTGGCCATTAAATGGGGAGCCCAGTTCCCTCAAGAGAGGATAAGTAGAGGCCAGGTCGTATCCCTAACCTCTTTCTGCTTACTCAGCTGGGATGCAGGGGGATCTCCTTGAACCTTTGAGATATTTCAACAGCTCAGATATTTCACCAGAACAATCTGATTGTTACTTAATATTATCTTGAGTTGAAAATAACTAACTTATAAAAAGGGCTGATTATAATTTTAATTTCTAAAAAGAGCTGGCAAAGAGAAGGGAGTCCTTCTTCACCTTTGGCCAAAACAGCCCCTAAAGGAATGTCTCTGGGAAGCTGCTAAGGGTGGGGGCTATGGTGGGAGGTGGGTTGACCAGATGACTGAATTGCTCTGGGGCTGGTACTTAAAATGAGGGCACCATGGGGCAGGAGGTAACCCCAGATAGCAGCATTCCCACCTCACCCTGGGCCCTTCCTGTCCCACAGGTTGGCATCGTGGGGCGGACAGGAGCCGGGAAGTCATCCCTGACCCTGGGATTGTTTCGGATCAACGAGTCTGCCGAGGGAGAGATCATCATTGACGATGTCAACATTGCCAAGATCGGCCTGCATGACCTCCGCTTCAAGATCACCATCATCCCCCAGGTGGGGCCAATGGGCTGGGCTGGGTCACGCTGAAAGCGACATGTGTGTATTTTCAGGATAAACCTACCTTTATTCCTACTTGGTTACTTTCTTGATTTTTTTTTTTTTTAACTGGAATTATGCTATGTTTCTTCACGGAATCTCCTCTTAGCACATAAATAACAGTGGGCCTTAAGCAGGTTTCATTCATTCCTTCACTCCTGCCACCCAGTAGGCAGCTTCCTGAGCATCTCACAGGATCCATTTAAGATACCGGCTTCTCTGCCAGCTGTCGGTCAGCACAGGGATCTCTGACCCTCCCAAGAGCTAGACGAGAACGATGAATTTTCTAGACTGATGCCAGTAGGTGGTGATTCCTTAATACGTTGCCTTTTAGTGTTGTTTTGCCTTATATTTCTTCTAAGGTTCTTATTTGGAGGCGGGATGGGGAGGAATCCAAGTACCTTGCAGTTAGGTATTGCCCATGCTGCATCTCCCTTCCCGAAAGTTCCCAACACATTTGCATATTGAATGCTCTGGGAAATCTTGCAAGAAAGAAATCTATTTTATTTCACTTAACCCAGCGTTTTCCAGGCTTTTCCCCCCCATTATTGACATCTTCGGAAGTGGTGATTCTGAGGGACTGTGAAACCCCATTTTGAACAATTCTGGCAAGAACTTTCTACATTGCGCCTCTTTGCCCCACCCGTGTCCACCTTGACATGAGCCTCACATGTCATCTGTCCTCTTCCCTCCGAACAGGACCCCGTTTTGTTTTCGGGTTCCCTCCGCATGAACCTGGACCCATTCAGCCAGTATTCGGACGAAGAGGTTTGGACGTCTCTGGAGCTGGCCCACCTGAAGGGCTTCGTGTCGGCCCTCCCCCATAAGCTGAACCACGAGTGCGCAGAAGGCGGGGAGAACCTCAGGTAGGCGGGGGTGAGGCCCCAACCGGGTTTCCTCAGCTTCAGCTCTCCCTCCATCAGGGCGTTTGTAGGTTTTGTCCATTTCCATCTGGTTCAGACCTGGGTTTGAGTCCCAGCTCTGCCACGTGAGCTGTTTATCTCTTAACCTCCTGGGCCCTCAGTTTCAGTATCTAAAATGGGTTTCAGTCTAGGCTCATTTTACCATGAGGTGTAACCAGGATGGCCAAAACGCTTCCTTGCTTGCACCAGGTCCATTCAATGGAGAGTGGCTATCAGTTGTTAAACTTTGGAAAGGCTTCTCTTCCAGTCAGTAAATAGCGCTGCTCTGAGCCCTCCCTGTCCCCACCCACTGCCCCAGCTGCCGTGGTCCGTCTCCCAGGCTCCCCAGGATCCACCCGTGATCCAGCAACTGAAGTGTTAATGCCTGGCGCAGCAGGGATCCCGTGCCTCTTTCACTTATCCATCACCATGACAACCAAGCACCAAACCTCAGGTGTGTTCAACAAGAGCTGTGACCGCTCACACACTGGGGCGGTCAGCCAGGCAGCTCTGCTAGTCTCGGCTCACGCACGTGGGTGGTGGCTGCTGGCTGTAGGCAGATCTCTTCGGCCTCTACTGGGGGCAGTTAGATTCTGCCCCATGTGTCCCTCATCCTCCAGCAGACCGGCCCAGGCATATTGTCATGGTGATGGCAGTGGTGCAAGAGTGAGCAAAGCCTGGTGTGCATTCCCATTTCAAGCCTCTGCCGGCCTTATGTTTGCCAGCATCCCATTGGCCAAAGCCAGGCACATGACTGAGTCCAAAGTCCACAGTGAGGGGCCCCACAGAAGGCATGGATATGGGATCATTTTTGCTACCTGTTATTTTGGATATCACCTCTGAGCCCTGTGTTGAGAATGATTCTGAGCCTGCTTCTAGCTCAACGGGAAGACCGTTCTGATCGATTAGTGATGTCTGCCATGGGCACAGATGTGGGGAGTGGAAGTGCTCTCCTGGTCTAAGCAGCACCCAGTGTCTCTTCTCCCTTCTCTCAGTTCAGGCCTAGGCTCAGGGTCAGGGTGGTTTTGACACTGTTTCCTGGTCCTTCTCTCCCGGTCAAGCGTTGGGCAGCGCCAGCTTGTGTGCCTGGCCCGGGCCCTGCTGAGGAAGACGAAGATCCTTGTGTTGGATGAGGCCACGGCGGCTGTGGACCTGGAAACGGACAACCTCATTCAGTCCACCATCCGGACGCAGTTTGACGACTGTACCGTCCTCACCATTGCTCACCGGCTCAACACCATCATGGACTACACAAGGTGATGCCCTGGCACAGAAGGCCTCCGGACCTTGCGGTCCACCCCAGTCACCCATTCGTTCATTCATTCATTCATTCATTCAACACTGTCGTTATGCCTAGTGACAGCCTGAGCTGGTGGAACCTCTCTTTGTCCTGGTTAGTACCAGGCATTTTTTGACATCACTCAATCATTTATTCAGTCAACACATGTGTGGAGTGCCTGCCACATTCCTGGCTCCGTTCCAGGCACTGGGGACTGACTGAGCAGGAAGCTGTCAGACAGGGAGCCTGCCTAAGGGACCTTACAGATTAGTTGGGGGCTGGGTGCAGAGACAGACAATAAACACAGCAACAAATTAAAGGGAATTGTGCTGGGAAGGAAATATAAAAGGTAATAGAGAGTACTGGGGGTAGCATCACAGGACACTGACATTGACTAGAACTGGGGTTGAGGCTGGGCAGCCAGGTGGAAGGCTACTGTAACAGTCCTGGCATAGGGTGTTAGGGGCCTGACCCAAAGCAGGGACTTGCCCAGGTGGGCTTTTGGGGCACGAGGTGCCAACCACTTCCCCACCCCTCATGTCTGCATCCCCTCCTTGCAGGGTGATTGTCCTGGACAGAGGGGAGATCCAGGAGTGTGGTCCCCCCTCCGGCCTCCTGCAGCAGCGAGGTCTCTTCTACAGCATGGCCAAAGACGCTGGCTTGGTGTGAGCCCAGAGCTGGTGCAGCTGCTCAGAACTGCAGGGCCGACATGCCAGCAGCCAGGGATGAGTCAGCATCCTTGGGAACCCAAGCCTCGCGTAGACTGAAACCAAAAGCCGCCAGGGATGAGCCAGCATCCTTGGGAACCCAAGCCCCGCGTAGACTGAAACCAAAAAAAAAAAAAAAAAAAAAAAAAGAACAACCCAAAACCAAAACACACAGAAAGCAGCCACCCTCTGGCCCCCTGCCTGGAATTGGCTGTGAAGAAACAGGAGAGACACAGGGATGCAGTGCCCCCAAAACACGCACATCCTTGCCTCTGTTACACCCACAGACGCACACACGTTCTCATGCCCCTGGGAGGGCACATGTGCTCTCCGTGCTCTGTGGGGAGGTTTGGGCCGCCAGACTTCCAGAGAAATCGGTTGCATAAAACATGCTAGTGACCAAATCCAGCCAACTGCCTCAGATCTCTCCAGCCGAAGTCTGCGGGTTCCAAGCTTTCCAGAAGCTCCCTGGTCCCCGGCACCTCTCTGTCCTTTCCTGGCTCTACCCAGATGCTTGTTTCCCCAAGGCTGCAGTTTGGAGGTGAGGGGCCTGGTGAAGATCATTTTCACTCTCGGGCAGTGTCCTGAGGGCCATGGACGCGCTTCTCACCAGCCATCTGGTCTTCTGGGTGCTCAGACGTGGGAACCAGTGTCACAGCGCTGCCTCCACCGGGACTTGCTTCGTGGGCCAGAGGCCGCATGTCTCCCAGCGCTTCTCGTTGATGGGACTGGGCTGGCCTCCGGGTGACCTGGCCCTGGAGCTCCAGGCCGGGAGAGCTCTCTCAACGCCGACTTACCCACTTGACTGCTCACCTCGTCACCCGCTCCCGTCTTTGCCTTGCCTTCCTTCCTCCGTCTTTCTACCTGTAGCTAGAATGGGTTTACGCCTCCAGGTGCCCGAAAGAGAAGACCTGCTCATGGTTATTCAGCATTCAAAGCCAAGAGCGCTGGTGCCTCCAAGTGTGAGCAGTTGGTACTGAAAAGAGCCCCATTGGGTCTCCTCCTCGTTCTTAGATTTCAGTTTCTCACCCGGGGCCTCTGGTTGGCTGTCAGGGGTGGCAGGGTGGAGAACTTGACTTATGGTTACTGAGTCTCTTCTGGGACAAGAAAAGAACCCATTCATGAGTGTCAGTGATTTTCTTTTTCTTTTTTTTAAGTACTGCTCTAGGGAGAAAAACAGTCTCAAGACTTTAATTTCTTGGGAGGAAGTACTGGGCCAAGGAGCAGCATCCCAGGGAATGGCCAAGTTGGCTCAGCATCTGGTGGTTGGTCCCTGTGTTCCTGGAAGGAAACGGGCAAGTGGGGTCCTTTCTTCAAAGCCCTTTAGGTCCCTTGATTGGAGACCAAAGTGAGACCCAAAAAGCAAAGAGTGGTCACAGCTGCCCCAAGATTCATGCTCGCTATGTGAATTACATTGCTGACTTCAAGCCAGAGAAGCATCTTTCTTCTTTTAGGTGGAAATACATATTTATTTTTTGTAAGTTAAACAATTATTTCACATTAGATAAACCAAGTGTTTCTTGGGGATCTTTTTGTAATGACTTACACTGGAAACGTGAACATTTGCAAATAATTTGCAGTTAAAAAATATATATTTTATTTCTTTCTAAACAACTGTTCCATTTTCTTTCTAGCGAAGGTTCCTGCCATCTCTCCAGGAGTCGGGATGGGGCACCCTCTCATCTGCTGCTGTTCTTTCTCCTTGGCGAGCATGTTGTTTCTAGCGGGACCTCTTGGAATTGGGAACCTAGAGATTAAGAATCAGGTGGGGTTTGGTGGGGAATCGGCGTAGCACGGTGGACAGGGTCCTGCCCTTGTCATGTGCAGGCTGTGTGACCGTAGGCAGGTAACTTAGTCTTCGTGCCTCAGTTGCCTCGTCTGTAAAATGGGGCTGACCGTACCTGCCTCCTGGGCTTGTTGTGAAGATGAGCACTGATGTGTGTGTTACGTGCATGGCCCAGGTTGGGTTCTAAGACACAGGCAAGGCAAACGTCACACATGGCAAGAATTACCCTTGGAAATCCCTATGTGGTGTTAGGCCAGGCTAGGCTATGCTGCAGTAACAAATTAGCCGTAAATTCTTGGGACATGAATACAAGGGTGTATTTCTCATATATTTCTTGATGAGGATCAGGTGCCTCTCCTTCGGTACGATGACTGAGAGATCCAGACTGTTCTGGTTTTATGACGTCGCCTCTCAGGGGCTGGCTTCTGGGTCACCACAGCTGGGGAAGGGAAGTTGTGGACGACTCACACCCACTGTTAAGTGTCTCGAGTGTCTCAAACCAGAAGTGACACCAGTCAGTTCCACTCACAGCCTGTTGGCCAGAATTAGTCACATGGCCCCCCCAGGCCACAAAGGAGGCAGGAAATGCAGGGACGCATAAGGAAGGAAGCCCCTCCCTGTGGTAACTGATGTCATTTCTGAGTTTTGGATAGTGGGGGAGGAAGACCGGGGTGTTGGGATCTGAGTTCGTATTGGTGAGTCTGGACAGTGAGGAATGCGAGGATTTGGGGAGCACACACCCCAGAACCATGCTCCAAGGACACACGCAGGTGGAGCGGCCGGCGCTGGCTGTATGTCCCCTACCCGCGCCCCCCCCGCCGCCCCCCACTCCAGGCTGCCTTGTCTGAGGACCTGGGAGGCGAAGGTGCTCAATGAAAAGCAGCTGCGAGGTTGTCACCCTTAGAATGAGAAGCACTTGGAAGTGCCCTGTTGGGGAGTCGATTTTAGATGTGGGTGTGTTTCTGTCTCAGGACCTGGCCCTGAGTATTAAAATCCTGGGTCAGATGCTAAACGAGTGTGCGATCGGCATGTGCCTTCCATGTCATGAAGAGGGGCGGGTGCAGCATTAACCCTGAAGAGGGTGAGCCAGGGCGTGGAGGGGGGTGGGAGGGGGCCTGCACACCTGCTCTTCCAGGTGAGTGCCCCAGCGCCGTGGCGGGAGAAGGGGAGAAGCAAGCTTTGTTGTGCACCTGCTGCGTGCCAGGCCCTGGGCTCGGCCCTTTGCACAGCTCTCGTCGTGGGAAGGGAGCCCCGGGCCAGAGAGCATCCCCAGCCATGCTTGCCTGCTCACCTCGCTGCTGTTCTTCCAACCTCAGGGTCCTCTCTCTTTTCCCAGACGTCTGCGTCACCTGCTCCTTTCCCTATTTGACAGGTGCAGCTCTGTGCAAGCAGGGCTGTAATCTCTTTATTTCTTGCTGAAGGCTCACCTCTAGAGCAGGGCATATGGCACGTGCTTAGTGACTGCATTCTCCAATCTGGGACTGTGCTGTCCCTGTGTCGGGCCGGGACCCAGAGTGAAGTCACTGGGGCCCTAGAACTTGCCCTTCCGGAGTTGCAGCTTCCTTGCTGGTACAACTGGGATCTTTGTAGCCATCTGGCCAGGTGGCTGTGAGGATGAAGACAGCCATGACTGGCCCTTAGGATGCCTTCATACGTGGTGATGCCATCCATGCATTCGTTTGTCTGTTCATCCATCCACCTATTCATTCCTTCCATCCATCCATCCAGTCAGTATCTATTGACCCCTCCTATGCGCTGTGTACCACGCTGGGTGCGAGGGAAAGCACAGCCAATACAAATGCACAGACCTCTCGTCTCAGTTCAAGAAGGAAAGGAGCCCTTTCCTTCCCTTCTGGTGGGATTCTAGAGCGGAATTCAGCTGTTATCCATGAGCGATGTGCTAGAGCTAAAGGAATGTGAGAGAGGCAGTGTGGTACAGTGGTTAGGACGTGAGCTCTGGCACCAGCCTTCCTGGGTTCAGATCCCTACTTACTTACACTCTGTCTCAGTTTTGTCACCTGTAAAAGGGGCCTAATGATAGTACCTTCCTCAGCACAGCATCCTAGTAAGGTGCGGGGTGACGTACCTTCCCCCTCAGATTGTGAGGATTAACTGGGTGACAGGCATTTAGAGCAGGGCTGTGTGTTTGCAGTGACCAGTGGGACTCGGGTGAAGTTTAAGGACTTACCGAGAGAGGCACTGACCAAGGAAGGTCTGTACATAGCTTTCCTGCCTCTTAGCTGTGCTCACCCGCCAGCCAGGCCCTGCTGGCAGGAGCCACAGCCAGGGGATTAATGGCCCGGGTGGCCCGTGGGCTGGTGTCCAAGGAGCCACGGGGGTGGGCCCAACAGCAGCCTTGGTAGCGGGCTCTTGCGGGCGCTGGTTCCACGGCCCACACTCTGCTTCCTGGCAAAACACCTCCCTCCATGAAGGAGGCTGTTGTGGCCCTGCAACAACACCACGTGACCATCCCAAGCACACAGCTGCCACCTTTGCCTGCAGTCGCTCTGCCAGGGCATCAGCTGGCTCGGCTCCAGGAGGAGACACGAGAAGCGCTGTGTCTGGTCCCTTCCCGCGCCTTGCAGTAGGACAGACACCCACACAAGATGACTTGGACTTGGACTTGGTATTAGGCCCAAGGGGAGATCCCCGTTCTGCCACTTACTAGCCAGGTGGCCTTGCCAGGTCACGTCCACTCACCGAGCCTCAGTTTTCTCATCTGCAAAATGGAGCAAAATCACTAGTAACGATGGCATTTTGTTGGCATGACGGGGCGGGCAAGGGATGCAGACCCCTACCCCATTTTGAAGGTATCAAAATGAACTCTGGTCACATCTTGAAAAGGGGAGGCAGCCATGACTGGACCTGGATTTAGATTCCTCTGGGCTGAAAACCCTAAGTCAGGATGGACAATCAGAAAGTCCCCATGAGGTTAGGAGGTCAATAGGCACAATGATAAAATGTATACAAAACAAAGGTAACAACTCAAGCCTTCAACTATTCAAAGGAATATAGAAAAAATAAAAGTGTCCCCATGAGCTGTCTGGGACAGGGCAGGCCCTGTGTCCGGGCAAGTAGGTGTGTGTCCACGGGCCTCTCCTGACACACCAGCACAGCCGGTGCCCAGGTATCGGTGCATTATTGATGGCGGAGACCCATGACTCAACTGGCAGTGTCTGGAGACATTTTTGTCACAACTAGAGTAGAAGGTGCTCCTAGCTTCGAGTGGGTGGAGGCCGGGGGTGCTGCTGAACATCTGACAGTGCGCAGGACGCCTCCACATGGAACTACCCACCCCGCATAGCAATAGTGAAGAGGTTAAAAAAAAATCCTGTTTTGTCTACCCTCCTCTGCTGCTCCTCAGAGGCCCGTAAACACAACAGTATCGAGAATAATAGCAAACGATTGAGCACTTACTTTGTACCCTGCTCGGCTACGACCCTCTCTGAGTATTAACTTGCTCTCTCCCAGCTGCAGTGCCGGGGGTCAGTGCAGACCCCTGGGCGGCCATAGTTATGATCCGGGGATTTGTCTCATTTCTCACGCTGCCCTTTTCAGCTGTGTCCCTGTGACCTCAGGCTTGGCTACTTCAGGCTCTCACCTCTTTCTTGGTGCCTGAAGCCATTTTTATTAGAATGCTGATCGCTGTCACAAACGGGCCCGAGCCTTGTGCGCCGTGTACTGACCTTCATGGAAGCAAGTGCTGGACCTTGACCCACCCCTGACCTCGGCCTTGCAACAGCGTCTCCCCCACGGCGCCTGGCGGGTGGAAGTGTGACCAGAAATGCCCTTGGTGTTCCAACAGCTGCTGGGGCAGATTTAGTCCTGAATAAACAAATGGATGAAATGCACCAAATCCTGAGCAAATTCTCCCGGTAGGGCCCAGGAGACCTGGCTCTTCTCATCTCCCTTTTGGAATTGAACTGTGTGCTGGGCGAGGGCTTGTGCCCGGAGAGGCCCTTCCCTGGTGTGGGCTGTGGCTTGTGCATCTGTTCAGACATGATGCTCCCTGGAGCTCGTGCATGACGATGGAGCAGCAGTTCTCAGTCCTGGCTGCACGTTGGAATCATTTGGGCTGGAGACCACACCGGTGGTTATGAGGGCAGGGGGAGGTGGGTGTGGTTACCAAATGGCAATTTGAAAGGTCCACGTGGAGACAGAAGCAGTCAGCATTCAACTGTGGTGGTGGATGCAGGAACCTGTACGTATGATGCAATTACACAGAAGTAAACACACACACACCCAGTGAGTACAAGTAAAACTGGGGAATCTGAACAGGATCGGTGGATTGTACCAATGTCAGTTTCCTGATTGTGATATTGAGCTGTCGTCTTTTAAGATGTTACTGTTGGTTTCTCAGGTGAATTCTACCAGACATACAAAGAAGAACTCACACCCATCCTTCTCAAACTCTTGCAAAAAATTGAAGAGGAGGGAACACTCCCAAAGACATTCAATGAAGCCACGATCACCCTGATACCAAAACCAGACAAAGACACCACCAAAAAGGAAAATTACAGGCCAATATCTTTGATGCATATAGATGCAAAAATTCTCAACAAAACATTAGCAAACCAAATCCAGCAACGCATAAAAAAGATCACACATCACGACCAAGTGGGATTCGACCAAGTGGGATTTACCCAAGTTCACAAGGACGGTTCAACATACGTAAATCAATGTGATAACGCCATGTAAACCAAAGAAAAGACAAAAACCACATGATCATCTCAATAGATGCAGAAAAAGCATTTGACAAAATTCAACATCCATTCATGAGAAAAACTCTTACCAAAGTGCATATAGAGGGAACATGTCTCAAGATAATAAAAGCCATTTATGACAAAACCACAGCCAATATAATACTCAATGATGAAAAGCTGAAAGCCTTCCTGCTAAAATCTGGAACAAGACAAGGATGCCCACTCTCACCTCTTCTATTCCACATAGTATTGGAAGTCCTATCCACAGCATTCAGACAAGAAAAAGAAATAAAGTACCTAAATTGGAAGGGAAGAGGTAAAACTCATTATATGCAGATGATATGGTATATAGAAAACCCTAAAGACTGCACACAAAACTGCTAGAGTTGATAAATTCAGCAAGGTAGTAGGATACAAGATTCACATACAAAAATCAGTTGCATTTCTTTACACCAACAATGAAATATTAGAAAGGGAATGTAAAAAAAAAAAAAAAAAAAAAAAAACCTTTTAAAATCACAACCCCCAAAATAAAATACTTAGAAGTAAACCTCACCAAGGAGGTGAAAGACATATGCCGAGAACTATAAAACATTAAAGGAAATTAAAGATGATTCAAAGAAATGGAAAGATATCCCATGCTCTTGGATTGGAAGAATTAATATTGTTCAAATGGCCATACTACCCAAAAACGCATAAAAAAGATCACACATCACGACCAAGTGGGATTCGACCAAGTGGGATTTACCCAAGTTCACAAGGACGGTTCAACATACGTAAATCAATGTGATAACGCCATGTAAACCAAAGAAAAGACAAAAACCACATGATCATCTCAATAGATGCAGAAAAAGCATTTGACAAAATTCAACATCCATTCATGAGAAAAACTCTTACCAAAGTGCATATAGAGGGAACATGTCTCAAGATAATAAAAGCCATTTATGACAAAACCACAGCCAATATAATACTCAATGATGAAAAGCTGAAAGCCTTCCTGCTAAAATCTGGAACAAGACAAGGATGCCCACTCTCACCTCTTCTATTCCACATAGTATTGGAAGTCCTATCCACAGCATTCAGACAAGAAAAAGAAATAAAGTACCTAAATTGGAAGGGAAGAGGTAAAACTCATTATATGCAGATGATATGGTATATAGAAAACCCTAAAGACTGCACACAAAACTGCTAGAGTTGATAAATTCAGCAAGGTAGTAGGATACAAGATTCACATACAAAAATCAGTTATTCAAAGAAATGGAAAGATATCCCATGCTCTTGGATTGGAAGAATTAATATTGTTCAAATGGCCATACTACCCAAAGCAATCTGTAGATTTAATGTGATCCCTATCAAATTACCCATGACATTTTTCACAGAACTAGAAAAAAATAATCCTCAAATCCATATGAAACCATAAAAGACCCAGAATTGCCAAAGCAATCCTGAAGAAAAAGAACAAAGCAGGAGGCATAATTGTCCCAGACATCAGACAATAGTACAAGGCTACAGTAATCAAAATAATATGGTACTGGCACAAAAACAGACATATGGATCAATGGAACAGAATAGAGAGCCCAGAAATAAACCCACACACAGCTGATTAATCTTCAACAAAGGAGGTAAGAGTATACAATGGGAAAAATAGTGTCTTCAGCAAGTGGTATTGGGAAAGTTGGACAGCTGCATGTAAAATCAATGAAGTTAGAACACATCCTCTCACCATGTACAAAAATAAACTCAAAATGGCTTAAAGACTTAAACATAAGACATGACACCATAAAACTTCTAGAAGAGAACATAGGCGAAACGTTCCCTGACATAAATTGTACCTGTGTTTTCTTAGGTCAGTCCCCCAAGGCAATAGAAATGAAAACAAAAATGAACAAATGGGACCTAATCAATTTACAAGCTTTTGCACAGCAAAGGAAACCATAAGCAAAATGAGAAGACAACCTGCAGAATGGAGAAAACATTTGCAAATGCTGCAACCAACAAGGGCTTAATTTCCAAAATATACAAACAGCTCATACAACTCAACAACAAAAAAACCCGAAACAAACCAATCCAAACAAACCAATCCAAATATCCAAAAATTTCTTCTCCAAAGAAGAAGTACAGATGGCCAACAGGCACGTGAAAAGATGCTCAACATTGCTAAATATTAGAGAAATGCAAATCAAAACTATGAGGTACCACCTCACACCAGTCAGAATGGCCATCATTAAAAAGTCTACAAATAAATGCTGGAGAGGATGTGGAGAAAAGGGAACCTTCCTACACTGTTGGTGGGAATGTAAGTTGGTGCAGCCACTGTGGAAAACAGTATGGAGGTTCCTCAGAAAACAAAATAAAATTACCATATGATCCAGCAGTCCCACTCCTGAGCATATATCTGGACAAAACTATAATTCAAAAAGATACATGTACCCCTATGTTCATAGCACTATTCACAATAGCCAAAACATGGAAACAACCTAAATGTCCATCGACAGATAAATGGATAAAAAAAGATGTGGTACATATATACAACGGAATACTACTCAGCCATAACAAAGAATGAAATAATGCCATTGGCGTCAACATGGATGCAACTAGAGATTACCATACTAAGTGAAGTAAGTCAGAAAGAAAAATACCATATGGTATCACTTATATGTGAAATCTAAAGTATGACACACATGAACCCATCTATGAAACAGAATCATGGACATAGAGAACAGACTCTGCTAACGGGGAGGGATGGAGCGGGAGGTTGGGGTCAGCAGACGTAAGCTTTTATATATGGAATGGATAAACAACAAGGTCCTGCTGTAGAGCACAGGGAACTATATTCCATATCCTATGATAAACCATAGTGGAAAAGAATATTTTTAAAAAGAATGTATATGTATGTATAACTGAATCACTTTGCTGTACAGCAGTAATTATCACATTGTCAATCAACTATACTTCAAAAAAAGATGTTATTATTGGGGGAGAAGTAGTAAAGGGTACACAAGGAGTTTTCTGGATTATTTTTTACTGCTTGTCAATGTACAATCATCTCAAAATAAAAGGTTACTCTGTAAAAGGTACACACACCATTGTTCCAGCCCCAGCCCCAGGGATTCTCATTTCATCGGTCTATGGTGGAGCCTGGGCACAGGCAGTTCTTTGGGGTCCCCAGGTGAGTTCAGTGGGCAGCCAGGACAGAGAGCTGCTGTCGACTTTGGCCCCAGGGTAGATGGGGCTGGATGAGCCCTGATCAGGCCGACCCGCGGGTTGCTGTGTCCTCTTGGGTCTGGGGTGATCAGGCATTTTCTCCTCCCAGAGAGCAGAGAGGGGTCTAGACTCCATTCCACGGGGCCACTGACGACCCCGGGTCACTGTGTCTCCAGGGCCTGGCAGACTCTCCGGGTTGGTGGGGCGGGAGGAGGATCCGGGGGCTGGGCTCAGACCAGGCCTGATTCCTGTGCCAGCCTGTAAAACAGGCCCCTCTGGGCCAGCAGCTGAGCCGGGCTGCCGCTCTCTGCCACCTGCCCCTCGTCCATGACCAGCACCCTGCAAGGGAGAGGGACACAGCCAGCTCTTTGGACCCCAGCCCAGGGTCTTGGCCGCTCTGAATGCCCAGCGTGTCTGAGCGAGTCTGGCCTTCCACGCGGCTTCCTGACCCTGACGGCCCAGTTGGAAGCATCTGCTGGGCATGTGTCTTCGGGCTTATCCTTCCCCTGTGGGCATCAGTCTTGCCACCTGTACAACGGGCACTTCATAATCTATTCCAGTGCCCTTCCAGCTCTAAACCCTGATGCCTTCCTCTGCCTGCAGGGGCGCCCTGGGGGCCAGCTGCGTGGGGTGGGGTGTGGGGGCTTACCTGGTACAGTCCAGCACGGAGCGCAGGCGGTGGGCGATGAGTAGTACCGTGCACTGCGCAAACCAGCTCCCCAGGGCGGCCTGCATCTGGCGCTCCGTCCCCGGGTCCACAGCAGCCGTGGCCTCATCCAGGATGAGGATCTGGGTTTTCCGGAGAAGGGCACGTGCCAGACACAGGAGCTGCTTCTGGCCTAGGCTGGGAATGAGTGGGACAGGCCAGATGTTTGCACATCAGGACTGACCTGCAGGGGGTGCCCACAAATGTGTCCTCATGGCAGCTGCGTGAGTGGGGGATGTGTGCCCATCCCCAAACATGGGTCCCTAGTCTACAGAGCTGGTAGGAATCCCCATCCTGCCATTTTTGAGCAGAGGGACATTAGGCAGGTCATTGAAACCCTCTGGGCCTCAGTTTCCCCATCTGTGCAATGGCTATCTCTGTTTCTACTCTATGGTCTTCACTATGTGCCAGACACATCCTATATGCTTATGTATATTAACTAACAAAGACCACAAAGGTAGGTATTGTGTCAATGAGTCCTTCCTCACTGGGTTGTGAGGATAAGACAAATCATATAAAAGCCATGCATGTCACAGAGTAAACCCTTCTTTTACTCCAGTTACAGATGAGGAAGTTGAGGGTCAAGGTCACACAGTCAGTGAGCCCCCAGAGCCTGGAGACTCAAGGGTGTTTGGGGCTGTTTCCTGCCATGTTCAGCTTCCTCTCAGAGTAAACCCTTTAGGGGAACCAGGACCTACTACGGCCATGTGGGTGTCAGGTGCCTGGGCTTTGCTCCAGACTCACCACTTACGGGGTAGGTGAGTTGGCAACTCTCAAGCTTCAGATTCCAACTCTGTGAAATGGGATTAGTGAAAGTGCAGCTTTGAGCATTAAAATGAATATTGAAATGAATATTTCTTACATGCCAGGCACTGTGTCAACAACTTTACACATAGCACTCATTTAATCCTTGCACACATAGGCAGGTCCTAACTATTATTCCCATTTTACAGATAAGGAAACTGAGGCACTGAAGATTAAGTAACCTGCCCAAGATCCTACAACTGTGTCTATGCTCCTGGCTACCAAGCCCTGCTGCCCCTCTAGTGCCATTACCACCCACGGTCCCTCACCCTAACATCTTCTGGGTCAGGTGGGTTTTAGAATCCAGAATGTCTTGACTTTTAAAAAGGCACACACCTGTACATCTGTGTTCACAGCAGCACTATTTACAATAGCCAAAAGGTAGAAACAACCCAAGCGTCCATCAGTGGATGAACAGATAAGAAAAATGTGGTCTATCCATTCAATGGAATATTATTCAGCCTTAAAAATGGAGGAAATTCTGGCACATGTTACATCATGGATGAACATGGAGGACGTTATGCTGTGTGAGATAAGCCAGTCACAAAAAGACAAACACTATAATATTCCACCTAAATGAAGGACCTAGAGAAAAAAGGGAAATGGGGGCTGGTGGGAGGGAAGAATAGAGAATTGCTGTTTAATGGCTACAAAGTTTCGGTTTCACAAAATGAAAAAGTTGTGGAGGTTTATTGCACAATGATGTGAATGTACTTAACACTATGGAATTGAACACTAAAAAATGGTTAAGATGATATGTTATGTGTATTTTACTACAATTTCTTAAAGCTTTTAAAGGCGTTCACCCTATGTTACTTGACAACCCCAGTGAGTGTGGGGTTAGCGCCCAATATCAAACACAATATTTTTGCAGCAAAATAAATGCTGAGTGAGATAAATACAGACCAGAAGTAGCCTCGGGTCAGTAGAGGTTGAGTTTTGCCACCAAATAAATTTAGAAACAACTTTAGGAAAAGGAAAAAATATCTCTTGATATTCAGAGATTGTGCAGGAGTTTGGGATGGCTGATGAGGGATGGGGTTTGTACTGTGATTAGGAATAGAATGGGGTTGATCATCCTATGTGGGGAGGTGACTTCCAGGGCATATTACCCTGGGGGGGGACCTTGGCCACACCTGCCTCTCCCCCAGCACCTCACAGGGTCTGGCTGGGGTGCGGCGACCCTACCTCAGGTTGTCGCCTTGGTCGGCACACTCGTAGTGCAGCTGGCCGGGCAGGCTGGCCACCGCGGCTCTGAGCTGCACCGTCTCCAGGGCCGCCCAGATGGCTTCGTCCGAGTGCTCGTGTAGCATGTCGAGGTTCATTCGCAGAGAGCCGGGGAACAGGATGGGGTCCTGGCCGGGAGGGACAGTGGGTCAGAGCCGGGCCAGCCAGGCCTCCCACCTCTCCCCCTCCCCCCACCTCTGCCCACCCCTCCCCAGGCCTCACCTGGGGGATGATGGTGATCCTGGACCGAAGTGTGTGCAGCCCCACTTGGGCGATGGGGACCCCGTCGATCCAGATCCCGCCCTCAGCCGCCTCTAGGAGCCGCAGCAGGCCCCCGGCCAGGGAGGACTTTCCTGCCCCTGTCCTGCCAACGATGCCCACCTGCCGGGGGATGGGAAGTAAGGCCCATTCTGACCAGGCCTGGCCAGAAGAAGGCAGGCCATAGCCCTCAGGGTTCCTGGGCATGTCTTTGCTAGATGTTTCCCCTGCACCCAAGACCCATCCATCTATCCATCATCCTTTGAGCATCCATCCTTCTATCTGTCCATCTGTCCGTATATCCATTCATCCATCCATCCAACCTTCTGTCTGTGCATTCTTCTCTATCTTCCCCTCATCCTGATACACCTCTCCCATCTTTTCTTCCACTTCCCCACCCTTCCTTCTATTCCTTCATCCTTCCCCTTCCTTCCGTCCACACCCCCTCCATCATCCCTCATCTTCCCTTTCATCATTGGGTTTATGTCCCATCCTTCTATTCATCCCCCTTCCTTCTACCCCTCCCTCCCTCCCTCACACTTCCTTCCTCCCCTCCTTCCATCCATATTCCTATCCTGCCTTACATCTCTCATCCTTTCTTCCACCCCATCCTATCCGTCCATTCATCCTTCCACCCATGCCTCTTTCTTCTTTCCATCCAGCCCCCAATCCCAGCCATCCACCCTTCATCCTTCCATCTATCTGCCCACCTTTCTATCCATCCCCCATCCTTCCTTGACACTTGGTGGGGGTTCAACACTCTTTGTTTAATAAGTGAACGAAGCATGTGTGTCGCCCATTGTATGACAGGCACTCTTTTAGGCGCCAGGAATACAGAAATTAAGGAGTCCTTGCTCCGAAGGGCTCACCATCTGGTCTTGGAAATAGTGCACCTGAGTAAACTTAAATACAGTGTGATGAACAAGCACTCTCTATAATCAGGCTCTGGCCCTGCAGCAATGGAGGTAAGCATGGAGGTGCTGCTGTTCATATTGCCTGGGATGGGGGTTGATGGGGTAATCAGAGAAGGCTTCATGGAGGAGAAGATACTTGAGTGGAATCTTGAAGGATGACTAGGAGTTCAGGGAGGGGGAAGATTCCAGGTGAACCACACCAACTGCTAGCCTGTAATCTCCTCGAGGGCAGCACCATGTACCCACCTGGCCCAGAGGCTGCTGCTCCACAAATGTTGGCTAAGCCCTGGCAGGGCAATGAATGAAGTGGAGAAAGGGCCTTGAATGCCAAGCTCAGGAGTTTGGGCTTTACCAGAAGGAAGCTGGGAGAGGGGGGAGGGTCTGGAGCAGGGAAATGACATGCTCAAATCAAGATCACAGGAGAATAGACTGGAGGGGGTGAAACAGGAAGCTGAGGGCCTGGAGCAGTGGAGGGGAGGGCAGGGAGGAAGTGTCGCCAGGTGGGGAGGGCAGAGAAGGATTCAATGAAGCAGCCTGACTAATCATCTGTAAATGAGGTGATATTAGGGCTGTTGTCAGAGTGAAAATGCAAACAATAATGAATAAAAGCATTGGTGAGCACTTCTGTAGCATTTGCTATGTGCCAGGCACTGTTCCAGGCAGTTTCTATGTATTAACCCAGGTAAACTTCTCAACAACTCTATGAGGTTGACATTATTATTCCCATTTTACAGATGGAAAGCTGAGACCAAGACATGCAGTGACTTGTCCAAGGTCGGCCATGGCAAAGCAAGGAACTGAGCCCATGCAAACTGGATAAGTATGTGGAACATTCAGCACCTCACCCAGCACATAGTAGGTGTTCAACTAATGATAGAGAAAGAAGAAAGAAGTTGGGGTGATGCCTCTTCATCTGGGACACCAAGATGGGTGGGTTTCACCAAGATGGAAGCAGGTTTGGGGAAGATGATAAGTTCCATTTAGGGTGTGGTGGGTCTGAAGACTGGGGGACCTGAGGTGAGGACGTGGAGCAGGCAGCTGGTGCTCAGGACCTGGATCCTGGGTGATGCCCAGCCTGGCCATGGCTCTGAGGCCTCTCCAGCCGCCCTGTGGCCTGGCCACCACGAGGAGGAAGTTGTAGGTGAGCCTCTCACCTTCTCTCCTGCGTGGATCTTGAAGGACACTCCCCGCACGGCCAGCGGGAGCTCGGGTCGGTATCTCAGCCCAAAGTCCCGGAACTCGATCTGCCCCCCACGAGGCCATGGGGGCCGGGCCGCACAGGTGGCCGGCCTCCAGGGTGCCTAGGGCAGGAGGGGACACTGGGTCAGAGGAGCCTTTCTCCAGACTTCTCACAAAAGGGCCTGCCTCTCTGACCCTCAGTTTCCTCTTCTGTAAAGTGGGCTTATTTTCTGCTATTTTACAGGGTTATTATGGGGCATGGAATGCAGCAAGGCTAAAAACAAATAATATTTGGTATAGTGAAAATAAAAAAATAATGGTGTTGGCTACTCTTTATCTATTGTTGTTATTAGCCATTATTAATTTTCAAATAATATTCTCTCTTTCGCTAGTAGAAGTAGACACTCTCCTTTTAGTGAAAAGGGCAAGTCTGTGCAGTGGGGAGACCAGTGCTGCCATTTGCTATTCCTGTGACCTTGAACAGGTCACTCCACTCCCTTGAGCCTTGGTTCCCCCATCTGTGAAATGGGGCTAATTAGAGTGGTGGACATGTATTGAGTGTTTGCGGTGTGCCAGACACTGCATGAAGTCCTTTATTGTGGGATGACCTCCTAGTACACCCAGCACTGTTATGTTGCTGCTATGTTTCTCTACTGTTCCTGCTATTATGTTTCAGTAGTGCTATCATGTTACTGTTGTGCTGCTGTTATGTCTCTGTAATGTTGCTATCAAGCTGCTGTTATGTTACTGTCATGTTGCTGTTACTCCTGGTCCCCTGTTACTCAGAGTGCCCTGCCTTGCCATTCAGAGGAACCAGGATTTGACCTCGTCTCAGACCCTACCCTCTTAACCATTACTGCCACCTTGGCTGTGACTGCAGTCTGCAGTGGTGGGGACTCTAAAGCCAGTGGCGGATGTCAACATGGGTCCACCGTCCTCTGCTGTAAGTCCTGGATGGTGCCCGCTCCCCCTCCATCTCTTGCCCATCACCTCCTTGGGCGTCTGGGCGTAGTCCTTCAATCGTTCCACCGACACGATGCTGCTCTCCAGGTCTGTCCAGCTGCGAACAGCCCACTGCAGCGTCTGGGTCACCTGATTCGAGAAGACACCTCAGGACAACTTCAGCAAGGCCACCCCACAGGTGAGGCAGGGGCTGGGAGGCAGGACCCGGGGCAGACAAGGGGGCAGAATTTGGCTGTAGCCACAAGGATCCCTCTTTTCCTTTAGTTGAACTGGAATATATGGACCAGAAAGGAGCCCTCGGACATCAGCTTATCCAACCCTTCTTGAAACAGGTAGGGAGACAGGACCAGAGAAGGTGTGTGGCCCTCTCAAGGACACCCAGCAGGATCCAGCCCAATGACTTCCATTCAGAGAGGTTTCCCTCCACTTAACACTGATTTCCCACTTGGAACCACGCCAAGCTCCTCCCCAGGGCCTGCTCGCCTGCCTGCTCCAGCCCTGCCGGCAGCCCCCGCCAACCTCATTTCCCTCCAGTTTTGCCCTCACACTCTCTCCAGCCACACCGCTTTCTTGCTGTTCCTCTAACACACCAGTCGTGCCCCTCCCGCCATCCCAGGGCCTTTCCTCCTGCTGTTCCCTCCACCAGGACTGCTCCTCCCCTTCCCCTCCCCTATTCCCCCACTTCCTTTAGGCCACAGATCTCAAGCCCCCTTCTCAGAGAGGTCTTCTGGGCCATGCAAAAGAAAAGCACCCTCCCCCCAATCATGTTCCATCCTGTTACTTGCTTTATCCTTAAGCTTAGTTGCCTCAACTGTAAAATGAGGACAGTAATAGTACCTCTGGTGGGGTTGTGGGCAGGATTAAATGAGCTAATATTTATAAAGCTCTTAGAACAATGTCTCATTTATAATGAATGCTACTTACATATATGTGTGTGTGTATATATATATGTATGTATATATATATATATATATATATATATTTCCTTTACAGATGTCATAACCTGACATTAAATATTGTTATTAATAGTTAACAAAACATTAACAATGCACTGAAAATGGACTCTGTCTACTTTATCTCAGTGAGTCTTTATAGTATCTGAAGTAGAGGAATTACTGCCCATTTTTCAGAAGAGCACACCGAGGCTCCGAGAGGGAAGAAGAGTCTCGCCCGAGGTCCAGCCTAGGCTCTTGCAGAGCCGTGTCTTCCTCACTGGTTGGTAGTTTGGACTCAGGTCCTTGAAGGTGCCACTGGCAGAGGTCTGTGTCCATTCTGCCCGCACCCCAGAGCCCAGGTTGGGGTGTCAGAAGTACCTGCAGGGCGGCCGAGACAGAGAAGCCCACAAGGCCGGGGCTGAGGTGGGCCTTGCTCAGGACTGCGCACAGGGCGGCCGCAAACACCAGCCCGTTCCCCACGAGCTCCAGGTTGGAAGCGAGCCACCTGCGAGGGGACAGGTAAGAGTGGGGTCAGTGGGGCCTCTCTGCGCTACCTGCCTCCTTGGGCACAAGGCCTGGACAGCGTGCCAGCTCGAGTGCCCATGGGGTCCCAGCAATGGTCTCCTCCACACCCAGGCCCCACCTGAGCTCGGAGGGGCGGGAGGCCGATGCTGTCCTGTCTCACCTGCGCCCAGCTCAGGGCCTAGCACACAGTAGGTGCTCAAGTAAGCTCTGTTGTGCTGCCACTTTTCTGTCCCCAGGCTGTGCCAAACCATGTCCCCTGTGTTCCCCCTGCCTGAATCCGACCTCCATCTTCACGTGGCCAACATCTTACCCTCACACAGCCAGCTCAAGCATCACCTCCTCAGAGAGCCCTCAGGACCACTCCTCCCTTTTATCACTCTGTATGACTAAACTAACTAATTAATCAGTCCTTGACTGTCGGCCTCCATCAGCAGGCTCATGATCTCATGAGCTCCATGAGGACAGCAACTTTGTCTTTTTAAATTAATTAATAATTAATATTTCATTTTTGGCTGCGTTGGGTCTTCGTTGCTGCACGTGGGCTTTCTCTAGTTGCAGCGAGTGGGGACCACGCTTCGTTGCGATGCGCGGGCTTCTCATTGCGGTGGCTTCTCTTGTTGCGGAGCATGGGCTCTAGGCGCGTGGGCTTCAGTAGTTGTGGCACACGGGCTTCAGTAGTTGCGTTGGGTCTTCGTTGCTGCACGTGGGCTTTCTCTAGTTGCAGCGAGTGGGGACCACGCTTCGTTGCGATGCGCGGGCTTCTCATTGCGGTGGCTTCTCTTGTTGCGGAGCATGGGCTCTAGGCGCGTGGGCTTCAGTAGTTGTGGCACACGGGCTTCAGTAGTTGTGGCGCGCGGGCTCTAGAGCGCAGGCTCAGTAGTTGTGGCGCGCGGGCTTAGTTGGTCCGCGTCATGTGGGATCTTCCCGGACCAGGGCTCGAATCTGTGTCCCCTGAGCTGGCATGCGGATTCTTAACTACTGCACCACCAGGGAAGCCCACCAACTTTGTCTTGTTCATGGCTCTGTCCCCAGGACCCAGCATAGGACTGAGCACGTAGTAGGTTCTCAACAAATGTATATTGAATGGATGAGGAAATTGAATTCCTACTTCTTTTTCCTTTTATTGAATTCCTACTTGACCATTCATTCATGCATTCATTCAGCAGATATGTATTCAGCACCTACTGTGTGCCATGCGTGCTGGAGATGCTGGGGACACAGCCGCAAACCAAACAGATAAAAATCCCTGTCTTCAGGGAACTCTGGGCTTCACTGCGTATAATACCTAGTCCTCTTAACAACCCCACGATGGGAGGACTGTCGTCCCCATTTGACAGATGAGGACACCAGGACTCAGAAGGGTTAGGTACTTGCCCAAGTCCACACACATAACATACACCGGGATTTGAAGCCACATCTGTCTGACTGAGGGTCTGCCACTTCCTAGATGGCTGACCTTGGGGGAGTCCCTCACTTCTCCGAACCCCAGTTTACCCATCTGTGGGATGAAGTAACGTCTGGCTCATTATAGTTGTGAGGATTAAATGAGATACACCCACCATATATGGCGCAGAAATCATTGACCCTTCCACAAAGTAGGTGCTTCCTAAATGTTTGTAAGGTCCCTCCTCCCTAGGCTAGGACCCCAGGAAGGGGCAGGGCAGGTCACCCAGAAGGCATATGGCGTTGAGACACTGCCCACAGCTACAGGGCCTCATAGCCCCAGCTGGCTGGGGATCTGGGCAGAAAGAAGGAAGGAATTGACATTTATTGAATTCAGACCCACTGTGTGCTTGACCCTCTCCACACTCCGGCACCAGACTGACTGGATTCAAATCCTCACTCTACCATGTATTTGCAGTGTGGCCCTGGGCAAGTTCCTAAATCTCTCTGTGCCTAAGATTCATCATCTATAAAAGAGTCTCTGCCTGGTGGAGTTGTTAATAGGATTAAATAAATTAATCCGCAGAGGATGCTGAGGACTGTGCTGTGGTAAGCACATTACAAGGATTAGCTATGAGTGTATTTGTTTAATCTCAGTAGCCACTCCATGAGTGCAAACTCACTTTGACAAATGAGGCTCAGAGAGGTTATGTGACTTGCCCAAGATCATCCAGCTAGTAAGTTGCAGAGCTGGGATTTGCACCTGTGTCTGTCTGTGCTCAAAGCTTGTGTTCTTATTCTTGCTTAGTACCATAAGGAGGCTGAGGATGCTTATGTAGCTCCCTTGTCACCAAAGCAACAGAGGCTGGTCTAGTGGCCTGGCAACAGAGGCTTCTTCCCTTTTGCTGACACCTGTGCTTCCTGCCCACCTGCTGCTGGGGACCCCTCAGGCCAAGGTCCATCTGCGCACAGTGTGAGCCATGTGCACCGGTGGGATCTAGGCTCTGCTTTACCCTCGACTCGCTGTGTGACCTTGAGCAGGCCACTTGACCTCTCTGACCGCACAGTATGACCTTAGGTCTCATCCTCTGGGGACACAGAAGGATTATAGGTTCTTCTCTGCCCGCTTCCTACCTGTCAGCCACCAGCCGCGGGAAACTGACTCTCTGGCTTTCATCCATGTGTGCGTCGTTCTGAGCCACAAAGCGGCCCTGGACCCGGAAGGCCCTGACCACTGCTCCGCCCTGGAACGTCTCGGCCACATGGGAACACACGGATGAGTACCTGGCTGATTCCAGGCGTCTGAGCTGGCATGAGCTGGCCACATACAGGCTCTGAAGTGGGACAGTAGGGAGCAGAGGGGTCACAAACACAGAGAGACAGTTTGAGAAGCATAGGGAACTCTGTTACCAGCTTGCTGTGTGACCTTGGGTCAATGGCTTCTCTTCTCTGGGCTCCAATTTCCTTGTAGAATCAGAGTTCCATGGGTCTTTTTAAAAATCACCTGAGAATCTTCAAAAACTCCCAATGCCTCACCCCCGAACTACTGAATCAGAATCTCTGGTGGCATCACCTTGGCCTTGGAATTTTTAAAAAGCCTTCGGGTGATTCTCATGTACGGCCAGGATGGAGAAACCCCTAGTCTATAGTAAATATCTCATTCTTAGCTCTAAGGCCAACTGCTTCACTTAGGGCCAGTCATTGTGGGAACAAAGCCACAAAGGGCAAGGAAGGCAGCTTGACAAGTCAAATTCATTCACTTAACTCGGAGGTTACATGCCAGGTGCTGGGAACCCAATGATGCACAAACAATATATATTGTTATTTGGTTTGAGGTTGGAAGTTGTGTGCATCTGGCAGGCAGGAAGGAACCTGCATTTGCTGATCACCCAGGCTGCATGCCAGGCTCTTTACAAGTACAGTTGACCCTCGAACAGCATGGGTTTGAACTGCACAGGTCCACTTATTTGTGGATATTTTTCAATAGTAAATACTACAGTACTATGTTCTGCACTTGGTTGACTCTGTGGATATGGAGGAACTGTGTATACAGAGGCCCAACTATAACTTCTAAACAGATTTTTGATTGCAAGGAGGGTCAGTGCCCCTAATCCCCACGTTGTGCAAGGGTCAACTGCAGTATTCAGTCATTGTGAGGTGGGCATTAGTGTCGTTCACAGTTTATAGGTAAGAACACCAGAGGCTCAGAGGGATGAAGCAGCTGGTCTAAGCCTCTATAGCAAGCAAGTGGCAGGACCTGGATTCAAACACATCTCTGTCCGACTCCAAAGCTCTAGAGAAGCAGTTCCTCCCCCAGGTCAAGAGGCTATAGAAGAGACTTGGGATAGTTGTGGAGGGCAGTGATGGCCATGGTTTTTGTCTGGCTACCGTGTTTTGTTTTGTTTTTTCTACTTCTGATTTTTGTCTGGCCACCATGGTTTCTTCTACTTCTGATTTCCTTGGTGGGGGATGGGGGGTTGGCTGTCAATCATGAGACCTGATCATGGAGGTAGTCACATGACACAGCCCCGCTAGGCAGAGTAAACTATTCCTTTGGTCACAGTGATGAGCTCAGGGATGACACATGCCTCAGGAAAGGCCAATCAGAATCTTCCCTGGGATGGATGTGTGAACGCTGAGCTGGAGAAAAGTTGCTTTGTGTCGGGGGTTGCTGAGGTGGGAGGCTGTGAGTATAGGGTTGCAAGGGGGGGCATCAGACCTGCCCCCTGGAAAAGGAGTGTGTGCAAAATTAGGCCAAGCAGAGCTGAGCCAGTGATTCTTAAATATTAGCATGGATCAGAATTACCTGGAAGGTTCATTAAAACCCAGATTTCTGGGCCGCAGCTCCACAGTATCTGAGTCAGTAGGTCTTGAATGGGGCCTGAGAGTGTGCATTTCTAACTAGTTCCCAGGTGAAACTGATGCTGCTGGTCTGATACCACACTTCAAGAACCACTGAGGGAAGATATGGAAAGAGTGACAGTGTCCTAGTGAGAGCTGACCCCCTGCACCCTGGGAGCATAAGCCATTAAATTCTGTTCTTGTGTTTAAGCTAATTTAAGTTGGTCTCTGGTTCTGGCAACTGAAAGAGTCGAGCCTAATACAATGGTCTTTGAGAGTCTGCAATGCCTTCTTGGTTTCCAGATCACTGACGAAGAGGTAGCTGATTTCAGCAACAGCAGCAGTATAAACTCTTAGATGTTAAGAACTTTTTTTTTTTGCGGTACGCGGGCCTCTCACTGTTGTGGCCTCTCCCTTTGCGGAGCACAGGCTCCGGACGCGCAGGCTCAGCGGCCACGGCTCACGGGCCCAGCCGCTCCGCGGCATGTGGGATCCTCCCGGACCGGGGCGCGAACCCGCATCCCCTGAATCGGCAGGCGGACTCTCAACCACTGCGCCAGCAGGGAAGCCCAGATGTTAAGAACGTTGATGTGAACATTTGGGAGACAGAGATGAGAGTAAGTGTTAGAAACAGACTGTGGTGTCTCTGTCTCTGAGAAGTCTTCTAGGGGCAGCTCCCTAGAAGAGTCCTGCCCAGAGACAGGGGACTGGTGGAGGTGACCTCAGCCGGCCCCCGGAGCCTCTCCAACCTCCCCTTACCTGAAACCCGGCATAGAGGAGCAGCAGCGGCAGGATGGCCACGACAGCCAGCGGGGTGGCCACTGTCACCACCAGGCCAACTTCCAGGAGTCCGAAGGCGTACATCAGTAGAGACCGGGCTTTGTCTGGGATGTCCACATCTACTATGTCTGTCTCTTTGGAGAAGCGGTTCAGCAGGTTCCCAATGGGCGTCCGCTCAAAGAAGCCAATAGGAGACTGTGCTACGTCCCACAGGAGCCCCCGGAAGAGCAGGCTGGATGCCCGGATCCCGCCTAGGAGCACTGTGGCCATGGAGGCAAAGAGCCCGATTGCTGGGGAGAGAGAAGGGGTCAAGGCATAAGGGCTGGAGACCCCCATCACCCTGTGGTGGCTATATTATGCACTGGCCACCCTGATTTATCCTTTGATGGGACCACCATGCAGTGGGTTGAATAGTGTCTCCCCCCAAATTCATGTCCACCAGGAACCTCAGAATGTGACCTTATTTGGAAAGAGGGCCTTTGAAGATGTTATTAGTGAAAGAGCTTGAGGTGAAATCCTGGATTTAGGGCGGCTTCTAAATCAGATGACTAGTGTCCTTATAAGAAGAGGAGAGGACACACAGAGAAACAGAGAAGAAGATGATGTGAAGACGGAGACAGAGACTGGAGTGATACACCACAAGCCCAGGAATGCCAAGGATGGCTGGCAGCCAGCAGAAGCTAGGAGAAAGGCATGGGACAGTTTCTCCTTCAGAGCCTCCAAGAGGGACCAATTTTTGCTGACACCTTGATTTTGGACTTCTGGCTTCAGAACTGTGAGAGAATAAAAATGTCTGTTGTTCTAAGCTACCAAGTTTGTGGTAATCTGTTTTATGGCAGCCCTAGGAAACTAATACACCCCCTTCCTCCCAGTGCTAATCTGCGTGCTTGGAATGGAGCTAACTTCACTCTCTGTTTCTGGGGTGGGGCAAATTTCATCCCTAGCCATTCCGAACCACTGCAGTTGGCTCAGGGGTGAACACATGACCCAAGTCAGGCCAATGAGACCTGGGACTTTGCTGGGACTTTTGGGAAGAGGTACTCACTTTGTGGGATACTATGTTAGCACCAGGGGAAGTAGCCTGCCTGGACAAGAAGCTACCGTAGAGGAAGAAAATGAAGCTAATCTTCCAGCATTTGCTGGACCCCTGGATCCAGCCATACCTCAAGCTAGTTACCTATGGATTCCAGTCCCACAAGCCAATAAATTCTCTTGTTGCTTAAGCTAGTTTGAGACATATAGTTTTAAATAGTTAGTATATTATACCTGTATAGTTTGTAGCTATATTAACCTCAAATAGAGCAGACTTTAGAGTAAGGAAAGTTATCAGGGATAAAGAGGGGCATTACATCATGATAAAGGGGTCAGTTACTCAAGAAGACATAACAATCCTTAATGTGTATTACCTAACAACAGGGTATCAAAATATGTGAGGCAAAAACTGATAGAACTGCAAGGAGAAATAAATGAATCCATTATCATAGTTGGTACAAATCTAAATCTAATTCATTCATTATCATAAATGAATCCATTATCCCCTCTATCAGAAAAGGCAGAAAATCCAGCAGGCAGAAAATCAGTAAGGACAGAGATGAACTCAACAACATCAATCAACTGGATATAATGGACATCAACAGACCACTTCATCCAACAGCAGCAGAACACAAATTCCTAGGCTCACATGAAACATTCACTAAGATAGACCACATTCTGGACCATAGAATACACCTTAACAAATTTAAAAGAAAAGAAATTATACAGTGTCTGTTCTCAGACCACAGTGGAATTATACTAGAAATAACAAATACCTGGAAAATCCCCAATACTTGAATATTAACACATTTCTAAGTAACACGTGGGTCAAAGAAGAAACCTCATGAGAAATTTTAAAATATTTTGAACTAAATGAAAATAAAAACAGAACTTACCAAATTTTGGGCATGTAGTGAAAGCAGTACTTAGAGGAAAATGTATAGCACTGAATAAATATATTAGAAAAAAGAAAGCTCTAAAATCCATCGTCTAAGCTTCTACTTTAGGAAACTAGAAAAAGAAGAGAAAATTGAATCCAAAGTGAGCAGAAGAAAAGAAACAATAAAAATTACAGTAGAAATCAGTGAAATTGAAAACAGGAAATCAATGAAACCAAAGCTTAGTTCTTTGAAAAGATAAAAAAATTGATAAGCTTCTAGCCAGGCTAAGAAGAAAGAGAGAAGACACAAATTACTAATATCTGAAAAATTTTTAAAAGGGACATCACTACAGATCCCATGGATATTAAAAGTATAAAAAAGGAATACCACGAACAGCTCTATGCCCATAAATTTGATAACCTAGGATAAATGGACCAGTTCCTTGATAGACACAATCTACTAAAACTTATGCAAGAAGAAATAGACAATCTGAATAGGCCTATAACTATTAAAGAAATTGAACTGACAATTAATAACTTTCCAAAACAGGAACTGCCAGGCCCAGATGAGTTCACTAAGAAATATTTAAGGAGAAATTATACCAATTCTCTACACTCTCTTTCAGAGGGTTGAAGCAGAGGGAATACTTCCTAACTTATTCTATGAGGGCAACATTCCCTAATACCAAAATCAGACAGACAGTACAAGAAAACTGTATAGACCAATATCTCTCAAGAAGGTACATGTAAAAATCTTCAACAAAATATTAGCAAATTAAATCCAACAATGTATGAAAAGAATCATACATCATGACCAAGTGGAATTTATCCCAGATATGCAAGGCTGCTTCAACATTTGAAAAATTGGGACTTCCCTAGTGGTCCAGTTGTTAAGACCCTGCGCTCCCAATGCAGGGGGCCCGGGTTTGATCCCTGGTCAGGGAACTAGATCCTGCATGCCACAACTAAAGATCCCGCATGCAACAATGAAGATCTTGCACGCGGCAATGAAGATCCTGCGTGTGACAACTAAGACCCAGCACGGCCAAATAAATAAATAAATATTTTAAAAATCTGAAAAATCAATTAATGTAATCTATCACATCAATAGGCTAAAAAAGAAAAATCACCTGATCATATCAATAGATGCAGAAAAAGATTAGACAAAATCCAGTACCTATTCATGATAAAATAAATAAACAAAAACAACCCCCGCAAAAACAAAACCCAAAACCTCTCTCAGTAAAATAGGAATAGAGAACTTCCTCAACTTGATAAAGAATATCTATTAAAAACCTAATGGTGAGAAGCTTGGTGCTTTCACAATAAGATCTGGAACAAGGCGAGAATGTCCCCTCTTACCACTCTTCTTCAACACCCTGCTAGAAGTCCTAGTTAATGCAATAAGATAAGGAAATAAAAGGTATGCAGATTGCCAAGGAAGAAATAAAGCTGTATTTGTTTGCAGATCACATGATCATCTATGTAGAAAATCTGAAAGAACTGACCAAAAACTCCTGAAACTCATAAGCAATTATAGCAACATTCCAGGATGCAAGGTTAGTATGAAAAATTCAATCACTTCCCCATATGCCAGCAATGACCAAGTGGAATTTGAAGTTAAAAACACAATACCATTTACCGCAATACCATTAGCACCCCCTAAAATGAAATATCAAGGTACAAATCTAACAAAATAAGTATAAGATCTATATGAGGAAAACTACAAAACTCCGATGAACAAATTCAAAGAACTAAATTCCATGTTCATAGATAGGAAGAGTCAATATTGTCAAGATGTCAGTTCTTCCCAACTTGATCTAAAATTCAATGCAATCTCTATCAAAATCCCAGCAAGTTATTTTGTGGACATTGAAAAATTAATTATAAAGTTTACTTGGAGAGGCAAAAGATCCAGAATAGTCAACTCCATATTGAAGCAGAAGAATAAAGTTGGAGGACTGACACTATCTAAATTCCAGACTCTGCTAAAAAAATAAAAACCACAATAATCAAGACTGTGTGGTATATTATGGGGGGAGTAGCCAAGATGGTGGAGTAGGAAGACCCTGAGCTCACCTCCTCCCACAGGCACACCAAAATTACAACTATTTACACAGCAACCACTGATGAGAAAAACCAGAAGACTAACAGAAAAGATCTTCTGGAACTAAAGATATAAAGAATGAACCACAGGGCTTCCCTGGTGGCACAGTGGTTGAGAGTCCGCCTGCTGATGCAGGGGACACGGGTTCATGCCCCGGTCCGGGAAGATCCCACATGCCGCGGAGCGGCTGGGCCCGTGAACCATGGCTACTGAGCCTGCGCATCCGGAGCCTGTGCTCCGCAACGGGAGAGGCCACAACAGTGAGAGGCCCGCGTACTGCAAAAAAAAAAAAAAAAAAAAAAAAAAGAATGAACCACAATGAGATGGGTAGGAGGGGCAGAGATGCAGTATAGTCAAGACCCACACCCTTGGGTGGGTGACCCATAAATGGGTCATTTGCAAAGATTCGATTGCCAAGGAAGAAATAAAGCTGTATTTGTTTGCAGATCACATGATCATCTATGTAGAAAATCTGAAAGAACTGACCAAAAACTCCTGAAACTCATAAGCAATTATAGCAACATTCCAGGATGCAAGGTTAGTATGAAAAATTCAATCACTTCCCCATATGCCAGCAATGACCAAGTGGAATTTGAAGTTAAAAACACAATACCATTTACCGCAATACCATTAGCACCCCCTAAAATGAAATATCAAGGTACAAATCTAACAAAATAAGTATAAGATCTATATGAGGAAAACTACAAAACTCCGATGAACAAATTCAAAGAACTAAATTCCATGTTCATAGATAGGAAGAGTCAATATTGTCAAGATGTCAGTTCTTCCCAACTTGATCTAAAATTCAATGCAATCTCTATCAAAATCCCAGCAAGTTATTTTGTGGACATTGAAAAATTAATTATAAAGTTTACTTGGAGAGGCAAAAGATCCAGAATAGTCAACTCCATATTGAAGCAGAAGAATAAAGTTGGAGGACTGACACTATCTAAATTCCAGACTCTGCTAAAAAAATAAAAACCACAATAATCAAGACTGTGTGGTATATTATGGGGGGAGTAGCCAAGATGGTGGAGTAGGAAGACCCTGAGCTCACCTCCTCCCACAGGCACACCAAAATTACAACTATTTACACAGCAACCACTGATGAGAAAAACCAGAAGACTAACAGAAAAGATCTTCTGGAACTAAAGATATAAAGAATGAACCACAGGGCTTCCCTGGTGGCACAGTGGTTGAGAGTCCGCCTGCTGATGCAGGGGACACGGGTTCATGCCCCGGTCCGGGAAGATCCCACATGCCGCGGAGCGGCTGGGCCCGTGAACCATGGCTACTGAGCCTGCGCATCCGGAGCCTGTGCTCCGCAACGGGAGAGGCCACAACAGTGAGAGGCCCGCGTACTGCAAAAAAAAAAAAAAAAAAAAAAAAAAAGAATGAACCACAATGAGATGGGTAGGAGGGGCAGAGATGCAGTATAGTCAAGACCCACACCCTTGGGTGGGTGACCCATAAATGGGTCATTTGCAAAGATTCTCCCCAAAGAGCATGGTGTCTGAACCCCACATAAGGCTCCCCAGGAAGATGAGCTCTTATGGGAAGATGAGCCCCAGAACACTTGGTTTTGAAGTCTAGACTTTCAGGAAAGCCAGGGGGCTGTAGGAATAAAAACTGCATTCTTAAAGGGTGCACAAAAAAAATGAATGTTCCAAGACCCAGTGCAGAAGCAGTAACTTGAAAGGAGCCTGGGTCAGACATACCTGTTGATCTTGGAGAGATCCTGGAGAGCCTTCTGGATAGGCAGGAGGCAACTGGAGTTCACCCTGGGGATACAGATGCTGGCAGCAGCCACTTTGGGTAGCTTGTTTTACCACAAGGACACTGGTGCTGGCAAGTGCCATTTTGGAATACTTCCTCGAGCTTATTAGCCTTGGGACTTGGCCCTGCCCACTAGCCTGTCATCACCAGTAGTGGGATGCCTCAGGCCAAGCAGCTATCCAGGTGAGGACAGCAGGCTGACTGCCTGAGTGTCCAGCCACCCCAGGACCCAGCCCCACATACCAGTGCACTGGCACTAGCCCTAGGAACCCTGGGACCCTGCAGTCAGCTGTTAGGATGCAGCCCCACCCACTGGCAGGCCAACACCAACTCTGAGACACCCAGAGCCCTGAATCCAGAGATCCCAGGACCCAGCTCCACCCATCAGTGGGCCAGCACTGGCCTTGGAACCCCTGGGGCTCTGCAGCCAGCTACCTTTTGACCTGGCCCCACCACCAGTGGCTAGCAGCCTCTGCACAAGGCAGGGCCTGGCAACCAACCAGACTAGGGATCAGCCATGACTATCAGACCACCCACAGTAGTCAACCCACTACAACAGAAGGGCCCATGCAACCCACATAGGGGCAGTCCTAGAGCATATAGCTCTGGTGACAAGAGGGGAGTGTGCAGCTGGGAAATATAGGATGTCTCCTACAAAAAAGTCACTTCTCCAAGATTGGGAAACATAACCAACCTACCAAATACATAGAAATAAAAAGAGTGAATTAGGCAAAATGAGGTGACAGAGGAATATGTTCCTAATGAAAGAACAAGATAAAACCCCAGAAGAAGAACTAAGTGAAGTGGAGATAAGCCCCAGTAAAGAGTTCAAGGTAATGATCATAAAGGTGCTCAAAGAACTTGGGAGAAGAACAGATGAACACAGTGAGAAGCTAGAAGTTTTTACCAAAGAGTTAGAAAATATAAAGAAGAACCAAACAGAGCTGAAGAATACAATAACCAAAATAAAAAATACACTAGGAGGAATCAACAGTAGATTAGATGATACAGAGGAACAGATCAGTGAACTGAAAGACAGAGTAGTGGAAATCACTCAAACTGAACAGGAAAAAGAAAAAAAAAAAAGAGAATTATTTAGGAGATCTTTGGAACAACAACCAAGGGTATAAACATTCACATTATAGGGGTCCCAGGAGGAGAAGAGAGAGAAAAGGGCAGGGAACATATTTGAAGACATAAGAGTTGAAAACTGCTCTTACCTAGGAATAAAAGAAGACAGCCAGGTCCAGGAGTACAGACAGTCGCAAATAGGATCAACCCAAAGAGGACCACACCAAGACACGTTGTAATTAAAATGGCAAAAAATAATGATAAAGAGACAATATTAAAAGCAGCAAGGGAAAAGCTACAAATTATGTGCGAGGGAACTCCCATAAGGCTATCAGCTGACTTTTCAGCAGAAACTCTGCAGGTCAGAAGGGAGTGGCACAATATATTAAAGTAATGAAAGGAAAAAACTACAACCACTTTCATTCAGATTTGAAGGAGAGATCAAATGTTTTACATACAAGCAAAAGCTAAAAGAGTTCAGCACACAAAAAAAAACCAGCTTGACAAGAAATGTTAAAAGCAATTCACTAAGCAAAAAAGGAAAGCCCACAACTAGAAATACAAACAGTACGAAAGGAAAAATCTCATTGATGAAAGCAAATATACAGTAAAAGTGCTAAACCAACCACATATAACGCTAATAGGAAGATTAAAAGATGAAAGTCATAAAATCATCTATATCCACAATAAGTAGTTAAGGGATACACAAAACAAAAAGATGTAAAATATGATGTCAAAAACAGTAAATGTGGCAGGGAGAGAAAAAAAAAAGCAAGGTTGTTAAATGCATTTGAACTTAAGAGATCAACAACTTAAAAAAACCACACATATATGGATTGCTATATTTAAACCACATGCTAACCACAAACCAAAAATCTGTAATAGACACACACACAAAAAAAAGAGAAAGAAATTCAAAAATAACACCGAAAATAGTCATCAAATCACATGGGAAGAGAACAAAAGAAGAAGAAAGGAACAGAAAACAACCCCAAAATAATGAAGAAAATGGCAGTAAGTACATTAAATGTAAATGGACTAAATGCTCCAATCAAAAGACATATAGTGGCTGAATGGATATTAAAAAAAGACCCACATGTATGCTGCCTACAAGAGATTCATTTTAGACCTAAAGACACACAGAGATTGAAAGTGAAGGGATGGAAAAAGCTATTCCATGCAAATGGAAATGATTATAATAGATGACTATGAACAATTTTATGCCAATAAAATGGACAACCTAGAAGAAATGGACAAATTCCTGGAAATTTACAACCTCCCAAGACTGAACAGGAAGAAATAGAAAATATGAACAGACCAATTACCAGGAATGAAATTGAATAAGTAATAAAAAAAAAACCCAACAAACAAAAGTCCAGGACCAGATGGTCCCGACTCTTTAGAGACGAGTTAACACATATCCTTATCAAACTATTCAAAAAATTGCAGAGGAAGGAACACTTCCAAAATCATTCTACAAGGCCAGCATCATCCAGATACCAAAATCAGACAAAGATAAAACAAAAAAAGAAAATTACAGGCCAATATCACTGGTGAACATAAATGCAAAAATTCTCAACAAAATATTCACAAACCAAATTCAACAATACATTAAAAGGACCATACACCATGATCAAGTGGGATTTATCCAAGGGATGCAAAGATGGTTTAATATCCACAAAGCAAGCAATGTGATACACCACGTTAACAAACTGAAGAATGAAAATCACATGATCATCTCAATAGGTATGGAAAAACCATTTGACAAACTACAACATCCATTTATGATAAAAATTCTCAACAAAGCAGAGGGAATACACCTCAACATAATAAAGGCCATACACAACAAGCCCACAGCTAACATCATACACAGTGGTGAAAAGCTCAAAGCATTTACTCTAGGGTCAGGAACAAGACAAGGATGCCCATTATCACGATTTTTATTCAACATAATATTGGAAGTCTTAACCACAGCAATCATATAAGAAAAAGAAATAAAAGGAGTCCAGATTGGAAAGGAAGAAGTAAAACTCACCATGTAGAGATGACATGATACTATACATAGAAAATCCTAAAGATGCCACCAAAAAACTACTAGAACCCAACAATGAATTCAGTAAAGTTGCAGAATACAAATTTAATATACAGAAATATGTTGCATTTCTATACACTAACAGTGAACTATTAGAAAGGAACTTAATCCCATTTACAGTTGCATCAAAAAGAATAAAATATCTCAGAATAAATCTAGCTAAGGAGGTAAAAGACCTTTACTTGGAAAACTGTAAGATACTGTTGAAAGAAATTGAAAATGACACAGATGGAAAGATATACCATACTCATGGATTGGAAGAATTAATATTGTTAAAATCCTCATACTACCCAAGGTAATCAACAGGTTCAATGCAATCCCTATCAAAATACCAATGGCATTTTTCACAGAATTAGAAAAAAATAGTTCTAAAATTTGTATGGAAACACAGAAGACCCTGAATGGCCAAAACAATCTTGAGAAAGAAGAACAAAGCTGGAGGTATCACACTCCCTGATTTCAAACTATATTACGAAGCTACAGTCATCAAAACAGTATGGTACTGGCACAAAAACAGACACACAGATCAATGGAACAGAATAGAGAGTCCAGAAATAAACCCACATTATATGGGCAATTAATCTACAAAAAATATGCAAGAATATACAATGGGGAAAAGACAGCCTCTTCAATATTATTCAGCCATAAAAAGGAAGGAAACTGGGTCATTTGTAGAGACATGGATGGACCTAGAGACTGTCATACAGAGTGAAGTAAGGACACAGATGTAGAGAACAAACGTATGGACACCAAGGGGGGAAAGGGGGGGTGGGGGTGGGGGTGGGATAAATTGGAAGATTGGGATTGACATATATACACTAATATGTATAAAATAGATAACTAATAAGAACTTGCTGTATAGCACAGGGAACTCCACTTCACTGTACAGGAGAAACTAACACAACCTTGTAAAACAACTATACCCCAATTAAAAAAAAAAAGACGTAAGGTTGGATTGGATTAGAGAAAAAAAAAAAAGACAGCCTCTTCAATAAATGGTACTGGGAAACGTGGACACTACATGCAAAAGAATCAAACTGGTACATGCAAAAGAATCAAACTGGACTACTTTCTCATACCATATACAAAAATAAATTCAAAATGGATTAAAGACTTATTAAGACCTGAAACCATAAAACTTTTAAGAGAAAACAGGCAGTATGCTCTTTGACATTGGCCTTAGTAATATTTTTTTGGATATGTTCCCTCAGGCAAGAAAACAAAAGCAAAAATAAATAAATGGGACTACATTAATTTAAAGGCTTTTGCACAGTGACGTAAACTATCAAGAAAATGAAAAAATCAGCCTACTGAATGGGAGAAGTTATTTGCAAATGATATATCTGATAAGGGGTTAATATCCAAAATATACAAATAACTCATACAACTCAACATCAGAAAATCAAACAACCCAATTAAAAAATGGGCAGAGGATCTGAATGGACATTTTTTCAAAGATGACATACAGATGGTCAACAGGTACATGAAAAGATACTCGATATCACTAGTCATCAGGGAAATGTAAATCAAACCACAATGAGATATCATCTCACACCTGTCAGAATGGCTATTATCAAAAAGACAACAAATAACAAGTGTTGGTGAGGATGTGGAGAAAAGAGAACCCTCGTGCATTGTTGGTGGGAATGTAAACTAGGGCAGCCACTATGGAAAGCTGTATGGGGATTCCTCAAAAAATTAAAAATAGAACTACCATACCATCCAGCAATTCCACTTCTGGATATTTATCCAAAGAAAATGAAAACACTAATTTGAAAAGATATATGCACCCATATGTTCATTGCAGCAGTATTTACAATAGCCAAGATATGGAAGAAACATAAGTGCCCACTGACAGATGAATGGATATAGAAGAGGTGGTATATATACAATGGAATATTCCTCAGCCATAAAAAAGAAATGAAATATTGCCATTTGTGACAACTTGGGTGGACCTAGAAGGTATTATGCTAAGTGAAATAAGTCAGAGAAACACAAATACTGTATAATTTCACTTATACATAGAATCTAAAAAACAAATGAACAAGCATAACTAAACAGAAACAGAGTCATAGATACAGAGAAAAAAACATGTGGTTGCCAGAGGGGAAGAGCAAAATAGGTGAGGGAGACTAAAAGGTACAAATTTCCATTTGCAAAATAAATGGGTCAGATGTATGAAATATATAGTGTGGGGGAATATAGTGAATAATTACATAATATCTTTTCATGGTGACAGATCGTAACTAGACTTAGGTGGTCATCATCTTGAAATGGAGAGAAATATCGAATTGCTATGTTGTGTAACAGGAACTAACATTGTGTTGTATGTCAATTATACTTCAAAAACAAACAAACTCATAGATCAGATTTGTGATTACCGGAGGCGGGGGAATGGGGGGATGGGGAACTGGATGAAGGCTGTCAAAAGGTACAAACTTGCAGTTATAAGATAACTAAGCACTAGGAGTGAATGTATAACATGATAAACATAATAAACACTGCTGTGTGTTATGTATGAAAGTTAAGAGAGTAAATCCTAAGAGTTCTCATCACAAGGAAATGTTTTTTCTATTTCTTTAATTTCGTATTTATATGAGATGACGGATGTTCACTAAACTCACTGTGGTCATCATTTCATGCTGTATGTAAGCCAAATCATTATGCTCTACATCTTAAACTTACACAGTGCTGTAAGTCAACTATATCAGCAAGACTGGGAAAAAATATTATGGTATAGAACTCAAGGAAAAAAGACTGTGGTATTGGTGAAAGCATAGACAACTAGATCAATGAAACGGAGATGAACAGGTGGAGTACAGAGAATTTTAGGGCAGTGAAACTATTCTGTATGATACTGTAACAGTGGATATATGTCATTATACATTTGTCCATCCCATGGAATGTACAACACCAAAAGTGAACCCTGATGAAAACTGCAGACTTTGGCTAACTAGGATGTGTAGATATAGGTTCACTTGTAACAAATGTACCACTCTGGTGGGGGGATGTTGGTAATGATGGAGGTTATAGATGAGTGGGGAAATCTCTGTACCTTCTGCTCAATTTTGCTCTGAATGTAAAACTTCTCTAAAAAATATATCTATTTTTTAAAAAGGAAGAGAAGATGGGAGGAGATGATGGTGGAGATGTGATGCAGGGCTCTACCTCCTCTGGGGGATGGGGGTGGGGCAGTGGCAGAAGCATGGGATTGGGGTGGGGTGCTGGAAGTCACCAGCAGTCAGACCTTGGGGCTGTCCTCAGCTTGGGAGAGGGGCAGAGTCCAGTGGACCTGCTGCCCCACCTAAGTGCTCAGCTGCCCCAGCATCTGGAGGCCAAGATTCTGCCTTTGCTGATGAGGCTGGGAGAGACTCTGAGGCTTCTGTAAAAGTAGGGATGTGCCCTGTCCCCCGCTTCCCCAGCCCCATCTTAAGGATGCAGGTCTGTGTTTGGACCCAGGACATTTGCACAGATGTTCAGGAAGGACAGGGTGAGCCAGGGAGGTGTGGGTGAAGGAGCCCTGAGAAACCCTCGGGTGGAGCTGGAGGATGGAGAGTGAGGAAGGCTGGCAGGGGTACCTTGGAGGCAGCCCAGGAGCCCAAAGACCCAGCCCCGCAGGGCTGCGTGAGTCTGCCGTCCGTCCACGGTGGGGTCATCTGCCCACAGGCTCAGCCAGTAGCCACGGCAGAAGGAGGCCACTTGCTGGCAGAGGAAGAGGAAAAGTGCGTGGAGGCAGAGCGGGGTGCCCACAGCTCGTAGGTAGGTCAGGTACATGGTAGCCTTCACCTGTAGCACACGTAGGAGAGATGGGGGCAGAGAGACACCCCAGGGGGAGAGAGGAAAGGCCAGGTGGGGCTCCCAAAACTTGCCAGTGGGGCAGATGGAACCGCCATGCAGTACCTCCCACCTGGAGCATCCTCTCCCCTCCAGGCCCGCCCAGCCTCAGGACCCCCTTCCTCTATGGCTCCCAGATGGCAGTGGGAACCTTAAAGGGGACAGGCTGTGGCACTTTCTGAGTTTGGAGTGATTTATTGAACACCTACTATGGGACAAGCCTGTGTCTCCATCCTCATCATAATTCCCACCTGACAGATAGGGGAACTGAGGCACAGAGAGGTTAAGCCACTTGTTTAAAGTCTGGTTCCTACAAATCTGAAATTCTCCATGCAGCTGCAGCCAGAGTGAACTTTTGTTTTTTTGTTTTTTGTGTGTTTTTTGTTTTTTGTTTTTGTTTTGTTTTGTTTTTACAGAGTGAACTTTTGAAAACATCCACTTGCTGTTGAAAACATCTTCCTGTTGCTAACCTGCCCTGGACTTTCTCTTGCTCTGAGAAGAAACTCTAAACCTCTTGTACACTCTTTTTTTTTTTTTTTTTTTTGTGGTACGCGGGCCTCTCACCGCTGTGGCCTCTCCCGCTGCGGAGCACAGGCTCCGGACGCACAGGCTCAGCGGCCATGGCTCACGGGCCCAGCCGCTCCGCGGCATGTGGGATCTTCCCAGACCGGGGCGCGAACCCGGTTCCCCTGCATCGGCAGGTGGACGCGCAACCACTGCGCCACCAGGGAAGCCCCTAAACCTCTTGTACACTCTTTCACCTTACCATCTACGCACTGTCTGCTGGTTTCATGGGATCCCTTCCTTTTCTCTGGCACCCTAAGCTCCTTCTCACCTCAGAGTCTCCGCCCCTGCTGTTCCCTCTGCCTGGAATGCTCCTCCCCCTGCTCCTTCCATGGCTACTTCCTTCGCATCCTTCAGGGATGTCAAATGTCACTCCTCAGAGCATCCTATCCAAGCAGGTCCCTGATCCTTGGTCGGTCTCTGTCTCATCACTTTATTTTGTTTATAGCATTTATCACTACCTGATATCACCTTGCTTATTAGCATAATTGTTTTCTCACTCTCTCCCCTGCCCCCCACCACTAGCCTGCAAGCTCCACCAAGGCAGAAACTTTGTCTGGCACACAGTGGGGATTCTGTAAATGTCTTCTGGATGGATGAGTAGGTGGATGGTTGAGTGGGCGAATGGGTGAGTAAATGGGTAGGTGGGTGGGTGGATGAATAAATGAGTGGGTCTGTAGGAGGATGGGTGGATAAATGAGCGATGGATGGATGGACGGATGGATGAAAGGCAGATGGGTGGATGGTTGTGTGAGATGGATAGAAGAGTGAGTAGATGGGTAGGTGGATGGATGGGTGAGTGGGATGGATGGGTGAATAGGTGGAAAGGTAAATGGATGGATGAATGAATGAGTAGGTAGGTGGGTGAATGGGTGGGGGATGGGTGGACAAAGCAGCATAGGAGAGAAGAAGTAGTACAAGTTTCAGATTCAGACTGTCCTAGGTTTGAGTCCCAAGTTGGTCACTTGCTAGCTGTGAGAACACAAACAAATGTCTAAACTCTTTAAGAACCCAGTTTCTTCATCTCTAAAATGGAGCTATCACCATCTGATTTTAGGTGGTTGTGGGCATTAAGAAGTATGAAGTATCTAGAATCTTATGTGGCACATAGTAGGTGTTCAATAAAAGTGAGTCTTCCCCCCAGCCCCGTCCCCCGCCCCAAGTACTGTGGCAGTGAATGTGGAGGTGGGGAGGGAGCAAGCGGGTGGTTACCCTGCCATATTGCATGCTGTCCTCTCCTTTTGGTTGTCCTGCCCCCTCAGGATCATCTAGGGGAACCCCTGTCTGGGCTTCTGAAGTGGTGCTGTCCTTCTCAGGGACTAACTTCATGGACCTGTCATTTAGAGGAAATGAGGACAAATCAGTGTCTCTCTTTGTGGGGTGTATATGCCCAACCCTCATGGCCACTGGAAGCCACTGAGCCACTCACTCTCTCATTCATTCATTCAACTAACGTACTGAGCACCAACTAGGTGCCATGCCCCAGTCCTCCCTCTGTGGTGCCCAGCTAGATGCCACCTATCACCCCAGAGTCAGACAAGCCTGTTCTTCCGACGCCATCTCACTGAATGAACTTATTTGCCAACTTTGGAACTTGGTTTTCATTTTGGTCTAAGCTTTGCTGCAATCATTTTGCACCTGCTGTTTATTCTCAGATTTGTCAGTCCAGGTTTGCAGGAAGTCAACTTTGCACAATTCAGGTGCTGAAGACTTCTTGAATGTTCCTTTTATCTGTGGCTGAGCAGGCTGACAACCTTAAATGAGAATTACCATCTGCTAACTGTGAAACCATGGGCAGCTGACAAACAATCTCTCTGTGCCTCAGTTTCCTCAGGTGTAAAATGGGGATAATCTATGTCTCTTTGTCTGCCTATCTATCTGTCTATCTATCTATCTATCTATTTACTCACCTATCCATCTTTGTGATATTGTGATTTATGTTAAGAAATATATACTTGGTCTTTGACCCCATCCCTGGCACAGAGCTCCTAAAACCCTTGTAAATTCCTAAGTGATAAGAGCCCTAGGAGCATCTGTTGTTCTACTGAGGTGGGTGGGCTCCTGGCTGGCTCCTGGTTGGGGGCTGGTCACCAGAAAGACTAAGCCATGACTAGAAGCTTGGAATTTTCAGCCCGACCCGCATTCTCCAGAGAGGGAAGAGGGGCTGGAAATGGAGTTAATAATGGATCATGCCCACACGAGGAAGCCTCCATAAAACCCCAACGGTATGGGATTTGGGGTGCTTCCAGGTTAGTGGACACATCCACATACCCAGAGGGTGATACCCCAAGCTCCACGGGGACAGAAGCTCCTGCATGTGGGACCCTCCCAGACCTCGTCCTGTGAATCTCTTCATCTGGCTGTTCTGTCTCCTTTGTCACATCCTTTAATAAACTGCTAAATGTACGTGTCTCCCTGAGTTCTGTGAGCTGTTCTAGCAAATTACTTGAATTCGAGGAGCGGGTGATGCAAACCCCCAATTTGTCCCCAAGTAGGACAGAAGTTGTGGGAACCCTGGAGACCTACTACTTGCAATTGGCATCTGAAGTGGGGGGAGCAGACTTGAGGGACTGAGCCCTTAACCTGTGGGATCTGACATCTCCAGATAGACAGTGTCAGAACTGAGTTGTGGAGAATTGCTTGGTGTGAAGGTTTGCGGTGGGGGCAGGGGGCACCCATCTGGTGTCAGAGTGAATGTTGTAGTTGTGTGAGAGTATGGAGAGAAAGAGGGAAGACTAGCAGGTTTTTCCAATACAATATTTATCTACCTATCATCTATCTATCTGTCTATTCATCCATTCATCATCTATCTCTTTGTCTATCTGTTACCCTGTTTGTCTACCTACCTACTTACCTCTCTACCTATTATCTACCTCTCTGGTCTTACTTAGGTGTGTGGCCCAGGAGTACTCTGGCTGGCTAGCTGGGATGGGAGGAACTGGGGCCCAACCTCAGGGACCGAGGGCCCTCCAGTTCCGCCTGTAGTGCCCTAACAGCTGGCACTTAAGCTCACACTCTCTGGCTCCCAGTGGTCTGTTGTGCTGTTTCACAAGGTCACCTTCCATAAAAAGGGAGAGCACAGGAGTCCAGCTATGGTCTGGCTAAAGGGGGCTTGAGAAAAGGGGACAGCAGGCCTCCTCCTGGTGACCCCCACCAGCACCAAGTGATGCTGATGACCTTCAAAGCATGAATGACAGGGCCTGGCACGGACATTAACAACTAGGGCGTGGATCCTTCTTTGGAGCTGGCCCTGCCCCACTCCAGCCATGAGACAACTCTGATAAACTTCAGGGGATTCATCACATCTGAGGGCAAACTGGTCATCCTGTGAACAGAACATGTGGGGACTTAATCATTGTGGCTAATTGATTGTCAAATAGTCTCTGGTGAATTATCCCACAGCTGAGCCCCATGGTGGGTCTTAATCCAGAATGGTTGTGGCCGCCCCCTACCTGCCTGAGATGCAGGTGATGACACAGCCACCTTGCTTCAGCCTCAGCTTTTGTGCCCTCCCCAAGCTCTGCACCAGAGCAAACTCACCTCTCTGGTGCACCCTCAGGCCTCCCACCTCCAGCAGAGCCTCTGCGGTCCTTGGCACTGGCCGGGGGTTCTGTTTCTGCAAGGTCAAGGGAGCCATGTCACTCTATGGAGGTCGGTACCTCGGGGTCCGGATGCCAGCTTTGACACCCACTGGCTGTGCAGCCTTCACTCGCTGAGCATCCGTTTTCTCTGATCTGGCTCCTTCTCCCTCTCTCCATCCTCCCTGGGTGCTTCCAGGAACATTATTCATTCATTCGCTTATTCACTTGGCAAATATAATCAAGCATCTGCTATGCACTTGGGGTTGGGAAACGGCAGTAAACACTGCACATAGTCCAACAGCTCGGGTCTCCCCAATACCCTTGCATAAGCAATTCATTGTGTCTGCAATGTTCTTTTCCAGGTAGCTCTCACCCAACCTCAGGTGTCATCTCCCCCAGGGAAGGACTCTCCTGGCAGCACACAGCCTGCGGTTGGAGGTTCAAAGCCCAACACTGCCACTTACGAGCCAGGTAAACTTGGACGAGTTCCTTAACTTCTGGGCCTCAGTCCTCATCTATAAAATGGAGCCTAGTACAGTACTGACCTCATAGGGGCTAAGTGGTGATTAAATGAGTGAATGGAGGGGCCCCTGGCTGTTCTTTATCACTCACTGTGGCTGCACTTGGATCACTGACTTCACTTCCAGAACATTGTCGTTTTTCCAGTGGGCACTGTGTTCTCTGGATTAGTAGAAGCCCTAGCTGGCATGTTGGGGGCCTCTGGCCTCAAGGCACCAAATGACCTCTTTGCTCAGTCTCTGTAGCAGTTTCAAGCACAGACCCTGGAGTTGAACACACCCAAATTCTAATGTGACCTTGGGCAAATTATTGAACTCTCTTTGGCCTGAGTTGCTCATCTGAAAAGTGGCAGCCATAATTGCAGGTGTCTCCCAGGGGTGTTGTGGAGACCACATGAGACAATGCATGTTTATAGAAGCACTTAGCACAGCCCCTGGCTCATAGAAGGTGCCACTGGCTCTTACTGGGGGATGGGTGGCCTTGTGGGAGAGGCGTCTGCCTCCAGCCCTGGGCCTGCAGGGAGATTGTGGGATCTGTGGAACCTTCTCCCCCAGGGTGGCAGAAGCCAGGCACAGAGAACCAGCAAAACCCAGCCAGTACCTCCTTCTCCTCCATCTCCTGGCTGTCTGGCTCCATCCAGAAGGCCCGCCAGGGTCCCCTTCCTGTGCAGAAGCTCCTGGAAGGAACCCATCTCTGCAATGGCCCCATCTTCCAGCACCACGATCCAATCAGCCTGGGGCAGGATGTGGAGCGCATGGGTGACGAGAATCCGTGTCTGGGCAGGAAGGGATGGAATTTACACTCGTGTGCTTGACCACTGTTCCAGAGCTGCGGGAATGGGCCGGGAGTGTCCTGGGGCTCAGAGTGGGGAAAGCTCTCCTTCTTGTGCTCCTGCCCTTTTTCTCAAAAATAGCATGTCCCAACAGTGAAATAAAGGGGCTCCTTCAACCTGTCTCGAAACCAGAAGACACGGAGTTCAACTGAACCTGGCCAATGACCTGAGGCAGAGCTGTGGTAGTTTAACCACAGACCCAGAAGCAAGAAATGACTGCTCGGACTTCCCTGGTGGCGCAGTGTTTAAGAATCCGCCTGCCAATGCAGGAGACATGGCTTCGATCCCTGGTCTAGGAAGATCCCACATGCCATGGAGCAACAAATCCCATGTGCCACAACTACTGAGCCTGCGCTCTAGGACCCATGTGCCATAACTACTGAAGCCTGTGCACCTAGAGCCTGTTTTCCACAACAAGAAAAGCCACCACAATGAGAAGCCAGTGCACCGCAACGAAGAGTAGCCTCCACTCACTGCAACTAGAGAAAGCCCGCGCAGCAATGAAGACTCAGCGCGGCCAAAAAAAAAAAGTCTGCTGCTGTGAGCCACTGACAGTTGGGGGTTGTTTGTTATGCAGCATTGTCACAGCAAAAGCTGACCATTACAAAGAAGAACACTGGATTCATGGAGGATGGTGGTGAGCAGACTTGGGTTAGGACTTTCTCTGCCTTTGCTCTATGCCCTCTGAGACATTTTCCCAAACTTACCGTTCCCTGGAGCAGCCCATCAGGCCCGATGACCTGTTTGAAGACATGCTGGCCGACATGGGCATCCAGGGCTGCCAGGGGGTCATCCAGCAGGTACACAGCAGCCTTCCTGTACACAGCCCGGGCCAGGCTCAGCCGCTGCTTCTGGCCCCCAGAGAGATTCATGCCCTGTGGCCATAAGAGAGAGACAGGGAACTGCATCTACGCCTGCTGGGTGAAGCTGGTGTGACGGGGGCCAGGTCTGCTCATCAGAGTGAGCTATGGCTCATGGTGCCTGTCCTCTAGGGCCACCTCCAGCTTGAAACACTTGCTCTCAAGCCAACATCTCCCCCAGCTTCCACCCTGCCTGGCTTCTCCCCTTTCCAGACAAGCTTCCTGCACCCACTGCTCCCTCCACTTGAGTCTGGCTTCTGTTCCCATTTCTCCACTGATGCAGCCTTCCTCAAGGACACTGGTCACTCCCCTGGTTGCCTAATCCAGTGGTAGCTTTTCAGTCCTTATGTTCTTATTTTCTTTTTCTCTTTTCTTCCTCCCTTCCTCCCTTCCTTCCTTCCTTCCTTCCTTCCTTCCTTTCTTTCTTCTTCCATTCCCTTCCTCCCTTCCTCTCTTCTTTCCTTTTGTTCTTTCACTTATTCATTCATTCCACTCATATTTACTGCATGGCTATTATGTACCCAGCAGTGTTCTAGGCTCTGGGGACACAGCAATGAACAAAACCTCATCCCTGCTTTCATGGATCCTTCACTCTCATGAGGGTGGGGTGGGAGAGAGATAATCAATAAACAAACACATAAAATGTTATCACCTATCAGATGGTGTTATACACCATGAAGAATAATAGAGCAGGGGAAGGGTGTAGGGTGTACTGGCATGAGCAGGGTTGCTGTGCTGGGTAAGGTGGTCAGGGAAAGCTACTCTCCACTAAGAGACTTGATGGGATGAACCATGTGTGAACTCCTGAGAAACAGCTTTACAAGCAGACAGAACAGCAGGTGCAAAGGCCCTGAGGTAGGAGCATACTTTGGGTGTTCAAGGAACATTGTGGAGATCCATGTGGCTGGAGAGAAGCAGGAAAGAGGGAGCGTAATGGGAGATAGTGTCAGATCGTGGGGTCGCGCCTTGTCATTGATGGTCAGCACTGTGGCTATGACTCTGAGGGGATGGGGAGACCTGGAGGGTTCTGAGCAGACAAAGGACATGAACTGACAGGTCTGAAAAGAATCCCTTTGGCTGCTGCACTGGGATTAGCCTATTAGGGGTGAGGACAGAAACAAGGAGGGCAGCCAGGGGCTCCTGCAGCAATGTGGGGAGAGCTGATATGGGGACTGGAACATTCTGGATCTGCCTCAAAGGTGGATCCAACAGGATTTGCTGATGAATTAGATGTGGGTGTAAGAAAAAGAGAGGAATCGAGGAGGACACCAGGGTTTTGGATCTGAGCTCTGGAAGGATGGAGCTTCCATCACCCAGGATGGGGCGAGCTTCGGGGGAGGAGGTAACCGGAAATCACGTTTGGTTTAGGATGTGACACAGCTGGACAGACGTAGCCGGCAGCAGGCACCCCCCTCCTTCTGAAACCCCTTTCCCTTGGCTGCACGATGCCTCATCCTCCTTCCTAGATGTTCCTTCTCAGCTGATCTCTCTGGCTCCTCCAGACCCTTTCCAGGACCCTCTCTTCCCTAGAGGAAACCTCACCCATTTACTTAACTTAAACTTCCACTTTTCCACTCTCAATTCCCTAATCTGGGGGTCAGCAAGTGTTTCTGTAAAGGACCAGAAAGTAACTACTTAAAGCTTTGTGGGCACACCGCCCCACCCCCACTGCCCTGGTCTCTGTCACAACTGCTCATCTCTGCCCTTATCATGCAAGAGCAGCCATGGACCACAGGTAAATGAATGTGCATGGCTGGGTCCCAATAAAACTTTATTTACAAACCCAGACGGTGGGCCAGATTCGACCTGTGGGTCATAAGTTGCCAATCCCCGCCCAACCCATAGCTCCAGATGCATACATCCTGTTTATTGGACATCTCTTCCCAGACCCTTTGGTGAGGTCCAGAGAGGGGAAGCAGTTTGACCAGTGTCACCCAGAGAGGCAAGGCAGGAGCCTGGATCACCTCATTCCCAGTTGTTAGAGAGCCCCTCACCACCAAGCCCTCCCACGTCTCCCAGCCTCTCCTCGGTCTTTATTTTCAACCATTCACTCATTAATAACTATTTATTGAGTACCTGCTATGTACTTAGCTCTGAGCTGGGCCCCTTTTCTCCCCTACCTCCCTGCCCTCCCCAGTGACCCTCCCACCACACCGCCCACAGGTCAGGGTGGCAAATGGCCCTCAGCCACCATGCCTCCCTGGCCCAAGAAGGCCCTGAGACCCTCACCTGCTCCCCAGTTTGGGTGTGGACTCCTGCAGGGAAGCTACCCACGTCTGGCCACAGGGCACAGGCCTCCAGGACCCTCTTCAGCCACGGCAGGTCCAGCTCCTGCCCGAAGCACACGTTGTCTACCACGGACATGTTCTGGACCCAGGCCTCCTGCGGCACGTAAGCCACCGGACCCTAAAACACAAGGAGGCTGATGGGGACGGAGGAGGAACGGTGGGAGCTGGGCTCTTGGTGGTGGTGGAAGGTGGCAGGGGGCTTAGCTGTGAGACGGGGAACAGGGAGGAACAGAGACAGGGAGACATTCCAGCAGACAGGCAGGGGTGCGGCCTCACCTTGATGCTCACGGACCCCTCCACCTTTGACAGCTCCCCAAGGAGGGCGGAGAGCAGGGAGGACTTTCCTGCCCCCACTGGACCGACGACAGCCAGCAGGCAGCCCTGGGGCACCGTGAGGTTGATCCTGGTAACACAGAAGGGGTGATGTGTCCCTGGGTAGGATTCAGCCCGAGTCTGCGCAGAATTGGTGAACCCCAGACAGAGCCAGCCTTGGCTGCTGATGACACACCTGGGGTGGGGGGACCGCTAAGAGGATGTCTGGGGGCCGTCCTTCCCTCTCCCGATCCCTGTCTGGCTATGCGAGCAGCCATCCTGCATGTGATCGTACGTGTGCCCACATACATGCATGCACACGTGTATGTGCACACTCAGTACACCACACATGCATGCATGCATGTACACAGATGCACACAAGCAAGCACACATAGGGCACGTGTCTGTGCACACATATACTACATACACAGACTGCACACACACAGATACACACCCTCACACAAGTGCACATATGCACACCATACGTGTGTGCAGACATATGCACACAACATATACACAATCCATGCACACACAAGTGCATGCACACACACAAACATGCTCTCACACACGCCCGTGCATACACACATCTGCACACACGCATGTACACCCGTGTGTACACACGTACCCGCACTCACACAGGGTTTATTGGGCAGGAGGTTTACCAGCATCTCCTCTTGCCCAGGTCATTGCCACAAGCTCCTCACCGCTCTTCCTGCTTCTGCCCTCGCTCCCCACCCCTTTCTGTGTCGTGCAGTCTGTCCTCCATGCAGGGGCCCAAGGGAGCTGTTCAAACCCAAGCCAGCTCATGACACTCCCCCGCTGAAGCCCCTGGCGGTTCCTGTTTCACTCAGGGTAAAAGCTGAGGTCCTAACAATCATGAAAGACGCCCAGCATCCCATTGCTGTGGCCATGCTGACTTCCTGCTTCCCAAACACACCTGGGGGGATTGTGCCCTGCAGGTGTCACATGGCAATGTCTAGAGACACTTTCAGTTGTTATACCTGGTGTGGCTGCTGCTGGAATCTAGTGGGTAGATACTGGGGGCTCTGCTAATCATGCCACAGTGCACAGGACAGCCCCCATGACAAAGAACTATCCAGCCCCGAACATCAGCAGTGCTGAGGTGGAGAATCCTGGGTCCAGGCATACTCCTGCCTCAGGACCTTTGCACTCGCTGTTCCCACTGCTTAGAAAGCTCCTCTCCCAGACACGTGCAAGGCTCATTCCTTCCCCTCATTTGACCTCTGTTTAAATGCCAAGCCTTCCCTCACCGCACACGCCCCTCCCTTGACACCGTGCTCTGCCTCCCGACCCTGATTTCTCATTTGTGCATCCCCCCACCCCCGATCAGAACATCAGCCCCAAGAGCACAGGGTTCTTATCTGTTTTCTTCACTCTATTCCCAGTTCCTAGAACAAGGCCTGGCACATGGCAAGTGCTCAATAAATACAATGAAATGAGCAAATGACAAGAAACACAAATACGGCCCCGGGTGTTTTCTTTCCCTTCACAGGGAGTTTTGGGGTTTTCTGCCACAGAGACCCAGCCAAATAGTTGGGGTTGGAGGTGACAATGACCAGTCTGACACAGGAGGCACAGAAGCGCCCACAGCTGACTGGGCCGGGCCTTGGGGCTGTGCTTGGCCAGGCCTCCCTTGGCATCATCGTGACCAGCCTGTGGACCAGAGAGCCATCTCCTCCCTGTTGGGCGAGGCTCAGATGCCCTGTTCCCCCTCCGTGGGCAGGAGCTCTCCCTTTCCCAGCTTCCCCATCCTCCCCCACTTCGTCAACGGCAACAAGAAGGTTGTTACCAGGGAAACCACCTGTACCTGTGCAGGCAGGGAGGGCTTTCCTGGGACCAAGAGAAGGTGCCTTCCTCTATTCTGATGTAATCCTCTCCAGTGGCTGCAGGGCATAAAAGACCAGTTATAAGAGATGCTCCCGGCTGGCCCCTCCTCTAAGAGACCCCCAGGCAACTGGAAATCTCTTCCACTAAACAAACTGTCCCTCCACTCACTGGCTTGTGTGTGACCCTGTGGTGGTCATATTCTCTCCCTGCCGGATGGTTGTACAACTCAGGGGTTGGCAAACCATGGCCCAGGGGCCAGATCCTGTCTGCTGCCTATTTTTATAAAGTTTTATTGGAACACAGCCATGCCCATCCATTTATGTAGTGCTATGGCTGCTTTCACACTACAAAGGCAAAGGTGAGCAGTTACAACAGAGAACAAAGGGCCTTGGAAAGCCTAAAATATGTACAATTGGGTCCTTCACAGAAAAGGTTAGTGTGCTTCTGATACAATTTATCACCTGATCCGGGACTCTGGAGAGTGAAGGGAGTGTTATTAATTTCACTGGGACCACAGATGTAACCAGGGACATATGGTCTCTCTATGTCCCTGGGTCTCAGATATTTTATCTATATAATGAGGGAGGAGCCAGATTAGTGGTTCTGGACACTGAACACACATTTAGAATCACCTGGAAAGATTTTTTAAAACACAAAGCTCTCCATGGCTCAGCCCAAACCAATAAATGAGAATCTCCATTGGGGTGGGGCCTGAGAATCTTACATCTAATGAGCAGTTGACACCTGTTGACACCCCCTGGACTGGATGGTCTCTAGGGGAGGGTTGCAGACAAAATGCAGGACGCCCAGTTACATCTGAATTTTGGATAAACAATGAGTACTTTTTTAGGATAATTATGCTGCCACATATTGCATGGGAGCTACTAAGACTAAAAAAACCTATTTTCTGAGTATGCGAAATTCAAATTTAACTGGGAGTCCTATGTTTTTCTTTGTGAATCTGGCTACCCTACTCTGGGGTCTTGTCCTTTCTTAATGGTCTGGGGTGTGGGGATGCTTCTCCATTTCCCCATCTGTAAAATGGGTGGGTAGTAGAGGTATCCACCCCATAGTGCTGTGGTGAGGAGCAAGGGGGTCACCACTAAGTAAAGCACTGTGAATGTGCTGGCTCGTGGTAAACACTTGGTCAACATTAGCTGTCGGTGTCTGTGTTAATCTCACTGTCACACACCTTTGGGGGAACAGCAGGGACTGAGACCACGGGGGGCGGTATGAGGCTCTGGCTGCAGGCAGGTGACCAGGTGTGTCAAAGTCATGACTCAAATAACCCTCAGGGGTCTCTGGTCCAGGGTCCGTGGGGCCCTCCTGTGGGGATAAAGGCACGACATCACGGACCCTAAGCTATTTATTGGGCAGCTCCTGAGACCGGGGACCTGCTATCTTTTGGTGGCTCTCAGGGTGCGCCTGGTGGAGGTGGGGTGACACAGTGGGGAACGGAGCCGGCAGTGGGGGAGTTACTTCCCAGGGCCACACAGCTGGGTGAGGCAGACCTGGGATTTGAATGCAGAGCCCACCTCTGAATGCCCGCATCACACTGATTTGGCTGAACAAAGCTTCGCCCAGCTGAAAACGTGCCCAGAGCTGTGAGGAGCCTCAGAAACAGCAATTTTGGGTGATTTAGAGGCCTCTTTGCTGACTTCTGTGGGTTTTTTTCCTAATAATAATTCTAACTAAAATGCACTGAATGCTGACTTTGTGCAGGGCCCTTCTCTAACTGCGATGCTTCAAAGGACTCATTTAACCCTCACAACAATCCTATGCAGAGGTGCTGTGATGATCATCATGTCCATTTTGCAGATGGGAACACTGAGGCTCAGAGAGATTACTAACTGGCCAAGGTCACCCACGTTGGGGTCAGTGCTGGAGCCAGAATTTGGATTCAGGCACCAATGTCACAGGATACACTTCTAATCACCATGTGGGTGATTTCTAGGTAAGCAGCTTGATGCTTTCTTAGGTACAAGGGGAGAGTCCTTACATGGCATCTGTTTCCTAGTCACACGGCCGATGGCCTGGTCTGCACGTGCCAGCACATGCCGGCAGCCCCTCAGCTGGGATCCTGGCATTCCATCTGTGGGAAGGGGGAGCCCTGCTGGTTCCCTCATCCCTCCCACCCCCTTCCTGCTGAACTCAGCTCTCACCACATCTGCAGGACCTTGAGTCCACGGCCTCAGGGTCAATTTCTTCCAGGCAGAGGAAGGCAGCCAGACGGTCAAAGGACACCCGGGCCTGGAAAAACCAAAGCCCTAGGTCAACTGTGCCATAAGGGCAAAAAAAGAACTCAGGTGTCGGGTGTCGGGTGCCTCAAGATGGTGGGAAAGCTTCCGGACTACCGAGTCCTACACATTTGCAAGGCATCAACACAGAGCTTTCTAGGTCACGGAAAACGATGCACATGAGGGTGGCACAACGAGGTAGTGGTGACCTCCCACCTCCTTGCTTCCATTCCGCAGACCAGACCCGGGAAGAGGATGGTGGCTTTTCCAGTTGGCCGTCATCAGGAATGATTGCAAACTTTGTCCACCCGGAGGCACCCTCGCCACTCCCAGCCCCAACCCCATCTTCCGTGACGAAAGGATAGTTAAATAGGGATGGCTCAGCTGGACCAATGTTCTCATTTTCATCACACAGTGTGAGTGCAGACAGTAGAGGAAGAGAAATGAAGTGAAATTGCTTTGTATAAAAAGGGAACCAGACTGAATTCTTGCATGCAGAATTGCTGGAAAGGGGAGGCTGCCTATCTTGAGGATGTTTGCTGGCATCTTCCCGCTGTTCCCTGTGCCTTCCCGTCTCTTTCCCTGCTCCGTTTCCTTGCCCCGGCACGGCCTGCTGCACCCCTACAAGGCTCCTCCAAGACGGCCTCCCCTCCCTGCCACCTCACCTGGACCACAGAGTGGATGGAGAAGGGCAGGAACGCCTGGGCCTTGTTGAGAATGCTGAGAACCGTGAGTGTCACGAAGGCCTTCTCAGCGTCCATGGCATTCTCCTCAGCCACCAGAGTATGGACAGCAAACACAACCAGTGCCACCTGGGTGGGAGGCACAGGAGGTGACACTGAGCTGCTAAACGTGGCCAGGAAAGGCAGGCCAGCTGTGGTATCTCCAGGGGTCCTTGTGGCCACAGCTGCCATGTGGGAATGGGTTCCCCTCCACCCAGATCTCCCCCCAAATTCTTCTACTGATGAAAGGAGTTGCGCACGTGTGACCCCTGTTCTAAGAATCAGAAACTCTTGGTTCCAGGCTTTGGGGGACACTGCAGTTTTCCATCTTGGTGGCATTTTTGTGGTTCTAGACATGGGTGGAAGTGGTGACTCTAGACTGTCTGGGAAGATGACTGAAGTTGCAGGTATCAGCAGCCACGGAGGGCTCTAGGTCCTGGTGGCATTTGTAGTTCCGGATGTCACCGGGGGGTGGTTCTGTTCCAGGGGTTGGTGGTGTTTGGGTTCCAGGTGTCGTTGCTATGATGCTCACACTAGGTGCTGGTCAGTCGGTGTGATGGTGACCCTGGGATCCTATATGGGGAGCCCTTATCCCCGCCCCCAGCACTCCCTCCCCCAGTCCATGCTCTGCAGGGAGACCAGAGTGACATCACCAGAAACGTGGACACTTGGAAGGACACCAGAGACACAGAGAAGAGGAGGCTGGAGGTCCTCAAGGCGCCCAGCTCCTGGGCCCGGATGCGCAGGACTCTGTCCAGAAAGGCTCCCTCCCAGCCGTGGTACTTGACCGTCCTCACGTTCCTGAGGATGCAGCTGGTGAGCCGCGCACGAGAGTCCTTCTGCCTCATTTGCTCTTCCTGGGACCAGAGGGAAGAAGAGAGGAGGGGACAGGGACAAGTCCGGGATTTTCCTTCTCTGCAACCGCCGCAAGCCGCCACCACGCCCACCCCACACCTCTCCCCTCCCCACTGCCCTGCACCAGTGCAGGACCCAGGACCTGCAGGCTTCCCTCCCCCTTCCTGCCTGGAGTGTCCCTTCTTCCAAATGCCAAACCTGATGGTGGTTCCTCTTCTTGGTGATGAAGAAATTCAGAGGGAGAAGGCTCAGGAAGACAGCAATGGCGGTGAGGGCAGAGGGTCCTAGAAGCTGGAGACAAAGGGCAGGATGTCACGAGACAATTCCAGAAGCCCAGCTGTCAGTACAGGGGTGGGGGGAGGCTCAGACTTGGGCCCTAAGGCAGGGAGGTGTCAGAGAGTCCAATGAGGGCAGCTACCAGGTCATAGGGACCAGGACTCATGGGCTCCTTAGAAGGAAATACCTGTGGAAGATGGAGTCCATCTTCGTTAGGGAGGGAAGAGAGGGGGAATGATGCACCTCACACAATGGAATGGGGGCAGGGTCACAGTCAAGACGGGTCATGCACCTAGATGGGCAGGGCAAGGGCGGCGCCTGGCTAGAACGGTGAAGACAGACTCTGGAATCGGGATCTGGGTTCAAATCCTGACTTTACACGCACTGGTGTGGCCTTGGGCAAGTTACTGACCCTCCCTAAGCTGCAGTTTCTCACATTAAATGGAAATGGAGCTGTTCCCACTCTGCCTGTAGGGAGTGCTGGTGTCATACAATCAATGATTATCCCCTGACAAGGGTTGCCAGATTTAGCAAATAAATATATTAAACTGCCTGCCCAGTGAAATTTGAATTTCAGATAAACAGCAAATAAGTTTTTAGTATAAGTATATCTCATGTCATGTTTGGGATATACTTATAATAAGAAATTCTTCTGTTTAGCTGAAATTCATCTTTAACTGGACGTCCTGTATTTTGTCTAGCAGCCCTACCCCCCAGCTTTGTGACTTGGGACAGTTATCTTCCCTCCCTCTTTCGTTTCTCTATCTGGAAAATGTGGAGGTGGCGAGTAGGGTAAATGATTTTTAAGTGGCTGTGATGTGAGATTCCTCCTGAGGTCATTTGGGTCCATTCTCTAGACGAGCCCCACCCCCCTCTTCAGTCTGTGGGCCTCATTTTCCGCTCTCAGCCCCTAAGAATGTTTAGTTTCTAATCTTGACGCCCTAGCAAGCCAGTGTTTCATTTATGCAGCAACTGCGCCTCCCAATGGCCAAATGGAGAGGTGCCCAGAAGGCAAACACCTGCCTACAGCCAGGGCTGGGAGAACATTCAAAGGAATGTGAACAGAAGGTTAAATAAACTCTCTCTGGCAAAAATGCTACAAATGCTAACTGTAGCAACCCCAATTCCTACCGCTCCCCCTTTACCAGGGTCTCATGGTGACTTTCTGATGTTAGGGCCACCTGCCAAGAGTCAGGGCAAGTGATGGGTGTGTTGTCTGCAGTTTCACTTGAGTCACGGGTCGGCCTGCTTAACTGCCCTGCATTTTCCCCAGTGTCCTTCCTCCCTTTCTCTCTAATAATAACAGCGAACAGTTATGCACTTGCTGAGCACCCTCTGTATGCTAGGTCCTAGACTGCAAGGTAGCAAGTCAAAAAGTGTCCAGGCCCCAAGCCATTATTGTGGGGGCACTGGAGCAGTAGCAGAGGTACAATAATGATGATAACACACAGCTGGTATTCTGGAGCATTCCACACTCACTCACAATCAATATGCCGTTGATACACCCACCCAGGGGCCTGTGAAACACAGCAGATGGGCCAGATCTCTCCACCTGTTTATGTGCCGACCTCAAGCCGTACAAAGATTGTTTATCGTTCTTACATTTTAAAATGATTGAAGAAAATCAAACGAAGATGATTTCATGACGTGTAAATTACATGAAATTCAAACTTCAGTGTCCATACGTAATTTTATTGGAACACCACCAGGCCTGTTTGATTAGTATTGTCTGTGGCTGCTTGTGCACTAGAAGGGCAGAGTTAAATAGTTTTGAGAGAGACCCTACGGCCCCTAACGTCTAAAATATCTACAATCTGCTCCTTTACAGAAAAGTCTGTGAGCCTGGAACCAGCCCACATGGAGCAGAGTTGAAGATCTTCAAATGAACTGCCCCACCCCCATGCATAACCAGCAAGACAATTAAACACCTTTAGGGTATAGCTGTGTTGCAGATGCTAAGTGCTTCACAGGTATTAGCTCATTTAATTCCTCAGCAACTCAAGGGCTGGGGCACTTCGGTTAATTACAGTCCTCACTTTGCCAATGAGGAAATGAGGCACCGAGAGGCTAAGTTACTTACTGGGAGGTTTTACAACTAGCAAGCGGTGAAAGCAGGATTCGAACCCAGGCAGTCCCACTACAAAGTCTGTGATTTTAATTAAAAAGAAAAAAGAAAATCCTGCACCACAAAACAGATGTAAGAAAGTTAGAAAAAGTTCTGATTTTTTTTTTTTTTTTTTTGCCTGGTTGGCTACTTTATGCTTTTTGAAAACCAGTAGTAAATTCTTTCCCCTAAATTTTCTTTCCATTTTTTTTGTTGTTGGTAGTGGTGGTGGTGATGGTGCCCTTCCATTACTGGTAACTTCAAAACATGCCTAATCTGCCCACTTGGTACCCCAATATCACACCCAAAAAGTGCCAATGTCATCACCATCATCATCATATAGACGAGGAAACTGAGGCCCCCAGAGGTGAGCATCCTGCCCAAGGTGAAGTGAAGGTCATCCTCATCTAAGACTTTGCCCATTACGTCAGCCCGCAGTGTGCAGATGGAGATAGGATTAAGAAGGAGGAGAGAGAGGAGGAGAGGAAGGAGGAGGAGGAGGAGGGGGAGGAGGAGGGGGAGGAGGGGGAGGAGGAGGGGGAGGAGGGGGAGGAGGATTCAACTCAGAGGGGGAGGGGGAGGAGGAGGGGGAGGAGGGGGAGGAGGATTCAACTCAAATCCCAGCTCTCTCTGCCCCAGCACACCTGCCAGAGGTAGAGAAAGCAGATGATGATCCAGATGAGCGGCAGCCACAGCCCGTTGAGGTAGGTGATGCTCTCGGTCAGCCGCTGCACGTCCACAGACACCAGGTTGACCACGTCCCCCACTGCGCTGGCCTTTCTGGAGCTGCTAGACAGAGCCAGGACCTGGGAGGGGCAGAAGATGGAGACCTGAGTCAGGAAGGAGGGAAGGAGGGGGTGAGGGGCAGTTAGGGAGGATCACGGAGGGAGGAAGGGCCCAGGAGGGAGGGAGGCCCACGGCTTGGACTGAGCAAGAGAACAGCCACCCAGCAGGCCGGGGTCTAAGCTGTGCTGCCCCTGCTGGCTGAGGCAGATTTTTTTTACCATCTGAGCCTCAGTTCACTCATCTGTAAAGTGGGCTAATAAAATCTCCTCAGCTAACCTCCCATTGTGAGACTCCAGGGAGAAGACAAAAATGAAAATACCCTGAAACCCCTAAAGCACTGGACTAATAACAATAACATACTACTAGCAAGTGGTGAAAGCAATAGTTGATAATGGTGATAATGCTGATAATGGTGGGCATCTGCTGAGCGCTATAACCTAGGCACTGTGCTAAATAAACTAACAGTTTCACCATTTTCCGTGATGGGGCACATCAGACAACTGTATGGAGCAGGTACTGCCATATTTCATTCAATCTAAAACACTGTGGATAAAGTACCCTCTATTTTTGTATCACTATGGGAAAAAAAATCAATGCCAACTAAATTAAAACATCTTGATTTCAGAAGTTAAAAAGAGAAAAAAAACGAGACTAGAATCAGTGAGATGCAGAATTATTAACCCCATTTCACAGCTAAGGAAACTGAGGCACAGAGAAATGGACCAATTTGCCCAAAGCCAGAGGGCTCCTAAGTGACTGGGCCAGGATTGGAATCCAGGATGACAGAGGCACGACATGGGCTAGACAGGGTGTTAGACTGACCCCTGCAGGCATTCAGTGTGCCTCTCAGACACCAAGCTGGTTTTCTGGGAGCCCCAAATTTGCCCTAACTCTGGGGTCACAGTGGACCCCTTCCAGCCTGTTGAATGCTACGTTCTACTTGCAGTTCTCTCTCTGCTGAGTGTGTCAGGGAAGAAGTGAGGGGGTGAAGTGGTGAGCTGGAAATGATTGAGTGTAGAAATTCTGAAAAAAAAAAATCTTCAAATCTTTACTGAGCACCTGCTCTGGGCCTCACTCTGAGGTGAGTACTGTGATCAACAGAGGCAGGGCACTTGCTCTCTTCGGAGTGGAGTTTGAGCTGGGGAACAAAATTAAATAAAGGTTCACATAGTTCATCCTTCAATAGTAATTATGATGAGTGCCATGAAGAAGTGTTTTAAAATATAGGTTTTTATCATTATTCAGGCATGGCAAGCCCACAGATCAGAGAGGACTGCCCTTGACAAGGGGGTTTATTATACTCACAGATCTCAAGAGGAGGGGGCACCCCACGCTATGAGGGGGCCACTTGGGGAAGCACCAGGATGCTTCAGGGTTGGGGGGACCACAGGCAAGAGCTTGTTGTGGTTTTCATGGGAAGGTCAGGCAGGGTAAGCAGGCTTAGGATTGGCTAGTTTGAATAATTCCACCAGGCTCTGGGCATAGGAGCTGGGCCTCACTGTCTGGTACCCTGCCCTGGGGTGATTAGGGCAGGGGATAGTGGCCTAGAGTGTTAGGGCCCAAAAAAGGAGGCAGTTGGGGTGTGAGCTCTGGATTGGTTGGCTTGCATGTGAAAGAGATGCTTTCAGATGAGTCATTTCGCATCTCTGGGAACTGGCTGATCCTGGGAGGGACAGAGGGGCAGTCCCTCCAGGGTCAGCAAGACCCCAGATGTCAAAGCACCAGATACAGAAAATAAGAAGACACGGTTAAAACAGAAGCAGCCCAGAGGGCAGAGTGGAGGGGTATGACCTCATCAGGTGATGAAGGCGGCTGCCCCAAGGGTGGATATGGGAAGAGCAAAGCCTTCGGGTCATCTTCCATCAGCCTCAGCTCCATGTGTGGACTCCCGAGACTGGACAGGCCACACCAGCTCCAGTGTGCTCAGGGGGATGTGGCCTGAAATTCAGGAGCCACACGGCCATCCAGGAGCTGACCCCTTTGCCCCCTTCTTTCTCAAGTGACAGCTCAGGTGTGAGAGAAAGGGGCTTACACAGGACTGCCTTGCTCAGATGCTCCAGACCCCAGAGGGGCCAACATCTCTTAGAGCAGCAGCCTCACGAGTTTCGGTTCCAAGGTCCCCCAAGGGGACAAGAATCACTGCAGAGAGAAGCCCAGTGCTATGGCTTACCTCCGGGTATCATAGTTAATTGGCAGAACTTCCAGCCCAGATGCAATTTACCAGTGGGTCAGGGGTCATTTTAATTGTATGCAGTGTTACCTGGTAAAATCGGTGACAGTCCACCTTTATCCAGTTTCCACACAGCCCGTAGGTTAGCCCTTTATCCTCAGGGGGGTGAGTGTTCACTACATGAAGAGTTGTGGAAAGGGTGCCCAGGCAGTGGGAACAGCAAGTGCAAAGGCCCTGAGGTGGGAGATTGTTTGGCGTGCTTGAGGAACTGAAAGAAGACCTGTGGGGCCGGAGGAAAGTGAAGGAAGTGTGAAGGAAGCGTGTGATGTAATCAGGTAGAAGAGGTCCCAGGTTCAGATCACGCAAGGCCTTATAGAAATAGCCAAGAAGATGAGGGTGTAATGTGAGCAACCATGAGTAAAGTGATGAATGAGTGTGGTTTTAGGCACTGATGACAGTAACGGTTCAGGAACATTCCTCTTCTTGGCTGGAACATTTGTCTGTAAATTGGGACAGGATGGAGAGAGAGGAAAGGCCACGCCTCTCCCCTGGGGCTCACCTTTCTGTACACCAGGCCCATGATGGCCATTCGCAGCCTCATCTGTAGCACCTTGAGTCTGTACATGTGCTGCTGCTCGAACAGTGTTTGCAGGCAGGCTGAGAGGAACATCAGCATGGCGAGAAGATAGCCCTTCCAGGCCGGGGTCTTGGGGTCACCAATAAACTCCAGGAAGAGGCTGGTGAGAAAGGGCACCGATGGCTATTGCCTCTGCCTAAGCCTGGCCAGGTCTGGAGGACCAGACAGTATGCGGTTCTTTTTTGTTTTCTACAAAAATGGTTGCGGGGCTTCCCTCGTGGCGCAGTGGTTGACAGTCCGCCTGCAGATGCAGGGGACACGGGTTCGGAGAATACATCTCTCCCAGAAGCTTCACAAGTAAACTACATGAAGAATAGAGAGGGCTTCCCTCGTGGCGCAGTGGTTGACAGTCCGCCTGCAGATGCAGGGGACACGGGTTCGTGCCCCGGTCTAGGAAGATCCCACATCTACGGAGCGGCTACGCCCGTGAGCCATGGCTGCTGAGCCTGTGCGTCCAGAGCCTGTGCCTGGCAACGGGAGAGGCCACAGCAGTGAGAGGCCCGCGTACCACAAAAAAAAAAAAAAACAAAAATGGTTGCAATCATTTCCCCCACTGTCCACGCTCATTTTCAGCGTGACTTGCATCTCCTCCAATCAACAGGTGATGTTTTTACCCCCACCTGTTATGGGCTGAACTGTGTCCTCACAAAATTTATATGTTAAAGTCCTAACCCCCAGTACCTCAGAATATGACTGTGTATTTGAAAATAGGACCTTTAAAGAGGTGATTCAGTTAAAATGAGGCCGTTAGGATGGGCCTTAATCCAATACAACTGGTGTCCCTGTAAGAAGAGGAAATTTGGACACATAAGGAGACACCAGGGGTGCATGTGCTCAGAGGAAAGACCACGTGAGGACACAGCGAGAAGGCAACTGTCTGCAGGGCAAGGAGAGAGGCCTCAGAAGAAACAACATTGATCTTGGACATCTAGCCTCCAGTAACGTGAGGACAAAAACTTCTGTTGTTTAAATGGCACCTAATTAAACTTAAAATCTTTTGCACAGCAAAGGAAACCATAAACAAAACGAAAAGACAACCTACAGGATGGGAGAAAATATTTGCAAACGATGTGACCGAGATGGGATTAATCTCCAAAACATACAAACAGCTCATACAGCTCAATATCAAAAAAACAACCCAATTGAAAAATGGGCAGAAGATCTAAATAGACATTTCTTCAAAGAAGACATACAGATGGCCAAAACTCACATGAAAAGATGCTCAATATCGCTAATTATTAGAGGAATGCAAATCAAAACTGTAATGAGGTATCACCTCACACCGGTCAGAATAGCCATCATCAGAAAGTCTACAAATAATAAATGCTGGAGAGGGTGTGGAGAAAAGGGAACCCTCCTACACTGTTGGTGGGAATGTAAATTGGTGCAGCCACTATGGAGAACAGTATACGGAGGTTCCTTAAACAACTAAAAACAGAGTTGACCTATGATCCAGCAATCCCACTCCTGGGCATATATCTGGAGAAAACTCTAATTTGAAAAGAAACGTGCATCCCAGTGTTTACTGCCGCTCTATTTACAATAATAGCCAAGACATGGAAGCAACCTAAATGTCCACTGAATGGATAAAGAAGATGTGGTATAGGTATGCAGAAGATCTAAATAGACATTTCTTCAAAGAAGACATACAGATGGCCAAAACGCACATGAAAAGATGCTCAGTATCGCTAATTATTAGAGGAATGCAGATCAAAACTGTAATGAGGTATCACCTCACACCGGTCAGAATAGCCATCATCAGAAAGTCTACAAATAATAAATGCTGGAGAGGGTGTGGAGAAAAGGGAACCCTCCTACACTGTTGGTGGGAATGTAAACTGGTGCAGCCACTATGGAGAACAGTATACGGAGGTTCCTTAAACAACTAAAAACAGAGTTGACCTATGATCCAGCAATCCCACTCCTGGGCATATATCTGGAGAAAACTCTAATTTGAAAAGAAACGTGCATCCCAGTGTTTACTGCCGCTCTATTTACAATAATAGCCAAGACATGGAAGCAACCTAAATGTCCACTGAATGGATAAAGAAGATGTGGTATAGGTATACAATGGAATATTACTCAGCCATAAAAAAGAATGAAATAGTGCCATTTGCAGCAACATGGATGGACCTAGAGATTATCATACTAAGTGAAGTAAGTCAGAGAAAGACAAATATCATATGATGTCACTTATACATGAAATCTAAAAAAAATGATACAAATGAACTTATATACAAAACAGAAATAGACCCATAGACATAGAAGAGAAACTCATGGTTACCAAAGGGAAAAGGGGTGGGGATAAATTAGGAGTTTGGGATTAACATATATACACTACTATTATAAAATATATAATCAACAAGGACCTACTGTATAGCACAGGGAACTATACTCAATATTTTGTAATAAGCTGTAAGGGAAAAGAACCTGAAAAAGAATATATTTACATATGTATATACAATATAACTGAATTGCTTTGCTGTACACCTGAAACTAACACAACATTGTAAATCAACTGTATTTCAATTTTAAAAGAAAAGAAAGAAATAACAGTAGAAAAGATAAGCACCAGAAAAAAATTTCTGTTGTTTAAAGTCACCCAGTTTGTAGTACTTTGTTATGGCAGCCCTAACAAACTAATATGCCACCTCTTGAATCTGGGCTGGCTGTGCAACCAGCTTTGGCCTCACGAGAAAATGCAACTTTTGCTTTGTCTTGGAATCCTGCCAAATGGCCCTGTGAACAAGCTGGAATTAGCCTTTTGAGGATGAGAGACCACCGGAGCAGAGACAAGATGTCCCAGCTGGGACTGTCTTGGACCAGCCAGTCCCCAGCCAGCCCCACAGGTGACTGCAGACAGATGAGTGAACCCAGCCAAGAAAAGAAGAATCGCCCAGCTGAACCCAGCTTGAATTGCTGACGCACAGGATCATGAGCTAAAGAAGTGGCTTTAAGCCCCTCACTTTTTTTTTTTTTTTTTTTTTTTGCGGTACGCGGGCCTCTCACTGCTGTGGCCTCTCCCGTTGCGGAGCACAGGTTCCGGACGCGCAGGCTCAGCGGCCATGGCACACGGGCCTAGCCGTTCCGCGGCATGTGGGATCCTCCCGGACCGGGGCACGAACCCGTGTCCCCTGCATCGGCAGGCGGACTCTCAACCACTGCACCACCAGGGAAGCCCTAAGCCCCTCACTTTTGAGGGGCTTTGTTGTATAGCAAAAGCACACTGATACTGTCAGGCTAGAATTCACTCGTTTTCCCTCCTCAAGGTCACTCACTTTCTCGTTTAATTGGTCCTTCCTGAGTATCCCTTTCACCCACCCTCAGTGCCCTGAGCACCAGAGGTCTAGGCAGAGGCAGAAGGAGGGCTGAAGGTCCCCTGGCCCTGGAAGGACGCCGTTAATGGGACCACCAACCTCAGTGAGGCACCCAAGGCCTGGACCCACCTGAGGAGCTTGGGCACCGTGAACCTGAAGACATCACTGATGATGAGGCTGAGGGTCCCCAGGAGGAAGGTGGAGCGGCCCACCTGCCAGATGGCCCTCAGCAGTGGGCCCCTCTTGCCCCCTTGTTGCTGCAGGAGGGTCTCCGTCTCTGGGGTCTCTGCACCACGGTTTCCTTTCCTTTTAAATGCTGTCGCCTTGGTGTGCCTTAGGGGAGAGGAGAAATCAGCTCTGGGTCCTTGTAATAGATTGAATGTTTGGGTCTCCCCCCGCCCTGCACCACCACCCAAATTCATGTTGAAACTAATCCCCAGTGTGATGGTATTAGGAGGTGAGACCTTTGGGAGGTGATTAGGTCATGCAGGTGCAGCCCTCATGAATGGGATTAGTGCCCTTATAAGAAAAACCCTGGAGAGTGCCCTCAGGTGTAACCCCATTTCATACATGAGGAAACTGAGGTTCAGAAGGTCAACTTGTCCAAGGGCACACAGCTGAGAAGTGTAAGAACTGGGATTTGATCCCAATCTTCAGAGCCCAGCACTTTTTGATCCCTTATGCAGCCCTCCCCTTCTTCTACAACCAGCCAGCCCTGAGGTAGTTTAGAACTGGTTCAGAATGGGTTTAGAATCACAGATGAGGTCTGTGGGCCTGGCACACCTGGTCTGAATGAAACCACAGATGGAAGCTCAGGCAGCCATGATGCCTAAGATCCCTGGCCCGTGATCATCATCAGAGGCCACAGGGAGAGGAAGGGGGAAGGAGGGAGGAGGGAGAAGAGGAGGGGAGGAAGCCAGAGGGCCTTTCTGGAAGCAGGCTGGTCCTAGGCCATAGGGAGAGGCTGGCAGTGATGCAGCTACTGACAGTGCAGTTGCTGTGTGGCCTTGGGCAGGCTGTTCCCCTCTCTGTCTTCATATGCAAAAGGATGGGGCTGGCCCCACTCTCTGAGTCCCTTTCAGCTCTGACAACCTACAGGGTTATCAGAATTTCAGTGCTGTTTTCAGAGCTGGGACCCAGGGCCAGGCACTGGGATCAGCCCTTTACACACACAAGCTCATCAACTCCTCTCGACCTCCCTGCCCCATGGGTGTCATGGGGTCCCCATTTTACCTTGGAGGAGACTGAGGCTCTGAGAGGTGTGACAGGTGCCCGAGGTCACACATCGAGGACGGAGCAGGGATTTGAGCCCAGATCTTGACTCACGATTCACAGAGAGCCTCTTTGTGAGCCCCACGCCCCCCACCCAAAAATTAAAAAGAAAAGAAAAAGAAAAAAAAAACCCTTGATGAGTGCAGGTACCCAGGCCCTCATTAACAAGGTCAAGGTCTTGCCCCTCACCCCTTGACCCGGCTTGTTGTTTAGTTTGGCATCTCTGGAGAGTTGTGACTTGGCCTCCATCATGAGCTGGGCATGCCTGCCGCTCACGTCTTGGTATTTGGGTCTTGAATGCCAAAAGGATGCTACCTTCTTATAAAGGCTACCCCGACCACCCCTCCCCATCGGATCACATCATTTAATTCATTGCCTTCATAGCCATGTTCACTGTCTCCAACTCTCTCCTTTTCTTATCTGTTCTGTTAGAACTGCAGGTGGGTGGACTTTTTTTTTTTTTTTTTTTTTCATAAAACCCTTCAATGGTTTAATAAAAACTCTCCATTCCTAGACACAGTCTTGCATGGCCTGGCCCCTGCCCACCTCCCCACTTCATCCTGGTCCTCTCTGGTTTTCTTTTTTCTTTCTTTGTTTTTAAATTTATTTATTTATTTATTTATTTTTGGCTGCGTTGGGTCTTAGTTGCGATGCGCAGGCTTCTCATTGCGGTGGCTTCTCTTGTTGCGGAGCACGGGCTCTAGGAGCACGGGCTTCAGAAGTTGTGGCACTTGGGCTCAGTAGTTGTGGCACACAAGCTTAGTTGCTCTGTGGCATGTGGGATCTTCCCGGACCAGGGCTCGAACCCGTGTCCCCTGCATTGGCAGGCGGATTCTTAACCACTGCACCACCAGGGAAGTCCCTCTCTGGTTTTCTTTCAGCTCCTTGACACATCCACAACTTACCTTTCTCAGGACTTCAGCACAGACTGTCCATGGTCTGGAATGTCTCTGCCCTGCTCTTCCCAAGGCTTGACTTCAATTTCAACAACACCTCCTCAAAGACACTTTCCCTGCTGGCTCCAACTAAAGTAGCTCTGATCCTCTATCCCAGTCCCTTGTTTTTTTGTCCCAGCATTTACTTCAACTTGCAATTATCTGTCTTCTCCACCAAAAATCAGCTTTCTGGAACAAGAGGCCACAGCTGTCTTGTTTACTGCTGTATCCCCAGCATCTAAACAGGGCCTGGCACAGATCAGGCACTGAATCAAGCACTCACTACCTGGGAATAGACTGAACTTTTCAAGATCTCCTTGTGACACTGGACTTAACCTGTTGGTTGCTTTTACTAGAACCGGGTGCAACTAGTCTCTTGGCCCAGTTTTAACAGATACGAGTTTCCTGTTGTCCAGCAAAGCAAACTGCCTAGTGCCACTCCACCTGAACGAGTTGAAGGATCAGTGGTGTGCCTGGGCCTCTTTTTTCAGAGAGGTGGGTTGAGACCCCAGAAGTCAGCCTTTTTACCCCCAAAGCCCAGCCAGCAGTGTGAATACCCCTTCACCACAAGCCAGACGTCCAGTCCCTCCCTCCCTCCCCCTCCAGAATACTCTCAGCATCTCCTCAGGATGGAGGGGAGGGACAAATCTCAGCAGGCAGTCCAAAGGAAAAGTGGTATTTTTAGCACAAGAGGCTATAAGGAACCAGTCTTTACCACCCGGTTTGCTAAGAAATAAGCAAATGTTAATTTTCTACCCCTGTCTTGAAGCCTACCCCCACCCCCCAGCCTCCCCTTCCGGTATTTGCAGTTCAGCCATTTTTCTAACCGTGCGCTCACCTCTCTCCCTTGTCACCTCTGTAGCCCTGAGATGTGGCCTCTCCTTGGCGCCCACAATTTGCCTGGGGTCGGGCCGGGTCGGAGGCAAGGCCAGCGTGGCATCCGCTCCGCACCTCGATGCCAAATGTTGGGTGCTGGTCCTGACTCGGCTGGTGCCACACACCCACTGGGCTGGGCAAGTGCCAACCAGGGCCACCCCACCACCACCGCCGCCTCCGGCCCCGCCTAAAGTGGGACCCACGTGGGTAGGCTTTCTGCTTGTATTTTCTTTTTACTTGTATTTCCCCCAGCACCTAGTTCAGCACCTGAATGCATAGGTGCTCAATAAATACTTGTCCAGTGAATGGGAAAAAACAGATGGAGTGATGTGTGCAAAGGGCTTACTGCTTGATATTAGTACAGATTTGTGGAAGGAAGGAAGGAAGGGAAGGAGGGAGGGAGGGAGGAAGGAAATGATTTGGTTTGGTTGATAGAACCTGGCCTTAGAGCAGGAGAACCGAGGTCCAAATGCCTTTCCCTCTGAGCCTCAGTGTTCCCATCCATAAAATGGGGTGGATGAAGAGACCACTGTGAAAGCCTCTTTCCAGCTGGATGTTTCGCTCTGTTCTGTTCTAGCTGCTCACACCAAAATTCCGAGTCACTGTGTTCAGCCTGCAGGCTTGGGAACAAACTTCTTCCTTTCTAGCTGGTCTCACTTTCCATCAGGGAAGGTCTCTAGACTGGTGGCTGGTCTTTGGTCTGTGGCCCCAAAGCCATTTAGTGCAGGACCCAAAAATGACCACAGGCCAAGGCAGGGGGTGTGAGTGAGGTGTAAGCTGGGGGATATAAAAGGGAGTGGTGGTGACTGCAGCTCACATGCCCTGTTCAATGGGGAAGCTGCTACCCAGATCCACCCTCCTGTTGCCATGCAGGGATGTGGCCCAGTACTGCCATTCTACTTTAAGAGAGGCCAAAATTCCACATTTTCCTGTGACATCTCCAACATTTTAAATGTTGGTGACTTATTAAAAAACAAAACAAAGAAAAACACCTTAAACAACAAGACACCATGCTGGCCAAACACACCTGTGACCCTGACTTGGCCAGCAGACAGATTGGTCTGTGACCTCTTAAGATGACGTCTTCTCCCTTCCCCCAAAAGTTGCAAAATATTTTAGAAATAAAACCAAAGTTCTCTTGGTGTGTAATCAGTCAGCTTAGAAAATGCCTGAACCAGATCTCTGTATAACCCTGCCATCCTCCTCTCTGTCAGTTGTTCACGGATTCTCAAACTGTTCTGGAGAATGTTTCTATGTGCTAGCTCTAACACTGGGTGACTATCATTCCCAGGCTGGCAGGGGAGGCCAGAGCTGGGAGAGGGTGGACAAGACCTCCAGGGTCCTTTTGAATTAATTCTGCCACTCAAAACTCACTTAAGCTGTACTTAAACTCACAGTACAGCAAGATATGCCTGGGGTGAGAGCGAGAGCTGCTGTTTTGATTTGCTCATATTACTTACCCCTTTTGCAAAACATACTCCCTTCCTTTGGGGAGCAGCTCCTCCCCTCCCTGTGTGGCTCTGAAGGGACCACCAATTATGGGGCCTGCTCTCCAGCCATGGGATTGGCCCCTGAGAGGCACAGGATTCAAGCCAGCCAATAAAAGGCCTTCCTTGGGATTTTCTATGTGGATGGTAGTAGGGGTTGCTGAGTTGGCATGATACAGGACAGGTGTTATAGAGAGACCAGTGCCCAGACAACAGCTGAGCTGAGAGATGGAGGGAAAGAATTTGGACATCATTCAAGTCCTGGATCCAGCCACACCTGAGGCCAGACCTACCTTCTCAGCTATGTGAGCCAGCAGACTCTGTCTCTCTCTGGCTCCTTCTAATTTGTGGGATTTAGCCACCTATAACAATCACCACAAAATAATAGAGTATGCAGGGGAACCCTGTAACTTCCCACAGAGCTACTTTTGTCTGTGCCCTGAAATACCTGGCTCCAGGGAGGTCAAGCGACTTGTCCAAGGTCATCAACTACTCGATGGCAGGGCTACGTTTAACCCGGGTTTAATTAATCCTATTAGAGAGCTTATTTCTCTAGACCAAAGTTTCACAAACCAGGTTCCTCAGGCTCTGAGCACTTCACAGAAGTTTCCAGAGATGCCAGAGAGTGCAAGAGTGAGGCAAGTGGGCAGGACTAGAAAGAGATTGAAATCCTCTGGATAACTGATATTGCTGGAAGTTTTACCATTTTTAAGAAATTCGCTAAGTTCTTTTCTATAAATCTTTTTTTTTTCATCTCACACAAGCTATGAGCTAGGGCTAATGGCATCCCCCTTGAACAGATAAGAAAACTAAAAGCCAGGAAACTAATCACTCAGGTTAAGTAATAAGTGAGTAGTTGCCTGCATGTTATGGACCATACCTACCTCTCCACCCCCAGGCTTAAAATAGCCCTTCTGTTCCCTGCCTCCATCCCACCATCCGAGCTTCCTTCTGGGAGCCTGGAGAGGTTCCCCCTCTGTCAATATCCTTTTGGAACCTTCAAAGCACTCTGGGAGGAAAAGCATCTTGAGCCCGACCTGCTAATGCTTAGTGAGGTCAGCTGACAGGGAGGGGACTGTGGCGGTGGAGCCTGGAGTAGGGGCGTGGGTGTATTTGGGGTCGAGTGATTTGCTGACCGAGCTTTGGGCTGAGCTCCCATCTTCCACACACTCACCGCTGGGCTGCACTGCGGTTCCTTGTCCATTCCTTTTCAAGCTGGGAAACAAGTTCTTCTGAGGAGTTTTCTCTCCCAAGCGACCAGAGGTCTTTTGGTCCCAGCGGCCTCCAGTAGCCCCTCCAAACTAACCTGTAAAAGAGGATCACCAGAGCAAGCTCCTCCTGTGTCCACCCCTGAAGGGTCCTGGCTTGGTAGCTGTGTGACCCTAGGTAAGTCACTTCACCTCTCTGCACCTCTGCTGGCCCCTCGGTACAAGGAAAGCAATTTACCTAACTGTACTAACACTGGAGGGCACTTCTCGGTCTGCAAAGAACATCTCATTTAATTCTCATGTGAGCCTATACAGTAGATGACTATTGATCCATTTTACAGAAAAGAAAGAAAACAGAGGCTCAGAGAGATTAAGTGACTTAACCAAAGGGTGACATGTGACAGGGGAAATAAACCTCCCTAGGAGTCAGAAGTCCAGAGTTGAAAACTATTACTGTGGAGGAAACCTGAACTCCTCCCTCAGCCTTAAATGTACCCATTCTCCTCCTCGGTCACTGCGCCAGCCACCTGGCCTCGGGACCTTTGCACATGCACGTCACTCTGCTTAAAACTTTTTCCCTGCCACTTCTTACTTGTCCTTCACCTCTAGCCTAGATGTGATTTCCTTAAAAGCCCACTTGATGACCCCCCCACACCCAAGTCCAAGTAGATTCTCCCATTGCAAGATCCTCTAGTTTCCTGAGTTTTTTCTTTATAATGCTTGCTGCAATTATCATTATTTAATTTTTCAGTCTGATTATTTATTTAGTCTTTCTCCTCCACTGGACAGTAAGCTCCATAGGGGCAAAGACAGTACTTGCCTTGATTCTCCCTCTTCTGTATCCTCACGTCCTAGCTCAGGGCACAGGATTTGTCAAATAAAAATCACTACTTTTCAGCCCTGTGACCTTGGGCAAGTCACTGCCCAGCAATGGACCTCAATTTTCTCACCTTAAAATAAGAGTGTTTCCCAGTGCTTGGGAATGGTATATGAGATGACTGTAGTTGGTGCATTGTTGGAGGAGGTCACCGAGAGGATGTGACCACTTGTGGACCTGTGACCTGGACCCAGGCAATCTGAGGCTCCTCTCTCCCCTGTCCTTGGAATGTACATTCCACCCACTGTTCTCACACTAGGAGCTACTTCAAGGATGCAGTAGTTAAGTGTTATACCATCTGGACGGTGTATGTGTCTGAACCCTGTTAAGGCCTCTCTGTAAACTGATGAGATTCTGGTGGGCAAGTGCGGAGATCTACTCATATTGCGGCACTCAAGACAAGCCTCATATGTAAGTTCTCTTGCGTGTTAACCCTGCCTCCTACCAGTCTGGAGTAGCTGCCTCTTTCTTCCATCTCTCCAAGCCTACCATCTATTGGGGCCAGTTTTCAAACCAACACGCACGCACAAGAAATTAACGACTGCAGACTTCCACAGCAGGAGTGTTCTTATCTTTTTAGGTCTCTTTCTTCTCGTGACACCAAGGAGAAGGTCTTGTTTGGAGCTGGTCTTGAGCTCCTCTTTGAGACTTTCCAGTTCCCTTTTCTAATGCAGAGCAAACTCAGGCAAGCAACAGTTTGGATCCAGAAATTATTCACAATACTTGGTTTTCACTAAAATTATTTTTGGTGTTCTACATGGCAAGGGATTCTAGATTTTTCTGATTTTGGTAGCGATAGAAAGTTTCCTTTTTTTTTTTTTTTTTGAGGTATGCGGGCCTCTCAGTGTTGTGGCCTCTCCCGTTGCGGAGCACAGGCTCCGGACGCGCAGGCTCAGTGGCCATGGCTCACGGGCCTAGCCGCTCCGCGGCATGTGGGATCTTCCCGGACCGGGGCACGAACCCGTATTCCCTGCATCGACAAGGCGGGCTCTCAACCACTGTGCCACCAGGGAAGCCCGAAAGTTTCCTTTTTAAGAGGTTATTAAAGTAGAAAAAGTGAGTTGATTTAAAGAAAATTCATTAAGTAAATAGAGTATGAGTGATACCCCAATAAGGCAAAAAGCTTGAAGAATGGTCCATAAGTGCCTACATTTGGGAAACAGAGGGCTAGATTCTCTCTAGAGATGTTTAGCAGATTTCTATGCTCTTTTCACCAATTCCACACCCTCAGAGTATCCTATTCTTCATTTATTTAACAACCACTTTATATAATACTCATTATGGGCCAGATCCTGTTCTAAGTATTTCACAAACCTTATCTCATTTAATCCTCAAAACCCTATGAGGTAGATGCTATTATGATCTTCATTCTACAAGTGCAGAGACGGAGACACAGAGAGGTTAAGTAGCTTGCCCAAGGTCACACAGCCAGGAAGTGGTGGGGCTGGGATTCAAATCTGGGTGCGACTGTGATCTGACTGTGGTGTGGTCAGGAGAGGGCCCAGTAGGTGGGTGCATCCTCAGTACCTGGTGTGCTGACCCTGGGGAAACATCTGTCTTCTCCACCAGGCTGGGAGCCTCTAGTGAATAAAGAATTGGTGTTTTACGTCCTCATCCTTGGTGCTTAGCACATAATAGGTGCTTATTAAATGGTGGTGGAATGACTAGATAAAGATATGATTTTATTGAGTGCCTTCCATGTACAAGCACTAAGCACTTTACATTTAATGAAGGTAGTGCTGTTCCCATTTTACAGAGGGGAAAACTGAGACTCCGAATGCTTGTGATATGGCCAGCTAAGAGACAGAGCCAGGATTCAAACTCAGATCTCACCCCAGTGAGTGAGTGGGAATGGGATGTGGATGGTGGACACACTAAAATCTGAGAAGGAAGCATGGAGGCTGGGATGGAGAAAGCCTGGCTGACCTTGGTAGGCTTCGGAGGAAACCTCCTGGGGGAAAAGCTGTGATGACAAATAAGAGGAGCAAATGCAGGTGTGTGGGAGGAGCACCCCAGCCCCTTCCCTGCTACTTTACTTACCCAGAAACCCACCAGAACATGGCCTTGGAGGGGAAGGAGGCCCCAGCTTTCGGACATGGATTCTGCAAAGACAAATGATTTAGAAGGGGGAGGACTTGGTCTCATAATCCATGGCCAGTATGTGGTAAGGAGAACCAAGGGCAGGAAGACAGGATGAACTGACCATGAGCTTAATACTGAAAGCACAGACTGAGATGTTCTGCCTACTTATCTACAGTAGATACCAAAGGGCATGGTGCTTCCTAGCAGGCAAGGCAAAAAGGGATTCGGCCACAGGACTGAAAGTGCCTACAAGGTAAGAACGAACAGTTGCTCAGAACAACTTTAGTAATACTGAGACCAAGAAGTTCTCAAAGCAAGGACCATGCATGACACAGACAAGAATGTCCTCAACAATATCCTTCAGTGAATGTGAAAAGGAGGTGAAGAGGAAGTGAGATTTTACCAGCAGCTCCAGGAAGACTGCACAGATTTATACTCTTCACCAATAGGGCATGAGAGTGCCCATTTTACCACATCTTTGCCATCGCAGCTTGTTATCAATTTTTCATTTTTTTTCTGCTACTCTCATTGGAAAAAGTCCTATTACAGTTTTAACTTAATTATTCAAACCGTTGAGCATCTTTTTAGACGATTTCTCAGCTCAGCTGTCTTTTTCTCAGAGAATTCTTTCCTGATTTCACAGACCTATTCAGTGTTACCTGTTGTAAACTCTCACGGACCATGGACTTCTGCAGAGCATTTCTATTGGGCAAGTCACTTTAATCTTGAATCTTTACAACCAGTCCCAGTTGCAATTTTCCACACATTTGTGTAATTGTGTGATTAACGCCTAGTTCCCCTTCTTGGGTGTTAGCTGCATGAGGACAGAGATATCGCTTGTTCACCATAGATCCTCAGTACCGAGCTGGGGCATAGAGCATGTTGGCAAACTGCAGCGCCCAGGCCAAATCTGGCCCACTGCCTGTCTCTGTGAATAAAATTTTATTGGAACACAGCCATGCTCCTTTGTTGACAAAGTGTCTGTGTCTGCTTTTGTGCTATGAAAGCAGGCTTGAGTAGTTGCCATACAGACACTGTATGGCCCACAAAGCCTAAAATATTTTCTATCTTGGACGGAAAGAGTTGGCCAACCCATGGAATAGAGTAGACATATAATATGCTTTTGGCTGAATGAATAAAAAAATTAAAGGCCTGTGATCTAGTTTAACTTCCTTCCATCACTTGGGGGGGCTGAGATGGAACAGAAGAGGAACAGGGACAAGCAAGGCACTGGTTTGGAGATGTGGTGACTTACAGGCTGCGGGGGCCTTTTAGGGAAGAAGGGGGGTTGATCGGCGAAGCAAGACAGCACAAACTCTGCCACCACCAGAGACAAGTACAGGTAGGTTGACAGGTGGCGGAAGGGGTCACTCTGGAAATCCTGTGGGAGAGAAAGCAGAAGACCCACTGAGTCTGGGCTCTTGAGGAACAGAGATTGGGGAGGGTGTGGGGAAGGGGAGAAAGGGTGGAGGCTGAACAGGGTTTCTGATGCTGGGAGCAGTGCCCAGGCAGGGGGCCGGAGCCGCCATGTTTGAAAGTCAGAAACCCCAGCGTTCCTGGCCTTCTCGAAAACACCTTGCTTATGCATATCCTGTCCATACAAATGGCAGGCGGGGTGTTTGCCCTTAGCTAGGTGACAACTGGCTTTAGACACCGGGACATGAGTTGAAGGGATATTTTGCCTTTCTCCTTGTGCAATAAAGGACCCCCTTCCCCTCCCCCCACAATCTCTGGTCCCACTCCCTTGTGGCTAGTGTTCTCTGGCTTAAGAAGGGAGCTGGAAAAAAAAAAAAAAAAAAAAAAGAAGGGAGCTGGTTTCATGGAGCATTTACTCTGCCTCGGGCACATGCTGGAGTCTTTACATGCACTGTCTCATCAAGTTCCTCCCGACCCTGACCCCAGCTGGGGTTTACCTGCTCTGTGTTACTTGTTGGGAAACCAAAGCTCAGGGGAGTGATAGCACCTTGATCAAGGCCACAGAGATGATCTGATCCAGATCATGAGCTTTTGCTGCCGTGCCATGATTGCTTTTGCATCCCTTGCCCCTTCTGGCCAGAGGACCCTAATTTTTTCCCCCATGCTCAGGTATGGGGTTTATGCAGAACTGATTCCATCCCAGGGGGTGGGCAGGTGATGGAGGCCTGACTAATGAGTACCATCTAGTTCCCTGGCTACTGATGGAACATAAGTCTGGAGCAATTGGGGCTCTTCTTGCCATCCCACTGGAAAATGAAGCAGAGCCAAGGGACAGAGAGAAAAGGAGATCTGGTGGTGTTATCTAAATGTCTGGACCCTCTATGCCTGGCAGGTCCCAGTCTATGAGCTAATAGATTCCCTTGGACTTTTTTTCCTTAAGCTAGTGTGAGTTGAGTTTTTGTGGCTTAAAACAAGAGCCCTAGCTTCAAATCGCAATTTTTCTACTAAATTTTTATACTTCTTTGTTTTTATTTTTGTTTTTGGGGGGCAGATAGTAGACAGTTTGATATTCCAACTACATTATTCCCCATAGTGTCATTTTTAACCATCATTTCTACTGGAAAGTTTGTTCTGAGTTTGGGTGAGATGGACTTGGCTCTGCAGACCTGAGCTGCATGACCTTGAGGAAGTCACTCACTTCTCTCAGCCTTAGTCTCCTCATCTTTAAAACAGGACGATTAGAATCTTCGCTGGATTCCTGATGTCAAGTGCTTGCCAACAGGGCCTGGCACATGGAGCTCCAGAGCATAGGTGGTCCCAATAGTATTATTTCTATGCTGTGTTCCAAACAGCTAACTGATAAGTCAACTGTGGGAACCCATCCTTTCATAAATCAGTGGATGGCCTGTGGAATTTTCCCATTAGTTACAAAAATTGCTTTGTAAAGAAATCTGTCCTTAAGGACAGAAGGTGTTTCTCTGCCTTCTACTTTTATAAGCAGGACAGAGTAACCATTTGGCTCTTGAAATGATGACCAGCAGCCTCTGATTGGTTTCCTTATCCGACGTCTTGGGTGAGTGCGCCAGCTATGCGAGTGGTTGTCAACTGGGGAGATTTTGCCCCCAGGGGACATTTGCCATTGTCTGTAGACACAGGTTACCGTAACAGGGTGGTACTACTGGCATCTAGTGGGTGGAGGCCAGGGATGCTGTGCAACATCCTACAGTGTACAGGACATCTCCCCCCCGCCCCCACCCAAAGGAGAATTACGTAAAGGGTGCTGAGGTTGAGAAACCCTTGTTGAGGTTCTCTATTTTTCTCTGTGCAGATCATGCCCCCTAACATGGAAAGGCTGCCTCCCAGGTAGGGAAACAAATATGGGTGAGTGTGCAAAATGAGTGTGTAAATATGGATGCATGGGAGCACGGGTGAGGGTGAGAATGAGGGGAAACGTGCAGGTACATGGAGTCAGAGTGAGTGCGGGTGTGTGCTGGAGGAGGCCATCCAGAGGACGTGACCGCTGGCTGACCTGTGAGCTGGACCCAGCAATTGGAGGCTCCTCACCCCTCCCCTGTCCTTGAAATGTGCATTGTGGCCACACTGTTCCTGCACTAGGAACTACTTCCAGGATGCAGCCTCCCTTGAAAGAGCAATGTGTTGATGAGACCCTCTGGACAGCACATGTGACCGAACCCTGTTAAATCTTCTATAAACTGTTAAGATTCTGGCAGGTGGGTGCAGAGATCAACTTCTCTTGCATCGCCCAAGACAGCCTCGTAGGTAAGTTCCCTTGCTCGTTAAAATCGTCACCTACTGATCTGCAGTGGCTGCCTCTTTCTTTGGTCTCTCCTGACCCTCTGTGTATGGGGCCGGTTTCTAATTTCACCCGGGAACCCCTGAGGTTTCAAACCAACAGTGTTTCAGTGCCTACGCAGTGTGTGTGCATGTGGGACATTTGTGCCCGAGTCCTGTAGGAGCTTGAAGGCATAGCCACACCTGGGAGGCAGTAAGCGTGAGTGGACGTGTGCAGGCGAGTGTGTGTGTCTGTGCGTTTGTGTGTGATGTTTCAGAGTCTGTGGTTGTGTGATGCGTGAATGGGTTCACACAAGTGTGTGCAAGTGAAGTGTGTGACTTGAGTGTGTAAGACAATGGGAATTTGTGTCGCTGAAAGGGTATAGGATGATGGGAACTTCTATGTGAAATGTGTTTGTGTGTCACTTGAGTTTAAGCACTTGTGGCGTGTGTGTCTCTGTGTAGAGAATAAGCCATGGGTGGAAAGGCGAGGAGGAAGGATGGGACCCAAGGCCTGAAACTGCCCTACTGGTTCCCAGGTGGCCCAGGCCCCCACTTACCCCTTGCGAGGCCTGCTGGGCGGTACTGGTGGCTGGGAAGATGAAGCAGAGCAGCCAGTATCCAAAGAGCACCCCGGACGCCTGGACCCCCTTCTTCCTCTCAGCATGGATCAGGAACACGGTGAAGCTCTGGACCAGAGAGTCAGGTGGGAGGTGGACAGAGGCAGGGAAGGGTGGGGGAAGAGAGGGTAGGGAGGGAGCCCCGCTCTGCCCCATGCCCTCCACCGGGGCAGGAAAAGCAGCAGCTAGGGACAAGCCAGCAGGTCTGGGGATGTCATTTACCATCGTGGTGAGCCACACGGTGGGGTGTATGAGGAGCTCTAGGGCCTGGGGTGTTCCCTGCTGGATTCTCCAAAGAGTCACAGACACGCTGGAGGTACACAGGATTATAAGGGCAAAGCCAAGCACCTGGGGAAACAAATTTGGATAAGGCTGCGGGGCGGGGGGGGAGAAGAAAGATGGCGGCCAACTGGACAGTGACCTCACGTCCAATTGGACAGTGACCCCATGTCCAATTGGACAGTGGCTCTGGATGGGGCACTGTTACGTACCATTGTGATCATTGAACAGTGCTGACGTGAAAGAAAAAGTTGTAAGGGGTGAGGCAGCTCAATCTTGACCTGTAACTGTCATATAAATAATGCACCACAAGGGCCCAAGCCAACTAGGTGGTTTCCAAAATGCCAGCAGCACTCCCATAATGCACGGGAGGATGCTTTAGGGCTGAAGGAACAGCATGAAATGAAATTGACTCTCTAGGTGAAAAAGTTATACCCTCTTTAAGTCTCTTTCCCACCCTACTATTAAATCAAGGAGGAACTCTCTGTTGGGACTGGTATGTCTTCAGGCCTGCTCTAAGATGCATTGGTCTCTCTTTTGAACAAGAGAAATCAGGAAAGTGGGCAGACCTGGGCACACTGGAGAAACTATTGAACATTTCGGTTAGTCTCAAGCAGGGGTCAAACTACCACCTGCAGGCTGAGTTTGGCCTCCTGCCTGTTTTTGTATCACCTCTGAGCTAAGAATGGTTTTGACATTTTTCAATCATTGAACAAAACTTTAAAAAGTCTAATATGACATGTGAAAATTATATGAAATGCAAATTGTAGTGACTATAAATAAACTTTTATTGAAACACAGTCACATCTATTTGTTTACTGTTGTCTGTGGCTGCTTTCCTGCTGCAAGAGCAGAACTGAGTGGTGGGGACAGAGACCACATGATCCTCAAAGCCTCAGACATGTATTATCTGGCCCTTTAAGGAAGAGTGTGCCAACCCTGGATAGGTGGTCGGCAACAGGTCAAAAATTTACAAGGTGGTATGGGAATAAATGAACCTTGGAGGGCATTCTTGTAGAAGTCTGGAGAAAGGAAGGATGAGCAGAAAAGCTCACCCTTGCAATGCCAGTGTTTTTCTAACACTGTCAAATAAATACATAACAGTTTTAAGAACTGTTCTTTAGTACCACCAGTGGGGAAACACAAAAATCAATGCATAGCTGTTAAACATTTAAAAGGTTCATCCTAGCATGGCCCTAGAATCACCCTGTGTATCCCAGGAGTGTACACTGCACACTTTGGGGAATGCTGGGCTGTGATGGCCATAAACTGGATGTGTGGGTGTCCAGGGGTGTGTTTGTGGATGTATGGTTTTTATTATTACCAGATCTGTTTGGGAGAATCTATTCCACTGAGTTTCCCTCTGTCGCCTCTGGGGTATTGGTCTGTTTGATTAACAGGGTCCCTTCTTGTCCCCATGCTGTGTGCTCCTTGATAGAAGAAGTGTCTACTTTGGGGTCTCTGCCAGGTTCCAGCCTGTTTCCCCCGACCCCCTACCATTGTCTGGTTACAGGCTCCCAGGGGCAGTGGCTACCATTTTGGCCTTGAAGAGGCGGGACATCTGGAGGTAGCCCTTGTCATGGTGGTGGATGTAGAGGAGGTGGATGGGGCCAAGGACCCAGAGGTACATGGGGGGCACCCAGACCCCTGCTGTTTTCAGGAAGCACAGGCTCAGCAGGCGGGCAGCGGCGGGCTGGGGCTCCGTCTGGTTCCAGACCTGAGGGAACACCAGGGTGACTCTTATGATGGTACAACGCAGGGGTCCCAAACTCACTTGCTTAGGGGGCCAGGCAACTCTTTGGACCCCTAACATTTACATGAAAATGTGCTAAGCACTCTTTAGAGTACTTCATAATTCTCAACTTCTTTAGCCCTAACCCCAATCTTATGAAGTAGATGCAGTCATACTGATTTTGCAGATGAGGCAGGTGAGGCCCAGAGAGGCTGAGTAAGTTGGCTGATGTCACCCAGTTGGACAGTGGTGCTGGGATCTGAACCACGGCAGTCCGGTCCTAGAATCTGGGAGACCTGGGCTCTCTGATGAGTGTTGGGCACAGACTTATAACCACTATAGGAGGTAGGTATTACTGTCCCCATTTCATAGACCAGAAACTGAGGCACGGGGTTGGGGGGTGGGGGAAGAGACTCCTTCAGGCCCACACAAATAGGAAGTGGCAGAGCTGAGTCCATTCTGGCCTGTCTGACCCCGAAGCTTGTTCTACTGGAGATCGCCATCTGTAATTCTTATCTCAGACCTTCTGCTGGTCTTTCCTTATCTGAGAAGTGTGAGTGTGAGTTTAGAAGACGCTGCTTTAATTCTCCCCCTACTGCATCACTGCCACCCTCCCACAAGAACCCTTTGATGAGACAGAAACCAGAGAGGGGTGTGGGGGGGTCTTGTAGGCCCCTTTAACAGGGCTGGGTTCTTCGGGGGACCAGCTTGGTTAAGGGGGTCGCCCCGCCCTGCGGTTAGGCTGGAAGGTCTCTTCCCCTCCCGGCCGGGAGTTTGGAGGTCTCTCCCCTCCCCTGCCCAAGAGGTCTCTCGAGTCCGAAAAGGAGAGTGGGGCGGGATGGAGACACTCACCTCCGGGCCCGAGCAGGGCTCGCCAGGCGCGGCCATCGGGCGCCGTGCGTCCGTCAGTCAGTCTGTCAGACTGTCGGTGGGTCCCTGGACAGCTTCCTTGGCCGCGCTCCGCCGTGCAAGGGGCGGGGATTCGAGCGCCGGGATTGCGAGGCCCCGGGCAAGGTCCGGCCGCGCGGCGGGGGTGGGGCGCGAAGGGGTGAAAGGAGGCGAGGTGGAGGGGCGCTGAGGGAGGCCCCAGCAGGCAGCGGCGGAGGGGATCCCGGAGCCCCAGAAAGTGCAGCGGCATCCCCATATAACCCCCCCTTCCCCCTGGAACAAATGTCATCGCAAGCTTCCCGAATACTGTGGACCAGCAATTCCAGGAATTTATCCTGATAAGTGAACCCAACAGGTGTGCACATGTCCAACAACCGGCATGGGGGATGGGGGCACTGCCTGGTTAGTTAGAGCCGCAGTCTCCTCACCTGTGGGATGGACACTGTCTGCCTCTACGGTGGGGGGAAGATTTTAAGATGACTAACAAAGCGTCTAGCACAGTGCCAGGCACACAGTGAACAGTAAACGCGCAAGCAGAGTTAGCTCTTATTAGCATTAGAAGTATTATTTCATCCCTAGGTTACTAAACCGTGGTTCAAAGCGCCATTGCAGAAATATATTGAATACGGAAATACGGTTGCTAAATGCTAAGTGAAAAAAAGAGATTATAATACAAAATAGCCTGTGATATGTTTCCAAAGAAAAAAAGTATATGCTTAAGTTGGGGAAAGTGGGGAAGGAAGTCAAGTCATTTACCTTCTTCTTCTGGGTCTTACAGCAAGGTGTGTCCCCAGCCACGAGTTCTTTTGGGAGATGACTCTATGTAACATATATGCATAGATAAAAAGATGGAAATGCTCTAAAGCAGTGGTCATGGGAATCCTAATTTTTCTTTTTCCTTGCTTTCCCTTTTCTGTTTTCTTTCCTTCTGCAATGAGCATGTATTCCTTTCAAGATAGGAAGGAAAGACTCAGCTTTTTCAGACCGACAAGCACAGGTGCTCAGTTCGAGTGAAGAATTCAAATCCTTTGCGCTCTCCATGCTGCCCTGTTACTTCTTGTCCTCTTTTTCCCGCCTCCAGCAGGGCTTCAACAGCATGGGTTCCCTGGCCTTTTCCCCTTTCCTTTTCTGAGTTCCCCCAACCCTGGTCTGGGGCCTAGGCAGTATGCCTTCAGCTGTCCTGCCTGGGAGTTCTGGAAGAGCAGGGACACAGAAACTCAAGGATCTGTCTTGAGGCTGAGTGTGGATGGTCTGCTGTTTACATTCAGATCACGTCTGTTTATTTGAGGTGATTTTGGTGGAGGCTGATGGAAATTATGGGGAGACTTGAGCCCCCTCTCCCTGAAACCCCCGCTCCAGTTGGCTTTGCCACAGACCTAGTGCTTTATTTCTTTGTATACCTGAAGATGAATTTGAGGGGAATGGTGAAAGTTTGAGGGAGAATGGTTAGGAAGGCAGGAAGAACACAGAGGAAATCAGCAGGTGAGCCAAGAACAGAACTCGGGCATCCCAAAGCCTACTTTCCAGCTCTCTGAACAACACATGGCTGTGTGCCGAGCCCTAGATAAGTCCCTTTCCCTCTCTGGGCCGCGGTTTACCATTCTGTAAGATAAGAGGATTCCATAGGCCAGCATTTCCTAATCGATGGCTTTCACACCCCCCCCCCCCCCCGCCCCGGTGATTTGCTAAGACAAACCAGGGATTTATGTTAGGGAGAGTAAAGGGCATCTGTTTCAATTGTAATGATAAATAATGAACCTCAGAAAATAAAACCATTATTTAAATAGTTTCTCTTTATAATTGAACAGTTGAGAATCTCACTGTATTTGGAGTGAGAATGCAGAGTGAGAAGCAGAAATCTGATGCGCTCATGATTGAAATCCTCAGTGGGTGTATCGTTACATTGTAGCCACTGTGAAGGTTTTGACCATTGTGTAGTTTAAAATCATTGTGATTCATAATTGCATTATATTGCTTGAGTTTTAGCCACAATGGGAAATTTCAGTGGGAAATCTTCTCTTTTACCTCATCATTTAGAAACAAAGTATTAAAAACTATCAAAATAAAGAACTTGATGTTTCCAGGAGTAAAATGGAAGACTTTCAAATATCAGGTCAGAAAAGCAATTTTTGTCTATTTTGATGTGGTGACTTGTAGTTCATCTACACTATGTTATACACTCAGTCTTAGGACAAAATATAACGTGCTGATTTTTGAACTTGTTTGCAGACAAATCATGCATCGTCTCACAGAGCTAGTTCAAAGTAAATCAAACTGCATGCATCTCTTGCTTACTGGGGGAAAACCCTCAAAGTTTGTTTCTATACAAATGTTATTAGAGCTGGGATTAAATAAAATGTAAATACCTTTTAAATATTATGCTGAACTTAAATGACATGTTTTTCTTTAAAAAAAACCTAATTCATCATTTATCACGGAAAAATACACCAGTTGACACAAATCCCTAAAAGGGGTTTGAGATTATACTTGTGAAATTTATGGTCAAAAAGATTCGGGAAAGTTGTTGGATACTTCGATCAACAGTCTCTCGTCCTTTCCAGTTTCAGTGCTACTGAATTCCAAAGTAGGGTTTAGCTTTGTAGTTTATGACTGTACACACACACCTTACAACTGCACCTGCCAGACGGTGCGCGGAGTCCTCCAAGCCTCCAGAGGGCACAAATGGTCTCGTTTTGTTGCTGAACATGCGCCATAATTCTTTAGCCTGGGGGCGTGGGCGTGGGATCGCGCACGCGCGGCCGAGTCGGGGCGGGGACTGGGCTGTCAGCCGCCCGCGTAGAAGGAAGCTGCGGGCCGCGTGCGGTTTGAGGGGCGGGACCTGGAGGCCTGCGGAGGGTCTGGCAGCAGAGGCAGGGCCATGCGGGAGCGCCGGGGCGTGGGGCCGCCGGGGTCGGTGGTGGTGGTCGCCACCGTAGTGCTGCTGCTGAGCGGCGTGGGGCCGGCGCGCGGCTCCGAGGACATCGTGGTGGGCTGCGGGGGCTTCGTCAAGTCGGACGTGGAGATCAACTACTCGCTCATCGAGGTGAGCGCCCGCCCCGCGGCCCGGAGCACGCTGTGTGACCCCGGGCCAATTGCTCAACCTCTCTGAGCCGCGGTGGCCTCGCCTCTGACACCAGGCAGTTGCCACCAGCCCTCCACTCTGGGAGTCCTTTCCTTTTTAAAGGCGCCGCTCTCCTTGGGTCTCCACTATCTCTAAAGAGCATGCATTCCCATCCAAGAGATCCTGACCCAGTAGATCTCTCTTGGCATCTCTGGGGCTGGGAAACTGTATTTTTAATTTCCCTGGTTTCCCCCATGGGACCCCCTTTTCCTCAGAAAATGGAGAGTTGTCAGCTGCCCGTACTGGGTAGTTATTGGAATTACACTAGAGATTTGTGCCCAAGTCTTTTTATTAAGTTGCAAAGCCCTGTTCAGTTAGATGATTATTAGCCTAGTGGAATTATGACCCAGAAAGCCTTGTGAAGAAGAAGGGAGATAGATGGAGGTAGGGATAGAAAGTCACTTGCAGGACAGATGGGAAGGGACCCGAGGGAGGGCTGGCCTCTGTTTCAGGAGGGTACTGACGATGGGGCAGAAAAGGGAATTTGGGAGAGAAAAAAGGAAGTGGCTGAAAAAGAGAAGGGAGTGGGGACTAAGACCCCAAAGGCTGTCTGTCTGAAAGCACATTGAGCTGCTTCTGTGCTGGTAGCTGGAGGGCTGCGAGGAAGGGTTGGACCGGTGTGTTCTACAAAGTAGGTTACTGAGGATTGGGGGAGGGGTAGGAAGTAGATTCACATCCCACTAGCTCTTTGACCTGGCCTTGCTCCAAGTCCCATTTTTTATTCCTGTAAGATGGGTGAGAGGCAGCAGAACCCAGCATCATGTATTTTCTAAAGAAGTTCATCAGTCGTCACCTTCAAGACGATTGGTCTTAAGAAGTCAGGCGTTTAATGAATCTACCCACTGACAGTGGCAGGGCTCCTAGGATCTCTGGGTGCCCATGCCACCTCCTGGGTTGTGGGCACAGGACATTCCAGAAGCCGCCTGGAAAGGCTTTGCAACTTGTAGTTTCCTGGGGCTCCAGGAGGAAAGTGAAGGCGGTAAGGGGCACTCCCACCCCAAACACTAATAGTGACCTTGAGAGCAGAGGGCAGGTTTTGTGACCTAGTATGAAATGTGTTCCCTGAGCCCTAGGGCTGCCTGTCCAGGTGGTCCGAGACACTCATTCTTTCTTAATTTCTGATTGTGAAATGAGGTGTTTCATACGTGTAATGTGTATTGCCATTCTGTTCCCTGACCTGTGCTTTATGAAAGAAATGTAAATAAGATATTTCACAATCATTTCTTGATTGTGTTTTCTGTGTCCCAGTAAAACTACCTTCACTCTTCTCCAGCTCTCTTCCCTTCTGGGTGTTTTTCCGTCATATTCATTCAGTCAGTAACTGTTGCGTGAGCCCCGGCATGTGCAGAAGCCTTGTGTCTGGTGGGGATATTCAGTTCAGTGAACAGAGCAGACAGAAATCCCTAAAAAAGAAAAACTATATTGGTTGCTAATTCTTTAACAATCAGGAGATTTCACATTAAAAACTGCATTCCTGATTTCTCTGGAAAACCAGCTGATCTTTGGGCTGCAAAACTTGGCTTGGGTTAAGTAGCGATCTGTCTCTCTTTAGGTGAATGCCCCTTGATAGGACTTCCATGGCCCCTCTGGACAGCCGGATTTTCAGTCCCTGCTTTAAGTGCATGCATCTGAATTTCTTTATGGCCTGTGAACAAGTTTGAGTATTTATTGAGTACTTACGCTAAATAAGACACTGACCCAGGCGCCGTGGAATGTAAGCAGTGGTCACTGCCCACGGGGAGCCTGCAGTCTGTACGTAATTTCACTGTGTTCCTTTCTTAAGTGCGCGCGTTCTGAGTCTGCTGCTTCATACATCTTCTTAGCTGGTGTGACCCAATTCTGTTATCATAGTTACAAATTATTAACATTAAAAGTTTCTAGATGGATGTTACTCCAACATTGGGACTCTTTGGGGTAAATAATACAGATCCCTGGCCCTCACCTCAGACCTTCTACTTTAGAAACAGACGTGGGGCTCAGAAAATGCATTTTTTTAAGGTACTTTACAAAAAATTGAAGTATAGTTGATTTACAGTGTTGTGTTTAGTTCCTGGTGTACAGCAGAGTGATTCAGTTATATATATATTCTTTTTCATATTCTTTTCCATTAAGGTTTATTACAGGATATTGAAAATAGATCCCTGTGCTATACAGTAGGACCTGTTGTTTATCCATTCTGTGTATAATAGCTTGCATCTGCTAGTCCCAAACTTCCAATCCAACCCGCCCCAGGAATTGCATTTTAACAAGCCCCTTACTAACAGCAAAATTAGAAAATTTGTTTTAGACCCAGAAACAACGTAGAGACAGACACTAAAATAAACTGAAAAGCACTGAAAAAACATGACTTTGGGAGATAGTTTCTAACCTGAAAAATATCAAATCACATTATTTTGGGGATACTTGTCTTATTTCCCTCTGTCCTAATGCCTAGTGTTAGTAACTTCATATGGTATGGTAGGTCCTCAGCAAATGCATTTTGACTGAATGCATTAAAATATCAAATCACATTATTTTGGGGATACTTGTCTTATTTCCCTCTGTCCTAATGCCTAGTGTTAGTAACTTCATATGGTAGGTCCTCAGCAAATGCATTTTGACTGAATGCATTCAGGTGCATTATATGTAGTTAATTCTCAACAGTGATATTATGACTTCTCTTTTCTTTCCTTCCTTTCTAGATAAAGTTGTACACCAAGCATGGGACTTTGAAATACCAGACAGACTGTGCCCCTAACAATGGTTACTTTATGATCCCCTTGTATGATAAGGTAAGAGGGGAGAGTACTTTAGTCTTTTACGATGGGAAGTTGTCAGTGTGACCCACAGGGCTGCGCTGACTGGGAGAGTGGCTTTCCCACATGTGCAAATACTCATGTTTTGTAAGTTGTAAGTGGAGTATGGTAATTCTGGCCAAATTCTGGCCAAGCTTATGAACTGGTTTGATTGAATGTAGTGATTCTCAGTGTCTCCAGGGACATTTGGCAACGTCTGGAGATATTTTTTCTTGTTACAACTGTGAGGGAGGGAGAGTAGTGCAGTTATCTCGTCAGTGGAGGCCAGGAATGGAGCTAAACATCCTGCCATGCTGTATGGGACAGATCAAATGTCACCAGCGCCAAGGCTGAGAAACCCTGATTTAATAGAACCCTTTACTTGCAAGCAGCTTAAAATATTGTTAAAAAGAATTATACAAGTAATATGTGAGTTCATGAGCTTTGTGAAAAATATCAAGATGTTTAGAAGTATATGAAGTAAATTTTATCTTTTATCCCCCAACCCCCCTCCCTCTGTAGTGATATCCTCTGATAAAAGTTTCAGTGTGTATCCTAGCAGATGGCTTTCTCTGTATTTAGAGTTGGACAGATATCCGCAAATATACATGCGTGTACATATATGCAGATACACAAACCCATGTGCACATAGATGGGTATCCATGCATACCCGTTCTCCCACCCCTCATTCTCCCCACATTTCAACTTTTTATTTGGAAATACAGATTCACAGGAAGTTGCAAAAGTAGTTAATATACTGTGTAGTTTTGCTTTTGATTAAAAAAAAATACAAATGGACTCAAACACTGGGCATTGTTCTGCAATGTGCTTTTTTTCCCCTGTGGTGATGTTTTGGCACACTTTTGGACATCAGCATGTATGGACCTTCCTTTTAATGGCTGCACACATGTCAGAGGCAGGCCAAACTAATTTATTCTCAATTTCCTCTATAGACACAGAGGCTTTTTCCCAGTTTTAAAAATTATTATTACTAACCACACAGCAATAAATATTCTTGAACTTACATCTTTATGCACAATACATAAGATTGATTTCTAGAGGTAGACTAGTTGGGTCTTGAAATCTGTTTTTGTTTTTGTTTTTTAACTATTAAAACATTCTCGGGGGCTTCCCTGGTGGCGCAGTGGTTGCGCGTCCGCCTGCCGATGCAGGGAAACCGGGTTCGCGCCCCGGTCTGGGAGGATCCCACATGCCGCGGAGCGGCTGGGCCCGATGCAGGGGAACCGGGTTCGCGCCCCGGTCTGGGAGGATCCCACATGCCGCGGAGCGGCTGGGCCCGTGAGCCATGGCCGCTGAGCCTGCGCGTCCGGAGCCTGTGCTCCACAACGGGAGAGGCCGCAACAGAGGGAGGCCCGCATACCACAAAAAAAATAAATAAAAAAAAATAAAATAAAATAAAAAAATAAAAAAATAAAAAAATAAAAAAAAAACATTCTCAAGGAACCCTTCACTCAAGGGTATATGTAAAATCTAGTTTTAAGAAATGACTTCAGTTCCTGAAGATCTGGCTGACCCTGGCAACCTTAGTCATATGAGGGGTTAACGAGAGACTGGATTAATAGAATGTGTGGAATCAAAAGACCAAGAGCAGCTGAATACAGAGTCTTTGTAACTCTTTGATGGGTTAAATGGGAGGTTCGGGGGTTGAGATTGCAGCACATGAAGGGAATCAAGAGCTCACTACCATTTACAAGTACAAAGTTTATGCTTGGAATTCCATGTCAGGTGTGAAAATTCTAGATAATGGGCTAGCACTAAACTAAATTAAACTAGCTGAATAGTCATCAGTTCTTAGTCCTTTGCAGTGATTTTTTTTTTCTCCTTGTAGGGAGATTTCATTCTGAAGATTGAGCCTCCTTTAGGGTGGAGTTTTGGTAAGTTAACAAATAACCAGGTATACTCTGTAAAGGATTAGGTTATATGCTGAATATTAATTTAAATTGACAGAGTGCATAGATTGTTAAAATAGTAAGGATTCCTTTCTAGTGTAGAAGAGCGTTTTTTTGTTTTTTTTTTAACCGCCTTGCCCCTATTACTTTAGAGTAGATTGGATTTACTTTAGACCTACCTTAAGATTTTTCTGTCATGTTTCTTAAAGTAGGCATCTTTTCTTATACCTCTCAGAAAACTCCACTTTAGCAGCTTCGTTCATTAAGTGCCAGTAGAACTTGATAAATACAGAGGTCAGGAGTGGGGACTTTGTTCCTCTTCCAGGATGGCTTCTTTCTTAGCCCTCTCAGTGTTTTTAAAAAAATTTTTTCAGTGAATTAATGGCAACATTAAACATTGTGAGACTTGACATAAAAATCCAGATTTACTTCTCTTAAGAGATCAGAGGATCTGACAACCTTGGGCCTTACCAGCTCTGTGACGACCTTGGACGAGTTACTTCCACTGGGTTGGCGTCTGTCTTCTCACTAGGGGTCTGGAGAGTAATAGTACCTGCCTCACAGGCTACTGGAGGATTAATGGACCAGTGTATTTATGTGTTCAGAATCGCTGGCACATAATTGGCAATTAATTAGTAAACACTTAAAAGCAGTCTTTCCACACACGTACGAACAAAAGCTCCAGACTTTCCTGAGGTGACTGTCTTTTAGCAAAGTCAGAGGAACGGGAGTGGGCTGGATCAGAAGAAGGGGTTCTGCTGTGACGTAGCTGGTGTTTTTGGAGAGTAGAGCCTTGACGTTTCGGTAGAGGGTGTGTGACCCCAGTTCTGTAGCCTGGGGGGAGACGTGGAGGGCCCAGTAGTTCCTACCAGGCCTGCCTGTGAGTTAGAGGGGGAAGAACTGAGTCCCTGCTGTCACAGTGGCAGTGACAGCCAAGTCGCATCTGGACGACAAGCGCTTTCTCAGTTCACGGCCGGGGGTGCCTGGCTGGTGCGGTCCAGAAAAGCAGAGGGGAGTCAAAGCCAACCCATGGCCAGAGAGACGACAGATCGGCCAGAGAGGTCACAGATCGGTGGCTTGCAGGACTGTTGTTTGAATCCCCTCCCTTCTTGTCAGTTCTTTTACTTTTAATAAGTTTAAAAATTAAATTATAGCATACTTTCCGAAAATTGTACTCATCACAGGGATATCAGGTGATGAATTTTCACAAAACGAACGCACTCACGTAACCACCACTTAGATGACAAGACAGAACCTGACCAGCACCCAGAAGTGCCCCATCCCAGGCACTTGCTAATTGTGCCGCCCGACCTAAAATTATAGATTATCTTGTCTGGTTTGAACTTCATGTAAATAGAATCGCACAGGGTACGTTTTTGTGCCTGGTTTCTCTCTCTTGACAATTTTCACAGAATTCATCCTTATTATGTGTTATTATGTGTTGGTATATTAGTTCATTCTACTGCTGTGTGAATATCAAGTGATTTACCCCCTCTACTGTTGGTGGACATTTGGGTTGCGCCCCAGTTTCGGCCACTAGGAGCAGTGCTCCTGCGAACATCCTTGTACATATCTTGTGGTGCACACAAGTCTACATTTCTGTTGAGTATATACCAGGGTGGAATTGCTGGGTGATAGACTTTTTACACGTTCAGCCCTAGTAGAGATTGCCGGACAGCCAAGGTAGATGTCGCAAAACATTGCTCTACCAGCCATGTGTAAGAGTTCAGACCTCCACATCCTCACCAGCACTGGCTGTCAGTCTCTTTCATCTTAGCCGTCCTGGTGGTGGAGTGGTGGCCTCGCATTGTGCTTTTGATTTGCATTTCCTGATGGTCCATGAGATTGAGCACTTTTTCGTATTTCCTGGCCATTTGGATATCCTCTTTTTGTGAGCTGCCTGTTCAAGGTTTTGTCCATTTTTCACTGGTGCTTTCCCCTGTGTATGCGCGTCATTCTTCATTTTACCAGAAATTCTCTTGACTGGTCCATTTTTTCCTCTGCTTCTCACTTCACGGTCTTCCGAACCATTTAAAAACTCAACTTTAACCCCTATTATGATGAACTCTTCAGTTTTTTTTAATTTGACTTAGTTGCTAACATTGAAAAATCAGGACACGGCACATAAAATCCAGATTTCCAGTTGTTCTTGAGAAGGTGGAGGCTTGGGCAGCACTGGGTCACGTGGCAGTAGTTGGTAGAAGCTGTCCCCCTTTTTCCATTTGCTGCAGTCCACACTTGGCCAGTCTGCTGACTTCTAATCCACCGGGTTACTATGGACATTGGGGTTTACAGTGGTAAACCTGGTATAATGTGGCCGAACTCCTGTACTTGGTCAGGAGACAGATGTAGAGCCAGACTTTTGGGGTTGAATTTGGGCTCCATCCCTCACAAGCTCTGTGATTTTAGGAGATTCTTTAACCTTCCTGTGCCCCACTTTACCCCTCAATCGGCTGCAGATGTTACTATCTACCTCTAAGATAGTTGTCAGGATTAAGTGTACTTAGTTAGCTCAGTGCCTGGTCTGTGGTGGGCGATCAGTAATAAAACTCTTTGGCACTCACTGGATTTTCCATGGGACTCTGAGATACAGCTCAGCTGCAAGACTGTTACAAAAGTATATTATACTGTAAACTCTGGTTCCCTTTGGGGTGGGGGAGAGTGGGTGTCAGGGTGTAGGGGTGGGAAGGAGACTTTTCCCTGTGTACCTCCTTGTGCCTTCGGATTTCAAGCCATGTGAGTGGTTCAAAAGTGAATACAGTGAAAGTTAAGCAGTTCAATGTGTTTTACGCAGACAGTTTCATCCTGTCCCAGAACTCAGCTTGCTCTTGTGTCCTGTACCCTGTTCCCCCCTCCCCCGTCACTGGGCAGAGCCAACCACCGTGGAGCTCTACGTGGATGGTGTGAGCGACATCTGCACGAAGGGCGGGGACGTTAACTTCGTGTTCACGGGCTTCTCCGTGAATGGAAAGGTTTGGCATTTGTCACGTTTGCTCTGTGGTACATACTGGGTCTTCTCTTACCTTTAAAAAAGCAAGATGTTTTTAAACTGGGGGCATTGAGCCCACAAGGGACCCACCGATAAGCTTCAAGAGGACCTGGGAGCTCAATGAAATTGCATGTAAAACGTAGCGGGTGTTTTTAAGGGCCGGGTCTGGGTTGCTGGTCACTCCCCTGTCCGAGTATAGATGCCAGGATGGCTTTTTAGAGGGACAGGTTCTCAGGGGAGAGTTTCCCCTCCCTGCATCTAGCACCACGGTTGAGATGCACATGTTTATTGCCTACCTTTTCTTCATGGTGGGTTTATTCTCCTTTCCCTTGACCCTGAGAGTGAGGGCCTTTGGTCCCTGCTTTTTGTGTGGGTTTCTTGTTAGAGATGGGGACCCTGGGTATTTATTCTTTCGCAGTGGTTTGTAAAATAATTGTGCATCTTTAATTGAAGGTGTCTTAGAGTCAATGAAACAAAGTGTCATTTTACTGTTGCTGTTCCTTCTCCCTGTCCCTAGGCCTCCCTGGGAAGGGTATCCACAATCTCTACCATCTTTTCCAAGGAAACTTGGGCCAAAGAAAGTCATAGGCTTCGTGTGGGAGCAGGCGCAGGATGGACAGTGCGGTTGGGAGAGAACGTTGCTGCCGGGTGGCTCCTAACTCCTCTTCTCCACGGCAGGTTCTCAGCAAAGGGCAGCCCCTGGGGCCCGCAGGAGTTCAGGTGTCTCTGCGAAACACAGGCACAGAAGCAAAGATCCAGTCCACAGTCACACAGCCGGGCGGAAAGTGAGTCATGCATGCCACACCCTGCCCCGAGGCTAGAGCCGGGCCCTGATGTGGGGGGAGCTTTGGATTTAGGGAGACCTGGGTTCAAATCCTGTTTCGGCCTCTTAACTTCAGACGGGTTCCTGCCCCTCAGGGCCTCAAGTTCCTCATCTGTAAAATGGAAGTCATTTGACCCATTACATCTAACGTTGATGCAGTGATTAAATATGAGATAAATAAAGCACATGCTGCAGGGCCTGGCACATGGTAGGCCTTCATTTAATGGTTGGGACTGGCTCTGGAGCCTGACAGCCTGGGTTTGAATCCTGGTTCCCCCATTTGCTAGCTTTCTGCCCCGGAGCAAGTTACTTAACGCCTCTGTGCCTTGGTTTCCTCATTTATAAAAGAGGATAATCATGGAACCTACCTCTTAAGGTTATTGAGAAGATTAAATTACGGTATTATCGTTTCAAACTGTCTGGCACAGAATATGTGCTTAATAACTTAGCTCAATACAGATTAGCTCAATTACGATTTTTAAAAATCATTTTATCACTATTACATCACAATCATTTTGTAGTTGGAACTAATGACTATTTAATCAACCTTGCTGAGTCAACTTTAAAGCATTTATGTAATAGATTTATATGGTTGAGTTGTGAATGTTAATAGATGTGCCAAGATTAATATCAGAATAGTTCCACCTGATAATGTTGAAAGCACGCAAATCACCACTGACTACTTCAATACACAAATATGACTAAACTGCAAAATAGAAGTTTGTAATGAGTCTGTCAATACATCATCCATTTTTTTTTTTTTTTTTTTTTTTTTTTGGTACGCGGGCCTCTCACTGTTGTGGCCTCTCCCGTTGCGGAGCACAGGCTCCAGACG